>NC_086452.1:62842607-63151607 GCF_028390025.1 Pseudophryne corroboree | reverse complement strand
AGCAGTGTTCATTCCGGGAGTGGACAACTGGGAAGCAGACTTCCTCAGCAGGCACGACCTCCACCCGGGAGAGTGGGGACTTCATCAAGAAGTCTTCACACAGATTACAAGTCGTTGGGAACTGCCACAGGTGGACATGATGGCGTCCCGCCTCAACAAAAAGCTACAGTGGTATTGCGCCAGGTCAAGAGACCCTCAGGCGATAGCTGTAGACGCACTGGTGACACCGTGGGTGTTCCAGTCGGTTTATGTGTTTCCTCCTCTTCCTCTCATACCCAAGGTGCTGAGAATCATAAGAAAAAGAGGAGTGAGAACAATACTAATTGTGACTTGTCTGCACATTAATATTCTGGAACTAAGGGCCATATACAACGCCCTAAGTCAAGCGGAGCCTCTGCTTCGCAACCAACCGGTGCTGATTCAGTCAGACAACATCACCGCTGAGAATCATAAGAAAAAGAGGAGTGAGAACAATACTAATTGTGACTTGTCTGCACATTAATATTCTGGAACTAAGGGCCATATACAACGCCCTAAGTCAAGCGGAGCCTCTGCTTCGCAACCAACCGGTGCTGATTCAGTCAGACAACATCACCGCTGAGAATCATAAGAAAAAGAGGAGTGAGAACAATACTAATTGTGACTTGTCTGCACATTAATATTCTGGAACTAAGGGCCATATACAACGCCCTAAGTCAAGCGGAGTCGGTTTATGTGTTTCCTCCTCTTCCTCTCATACCCAAGGTGCTGAGAATCATAAGAAAAAGAGGAGTGAGAACAATACTAATTGTGACTTGTCTGCACATTAATATTCTGGAACTAAGGGCCATATACAACGCCCTAAGTCAAGCGGAGCCTCTGCTTCGCAACCAACCGGTGCTGATTCAGTCAGACAACATCACCGCTGAGAATCATAAGAAAAAGAGGAGTGAGAACAATACTAATTGTGACTTGTCTGCACATTAATATTCTGGAACTAAGGGCCATATACAACGCCCTAAGTCAAGCGGAGCCTCTGCTTCGCAACCAACCGGTGCTGATTCAGTCAGACAACATCACCGCAGTGGCTCATGTAAACCGCCAAGGCGGCACAAGGAGCAGGGTGGCGATGGCGGAAGCCACCAGAATTCTTCGCTGGGCGGAGAATCACGTAAAAGCACTGTCAGCAGTGTTCATTCCGGGAGTGGACAACTGGGAAGCAGACTTCCTCAGCAGGCACGACCTCCACCCGGGAGAGTGGGGACTTCATCAAGAAGTCTTCACACAGATTACAAGTCGTTGGGAACTGCCACAGGTGGACATGATGGCGTCCCGCCTCAACAAAAAGCTACAGAGGTATTGTGCCAGGTCAAGAGACCCTCAGGCGATAGCTGTAGACGCACTGGTGACACCGTGGGTGTTCCAGTCGGTTTATGTGTTTCCTCCTCTTCCTCTCATACCCAAGGTGCTGAGAATCATAAGAAAAAGAGGAGTGAGAACAATACTAATTGTTCCGGATTGGCCAAGAAGGACTTGGTATCCAGAGCTACAAGAAATGCTCACAGAGGACCCATGGCCTCTGCCTCTAAGGCAGGATCTGTTACAGCAGGGGCCCTGTCTGTTCCAAGACTTACCGCGGCTGCGTTTGACGGCATGGCGGTTGAATGCCGGATCCTAGCAGAAAAAGGGATTCCGGATGAGGTTATTCCTACGCTAATTAAGGCTAGGAAGGACGTGACGGCTAAACATTATCACCGTATATGGCGAAAATATGTTGCTTGGTGCGAGGCCAGGAATGCCCCTACAGAGGAATTCCAGCTGGGCCGTTTCCTTCACTTCCTACAGTCGGGAGTGACTTTGGGCCTAAAATTGGGGTCCATTAAGGTCCAGATTTCGTCCCTATCCATTTTCTTTCAAAAAGAACTGGCTTCTCTTCCTGAAGTTCAGACGTTTGTAAAGGGAGTGCTGCATATTCAGCCCCCGTTTGTGCCTCCAGTGGCACCTTGGGATCTTAACGTGGTGTTGAGTTTCCTGAAATCACACTGGTTTGAGCCACTTAAAACCGTGGAGTTAAAATATCTCACGTGGTAGGTGGTCATGTTGTTAGCCTTGGCTTCGGCTAGGTGTGTGTCAGAATTGGCGGCTATGTCACATAAAAGCCCCTATCTGGTTTTCCATATGGACAGGGCAGAATTGCGGACTCGTCCACAATTTCTGCCAAAAGTGGTGTCATCTTTTCATATGAACCAACCTATTGTGGTGCCTGTGGCTACTCGTGACTTGGAGGATTCCGAGTTACTAGATGTAGTCAGGGCTTTGAAGGTTTATGTAGCCAGAACGGCTAGAGTCAGGAAAACTAAGTCGTTGTTTATCCTGTATTCATCCAACAAGCTGGGTGCTCCTGCTTCAAAGCAAACTATTGCTCGCTGGATCTGTAACACGATTCAGCAGGCTCATTCTGCGGCTGGCTTGCCGCTTCTAAAATCAGTAAAAGCCCATTCCACTAGGAAGGTGGGCTCTTCTTGGGCGGCTGCCCGAGGGGTCTCGGCATTACAGCTTTGCCGAGCGGCTACTTGGTCAGGTTCAAACACCTTTGCAAAGTTCTACAAGTTTGATACCCTGGCTGAGGAGGACCTTGTGTTTGCTCATTCGGTGCTGCAGAGTCATCCGCACTCTCCCGCCCGTTTGGGAGCTTCGGTATAATCCCCATGGTCCTTACGGAGTCCCCAACATCCACTAGGACGTTAGAGAAAATAAGATTTTACTTACCGGTAAATCTATTTCTCGTAGTCCGTAGTGGATGCTGGGCGCTCATCCCAAGTGCGGACTTCTTCTGCAATACTTGTATATAGTTATTGCTTAAATAAGGATTATGTTATGGTTGCATCAGGGTTATCTGATGCTCTGTTGTTCATGCTGTTAACTGGGTAAGTTTATCACGAGTTATACGGTGTGATTGGTGTGGCTGGTATGAGTCTTACCCTGGATTCCAAAATCCTTTCCTTGTACTGTCAGCTCTTCCGGGCACAGTTTCCTTAACTGAGGTCTGGAGGAGGGACATAGAGGGAGGAGCCAGTGCACACCAGTATTCCTAATTCTTTCTTAGAGTGCCCTGTCTCCTGCGGAGCCCGTCTATTCCCCATGGTCCTTACGGAGTCCCCAGCATCCACTACGGACTACGAGAAATAGATTTACCGGTAAGTAAAATCTTATTTTTTAAGGCACATACAATGATTTGTTAATACCACATGCATTGTGATTGTTAAATCAATTCTGCAGACATGCTATATTAATAGAATTGATCTAAAATTTCTGATGCGCAGTGGGTCTATTGCCGTTTCATTGTGTGTCTTTCTACTGCATAAGTAGGCACAGGGCCATTTTAACATATAGGCTGACTGGGCAGCTGCCCAGGGCCCTACAATTCTTGGGGCGCTTTTGTGCATGGGTAGGGGACATTTGTCCCCATGGCCGGTGCCTCCTGAGTTTCATGTGAGGCAGGTAGAGAAGCGGCCCAGCTGCTCTAATTATGAATTACACAGAGCAGCTAGACAGCAATCTCTACCTGGCTATTAGCATGCTGATTGGTGGATGGCTGGAGCAATCTACCAATCAGAGTGCTTACAGCCATTCACTGTGTGGCAGCATGTGGAGAGACGGCGCAGGATTGCAGGGTGGATAAGTTATTATTTTAATGTATTTATGTGATCGGATTGAAAGGGGGTCCCAGTGCATTGCTTTGCCGAGGACCTGCAATGCTGTTAAGATGGCCTTGATAGGCAACCTATGAGTCTTCAGCTGCTGTGGAACTACATGTACCAGCTAAAGGCCTGCAGGGACATAACATCAAGCAGAATTTACGTTTCTGCTACACCTAGAGCAGCATGTGGGCACAATCCTATAAAACAAGCTGCCTCCCACATCTTTGGAGTTGTTGCCGTTATAGGCCTGCGGGACAGATGGTGCCATTTGCAATGTTGTGGAAATTCTGGCAACAGCACCTCCTCTCGCCCCATCTCAGCCTGGACTCGCAGATTCTTGTATGCGGCACTATGGGGCTGCAGGCAGCAAATAATAATCTGCTAATCCGGGCCATATCTGGATATGCCATAAATGCGACATGTGGCTGTACTCATTTCTGCTGCATCCCTAAGGCAGAACTTTTAATAATTATTATTATTTATTTTATTTTAATTATTTATTGCTCGGATTATGAAATGTTCAACTCTAGAGCAAGGGAACACAGCGATTGCTGCACCTTGGGGACTTTTTTTGTTGACATTCTAGTTATGCTGACATTTTATCAGTATTATAATGAATGTTGACATTACAACCATGTCGATATTATGTCAGCAAAATGTACCAAACCCCAGCAGTTATTGTGGATATTGATTCATCTATAGTCTTATCAATTTCACTGAAATAGTGAGATGTGGAGAAATATAGTGGAATAGGTTCAGGAGCCAAGTGGTTAATCAGCGTCTCAGCAACTTTTTGCAATGATATTTGCCATTATAGGTTATTAGTTACAGCAGAAAGGAGCCTGGCGGCCCTACAAGCACGTGCCCATCTGCAGAACCGGTAACTGTGCGGGTATACGTACAGGATCCCGGCAGCCGGAATACCGACGCAGAGATCCCAACAGCTGCCAGAACATTGGCGCCGGAATCCCGATCAAGTCAGCATTGGTATCTTTAAGGTAAGTATAGCCGGGAGGGTTATGTTTAGGCTGCAGAAAAGGGGAGGGGTTAGGCTACACAGAGTGGAAGTTGGGTGGGGGTGGGGGGCTTGGGTAATGCACCACCGGCGGAGGGTTAGGTTTAGACACTACGGGGGAGGTTAGAGTTAGGCTGTGTTAAGGGAAGATTAGGGGGGAGGTGGAATCAGGGTTGGACTGGCCCACAGGGGTACAGGGGAGACCCCCAGTAGGCCTCACTTCTTGGGGCCCCCACCCCCTCCTTTATGGATTAGGTTTATGACTATGTTCTTGAATTATACATTATAAATATGTTACCTAATACTGCACAGGACTATGGTTTATTGTCTACGGTGTATTGCTGTTATTAATCTGCTACATTATCATGCATGCACTAACAGAATTTACTAAATATTTTATCAAAGCTCCCAGCCAATGCACTCTCTGATGGTTAAGAAAACAAATATGGTGGCTGGCCACACCCCCTCTGGAGACTGGCCACACCCCTAAATATGGGTCTCTACCACTGTGTTTCCCGACACTAGGTGGAATACTTACCTCACCGCTGTTGGGATCGCGACCATCGTGATGCCGGTGTTGGTATTGTGACTGCCGACATACTGTCCGCTGGGATCACATACCGATCCCACTGTGTGAGCACATGTGTATATGGTACTTGTGAGGTGTAATATAGCACCATCCGTAGGTAGTTCAATAAAACTTGCAGGTGGTATGTCTACATTGTCACTGGTCAGTTGTTTGAGACCGTACCCGCTGTCCTGGATTCCTGGGCTGGAACTGTTGGGGAGACAGAAGTCGCTGATATGCTGCACCATGTCGCCCACCCCTAGCTACTTGGGAGAGACCTAATACCCCTACCAAGAGCCGCACACCTGTGTCTGGTCATTCAGAAATGCAGGTTGCTCTATAAATAAAGTCTAAATGCTATACAAATTGCTATATCATATTTAACCCCTGATAGATTACATAGGCCCCCTTACTTACCCTACTATTTACCCTACCTGCTATAGAGTATTCCAGTTTAATTTGTGTAAATATAGTAAATCACTTCGAATCAGATCTACACTTGGAAATAAAAACTAACAATTAAGAGCAGCGCTTAATCAATCAATATACTGATCAGGGTGCAAAGATTTTGGGGGTGCCTGCTGTGTGATCACCCGCTGCACCACGGGACCTAGCCGTTCCTGCTGGATAGCTGGGTGACAGCTGCCAAGGAGTCAGGGAACCATTTTCATGGAGATCACCTTCAGGGACCATGTATAAACCACTTGTTTTGCCCATCTCAGAGGCTCCTCACTCTCACCACCTGCTGCCCAGTCTGAGGATGTGATCAGGGCTGTTCCGCTGGATTTAGACTGCGTGTGCTGGGTGAGGGGTTACTTGCTGGGGGAGCCTCCTGTCGTTCTCAGTATTGCTGATCTTTCCACGATCAAGACCATTCAGGACTAATGTCCCAGAAGAACAGGGCCACCCACGTGTGCGCCGAGCTGTGACCCTGCTGTGCTGCCAATGGACAATAGGTATTATGTTATAACACTGTGAAACATTTCTCTATGAATATCAACATTTGACAGACCGTTACCAAGTGGCTGTACTGTATACCTATGAAATATATCTATATATACATATATATATCTATATATATATATATATATATATATTTTTTTTTATTATTATTATTTTTTTTTTGGGGGGGGGGGATAGCTTGGGATCCTATTTTTAATCCTTATTTTGCTCTCATTGGGGCATATTCATCATAAGTAATGGGCCTGTTCCTTGTGCATTATTAGGGGCCGGATGGAGCCACCTAATATTTAGCGTTTTCTGTCTTTGCCTACTGGAACCTATGAAGATGGCATTGCTTCCTATGGAAAGAAGAAGCGCCAGAATCCGATCTTATACCTCCTCCCCTACCCGCCCGCTGTGTACATGAACTCGGGTCACACATGCGCACAGCGGCATTACTGCATGTGTTAGGGTTTGTGAGAACGGCTGCTTTTCCGTGCAAATGTCGCTGCTTCGGAGAAATCTTTATTTTCTCTAGTCAGTCGGTATCCGACACTGCAACGTGCTGCGACTCCGATACTCAAATATCGGGGTATTTGGGGTCATTTTGATTATGCCCCATTGTGTAATACACTCACACTACATCCTATGGCTTTGGTTTTATATTCCACTGTGTTCCTGTACAGGGTGGGATGTACTAATGGGACAATGCAGTAAAAACCCGGGTTTGGGGGTTTTGCAGCATTTCCCGTATACACTAATCCCTCGGCCACCAGGATTCCGATGCAGAACGATAATGTCGGCAAAAGCCGATGTTACCCTATAGAAGCTTATGGGCTTCACTCCGCATCGGATGCTGTCAGAGGGAACCGATCGGATCCTTCCTAGCATGCCCCGCGACCACCGCGTCTCTGCGCATGCGCAGATGGACTCCCAGGTCATAAACCCGGAGGTCCAGGGAAGGGAGCACATCATGAAGGACCGCTCTTATTGGGAGAGCTGTCCTTCACAATACCAACCACATATGTTAGTGCATAGGAGATTGGTATCGATGCGATGTGTGGTGGGACGTACACCCCAGGGTTAGTACATCCCGCCCACAATCTTTATAATATATATGTAAAAGTGCAATAAATAAAATTAATTAATGAACATTGGTGATAGGAGTCAATCATTTTCTTTTAATGCATATCTAATATTTTTATTTTCTTTACTGTATCTGGAAAGCAACACCTTTGGATCTCTTACTTCTCTGGCTAATAGCAAGAAAGGCATCGGCGCTATGTAACACGACGCAGCCTCCGCACACACAAACCCACCCACACTCTTCCTTTCCATGGCAACTCGCACCAGTATGTGTGACCGTTCTGTGACACCAGCAAATGTTCTGTAGCAGCGAGTGCACCCACACGCGGAGGCTGGGGGTCCCACACGTGGAGGCTGCAGGCCCCATACGCGGAGGCTGGGGGCCCCACACACGGAGGCTGGGGGTCCCACACACGGAAGCTGCGGGCCCCACACACGGAGGCTGCCCACACACAGTCTGCGGGCCCCACACATGGAGGCTCTGGGTCCCACACACGGAGGCTGCGGGCCCCATACGCGGAGGCTGGGGGCCCCACACACGGAGGCTGGGGGTCCCACACACGGAGGCTGCGGGCCCCCCACACGGAGGCTGCGGGCAGCTCCTACCCAGGGGAAATGTACAGTATAAGGGGGAATGTATCAAGCTCTTATCTTTTTGTCTGTTTTGAAACTGGTGCTCATGCCAGCCCCAGGTGTATTATCCTGTGTTCGTAGGCTCTGAACTAAAATTGCCGCTGTGTGAGGAGGTTTAAGATTCCCTACAATGCATAGTGTTCATGGGAAACCGCCAGATGTCATTTTGAAAGGTAAAAAATCCCTTCCCAATGTCCCTGACCCCAAAGTTGGAGGCAGTAGTCTTCAGACCAGTAGCGGTCCCCACCCAGGGGTGCCTCGCGGCTTCATATTAGCATCCAGAATCTTTCCTGGCTTGAGACTCAGAGCCCAGATTTAAATAAGACGAGATATGAGTAATAATAATATAAAGTTGGCATTATGTATTGTTACAAATAAAGTGCACTTTTTCCCTGCACCTTTATGGCTACTACCTGTGCTGCATTTTATTTAATATTAATGTACAAGTGTCATGTTCCTATCTGTGAGGGGATTGACAGTGACACCCAACAAACTTGCAGCAGCTCTGCACTGCCACTAGCTGGCGCTGTAGGTGTAACAAATTAATCTCTTTACCGCACAGTGCATTGAGCTGAAGCCTTTGAGGCTGTTGTGGCTCATTTGCATACCCATGATGCACCACGGATATCGGGGCACGTCTCTTCTTATATTAATTGTTATAATTCTTTGAAGGTCAAAGAAAATCCTGATGTGAGACAGGTCTGATTGTATCTTATAGTCTGGGAGACAGTGACAGTAGAGTGAGCTCTCCATGAGTGTGACAGACTCCGCTCCCGACTGGGCTGGTGCTTGTCGCTGCTTTCAGTATACTCTGGTTTCTCTTCAGATCGAATAAATCTTTCGCCTTTTACTAAAGATTTCCGTGGAGAGGAACAACCATGAGTTTCATACAATTTTTTGATGCCCGGCTGCTGCTGGGCTTGTTCACTGGTGAAGAATAGAATTATCATAGAAGAGAAGTGAGCAGTATGTGTGAAAGATATGTTTGTTTATTGTGATCTAGTAATGTTCTATAAGCAAAGTTCTGCTGCTGCTGGGTTGTGGATTAGTTTCTGTAGCAGGGAAGCAGTGAGA
Organism: Pseudophryne corroboree; assembly: GCF_028390025.1. Lineage (NCBI taxonomy): Eukaryota > Metazoa > Chordata > Amphibia > Anura > Myobatrachidae > Pseudophryne > Pseudophryne corroboree. The sequence goes on along the minus strand of NC_086452.1, from coordinate 63,142,609 downwards.
TTGTCATTATCAAATATTTCTAGAATTTTATACTGTGCTCTTTTTGTTGTTTTCCTCACAATGAAATGATCTGTAGTCCTGCGGCAGCAGTATTACTGCTACTAATTACTGTGGTGCTGTATTCCAAGTGTATATTAGAGATGCTATATGGCTGCAGAGATGAAGTGAGTGCAGAAATATGAAATTAAACGCATTTACTGCTGTTTACCGATTAGTGACGGCCATCGATATCTGATGATTACAGAACAGTAGGATTTTATGCCCGATGTATTGTGATATTTTTGAATACATTCTAAAGACCTGCGATATTCTTACCTGCTTTTCTCGCTCCACTATGCATGAATTTGCGCAATCCTTTCCTAACGCCATAACAGCACATGTGGCAAAAATATTGATCACAGAGAAGATCAATGTTATTTTCCTGGTCTTCTACTGAATGCAGATATGGCAATCCCACGCTGATCCCAAAGATCGATGCGGGACCGCCAATTGGCTGTGCCTATTTGCGATATTCTCATGTTTCCAGCCCGCTGTGTGAGCCTTCTGCCATGAGGCTGCTGCCATTTCATTGTATGTTTTACTCCGTAAGTAGTAACCTGTGCGTATCCAGCTGCTGCGGAACTACATGTCCCAGCATGTTCTATCAGCTGTAGTTCTGCAGGGACATTGCAGTAAGTGCAGCATCAGAGTAGGGATAGATATCGGAAGCCCAGCATCAAATGATGGCTGGGCTTCTGCCATTGAAACTTTCAATGGGATGGTAACTAACCATCACATCAAAAGAATTTGATGGAAAAAAGTATTCATTTGACTTGTGCATGCGCAAAAGCAACCCATGGCCGTTCCAGATGTTATACAGCTGAATTCAGCTGCATTTTAACATCGGGTGGCTATCACATCCACACCATTCGATGGTGGCTACCATCGGAAAGCCACCATCGAATGGTGAAAACACTTACATTGGAAGAAAAACATTGATTTTTGCAAACCATCGGAAACTGATGTCCATCGCCTACAAGTTACCTGTCCACCAAGTATCATTAAAAAAATATATATATTTTAAGTTGAATTAATTTTCAAACATCTTGTTTGAAATTGTCTGTTCCATATATTTATATTAAAAACTCTTAAACATGGCATCTCTAAAGGTGCATACACACGGAGAGATTTTGACTAACTTTTCCCTTGAACTGGCAGTAGGAGATTTTGACTAACTTTACCAGAGATTTTGTCTAACTATGCAAGAGATTTTGGCTATGGGAGATTTTGGCTATGGGAGATTTTGACTATCTCATTTAAATAAGGGGATGAGTGTCATATATAGGACGATTTTACAGGGTGGCTGGTATTTAAATAGCTAAAAGTTAAAAAAATAATTTGCGTGGGGTCCCCCCTCCTATGTAAAACCAGCCTCGGGCTCTTTGAGCCAGTCCTGGTTGTTAAAATACAGAGGAAAAAATTAGTAGGGTTCCCCCATATTTAGACAACCTGCGTCCGGTCCTGGTTTAAAAAATACGGGGGACAAAAGACATAGGGGTCCCCCGTATTTTTAAAACCAGCACCGGGCTCCACTAGCCAGGGAGATAATGCCACAGCCGGGGGACACTTTTATATTGGTCCCTGCGGCCGTGCCATTACCCCCCCAACTAGTCACCCCTGGCCGGGGTACACTGGAGGAGTGAGGACCCCTTAAATCAAGGGGTCCCCCCTCCAGCCACCCAAGGGCCAGGGGTGAAGCCCGAGGCTGTCCCCCCCATCCGTGGGCGGTGGATGGGAGGCTGATAGCCTTTCAATAGTAATATTGTTCTTTACAGGTGGCCTACAGGTCCCAGCAAGCCTGCCCCAGCATGCTGGCACTTGGAGAACCACAAGTTCCAGCATGCCCGGACATAAAGGGCCCACTGGCACCTGTACTCCACCTGTAAAGAAAATATTGGAAAAAAACCACGACACGTTCTTTAAAAAATCCTTTATTAAACTGGGTCTTCACCTGGGAGGCGGCGGCCTTTAAGCTCTTTTGCATGGCCGCCGCCTTCCCAGGGCTTCCGGCGTCTTCACCTGGGGGGGCGCCACCTCCCCAGGGCTTCTGGGGTCTTGCTCCGGCGTCTTCACCTGGTGGGCGGCAGCTGCTAAGCTCTTTTGCATAGCCGCCGCCCATCCAGGACTTCCACGACGTCTTCACCTGGGAGGCGGCGGCCTTTAAGCTCTTTTGCATGGCCGCCGCCTTCCCAGGACTTCCAGCATCTTCACCTGGTGGGCGGCGGCCGCTAAGCTCTTTTGCATAGCCGCCGCCCATCCAGGACTTCCACGGCGTCTTCAGTCTTCAGGAGCTCTTCTCCGCTCCTCCTCCGCCGTCGGACTGAAAGCCGCTGCCTCGCGCTGACTTATATAAGTCAGCGGGAGGGGGCGGGGCGATGACGCGGCGAGCCGTGATTGGCTCGCGGCGGCCATCTTGAATTTCAAAAATGACGCTGAGGCGCCATTTTTGAAACTGGTACCGCTCCGCTGCCAAACTCTGCAAGATAAAGGTAAATTTCCCCCGCCCGCACCGCCGCCGCCCGCACCACCGCCTCAACCCGCCGCCGCCCACACCGCCACCGCAACCCGCCGCCGCCCACACTGCCACCCGCCGCCGCCCGCACCGCCGCCACCACCCGCCGCCGCCCGCACCACCGCCAACATCGCTATCGCTGGGAAAAATCGCTGGCCTCTAGCGATTTTAACTAACTTTCCCAGCGACATAGCCAAAATTGACTTGCCTGCACTGACTATTTTTCCCAGCGATAGCGACCTGGCGGGGACGCGCATCGCTATCGCTGCCTGTGTACACACGGAGCGATCTGCACTAACTTTCTGAGCGATTTTGACTATATAGTCAAAATCGCTCAGTTATATCGCTCCGTGTGTATGCACCTTTAGTCATATAACTTGTCTTATAGAATGTCTACAGGAATCATCTAATATTATTGCAGCTGATTTCCTTCCAGAGTATTTATTATAAGTGTCTGTCTGTTCATACCCAGTCTTCTTGTATTAATGTTTGTCCTCTACTGCAGTGGTAACTAAACTTTTTGGAATCACGGCGTCCTGGAGTATCGGAATTGTTTTAAACGGCACCCCTAGGCCAAATGTTTCTTTTTGAGAAATTTCAAAAGAAATATTAAATGAAGTAAATTGTGTTTATATGTCATCCTTAGGTTCAGTTGTGCGGTGAGGGACAATATGCACTTCTGTTCGTCCACATATTGTATGATTGGCAGCCATCAGCTGCATTGACCATAAATAATTTGAATTGGTCCTGGACCACCAATCCAAGACACCATGCAAGTGTCCTGAGGCACCCCAGGGTGCCAGCGCCGGGCTGACGCATACACAGGCTACGCAGCCTCGTAGAGCGCTGGACAGTGGAGGGTGCCACTGCTGACAGTGAGTGGGTCACTGTCACTCACTGTACAGCGCCGCGGCTGCCTGCCAGATCCCAGCGGCTCCATGGTGACTGTCCTCCTCCTCCTCCGCCCGGCCCTCCTGCCCGCCTGCCTGCCAGATCCCAGCGGCTCCATGGTGAGGTCCTCTTCCGCCTGGCCCTCCCACCCGCCAGATCCCAGCGGCTCCATGGTGACGGTCCTCCTCCACCCGGCCCTCCTGCCCGCCAGAACCCAGCGGCTCCATGGTGACGGTCCTCCTCCGCCCAGCCCTCCTGCCCGCCCGCCAGATCCCAGTGGCTCCATGGTGACGGTCCTCCTCCCGCCCGCCTGCCCGCCAGATCCCAGCGGCTCCATGGTGACAGTCCTCCTCTGCCCGGCCCAGCCTTCCCATCCTGTGGCTCACACAAGAAGAAGGTTAGAGGAGTCTGTGGGAAGAGAACATAGGGAGATGACCTGCTGGGGGACACAAAGCCAGAGAGCTGCAGGAAGGACATGGGCAGGGGGCTGGTGCAGGGATACAGGGTCAGGGAATTGGTACAGGGACACAGGAGCTGATAGCTGGACATGACAGCATACGTGTGTGTGGGGTATGGGTCGTTGGGTCGATTGTTTGCAAAATATCAGCTGTATGGACACTATATGTAATCTCAATGCTGACAGTTCACTGGACGTCGGCGTACAATACAGCGCGCTAACCGGGCAGCAGCTGATGTGACTGATGCAGATGAAGTCTGCCCACCAGGCACACACAGGGTTGCTGTCGTTAGATCGACATGCATTGGGTCGACCGCTAAAGGTCAACATGGTCTAGGCTGATAGGGTCGTTAGGTCGACATGTGCAATGTCGACATGTCAAAATGTCGACATGGTTTTTTTAACTGTTTTTGGTGTTATTTTTCTCGTACAGTGACGGTGATCCCCAATTAGTGCACCGCATCCACTCGCATGGCTCGCTTCGCTCATCATGCTTCAGGCAAGGTGCCGCGCTCCGCTACCGCTGCGCTCGGCACAGATCACCGTTCCCATTAGTAGTCTACGTGGATCATAAAGTATGAAAGAGGTCAAAAAATTAAAAAAATGGTGAAAAACCTTTTGACCTGTCGACCTTGCACATGTCGACCTAATGAACCTGTCGACCTAGACACCATGTCGACCTAGTGCATGTTGACCTTTAGTGGTCGACCCAATGCATGTCGACCTAATGCATGTCGACCTAACGACAGCAACCCTGTGTGTGCCTGGTGGGCAGACTTCATCTGCATCAGTCACATCAGCTGCTGCCCGGTTAGCGCGCTGTATTGTACGCCGACGTCCAGTGAGCGGTGAGAAGGTGTTTGTGGGGGTCAACTGACCGTTTTCTAGGAGTGTTTGGAAAAACGCAGGCGTGTCCAAACGTTTGCATGGCGGGTGTCTGACGTCAATTCCAGGACCGGACAGGCTGAAGTGATCGCAGCGGCTGAGTAAGTCCAGAGCTACTCAGAAACTGCACAAAATGTTTTTGCTGCGCTCGGCTGCACAGTTTGGTCATAAACCCAGAGGTCCAGGGACGGGAGCTGATCACGAAGGAAGTCTCTTATCGGGAGAGCTGTCCTTCACAATACCAACCGCATATGTTAGTGCATATGAGATTGGTATCGATGCGATGTGTGGTGGAATGTACACCCCAGGGTTAGTACATCCCGCCCACAATCTTGATAATATATATGTTAAAGGCCAATAAATAAAATGAATTAATGAACATTGGTGATAGGATTCAATAATTTTCTTTTAATGCATATCTAATATTTTTATTTTCTTTACTGTATCAAGAAAGAAACACCTTTGGCTCTCTTACTTCTCTGGCTAATAGCAAGAAAGGCATCGGCGCTATGTAACACGACGCAGCCTCCGCACACACAAACCCACCCACACTCTTCCTTTCCATGTTACCTCGCACCAGTATGTTACCCACCCACACGCTTCCTTTCCATGTTACCTCGCACCAGTATGTTACCCACCCACACTCTTCCTTTCCGTGGTAACTCGCACCAGTATGTTACCCACCCACACTCTTCCTTTCCGTGGTAACTCGCACCAGTATGTTACCCACCCACACTCTTCCTTTCCGTGGTAACTCGCACCAGTATGTTACCCACCCACACTCTTCCTTTCCATGTTACCTCGCACCAGTATGTTACCCACCCACACTCTTCCTTTCCGTGTTACCTCGCACCAGTATGTTACCCACCCACACTCTTCCTTTCCATGTTACCTCGCACCAGTATGTTACCCACCCACACTCTTCCTTTCCGTGGTAACTCGCACCAGTATGTTACCCACCCACACTCTTCCTTTCCATGTTACCTCGCACCAGTATGTTACCCACCCACACTCTTCCTTTCCATGTTACCTCGCACCAGTATGTTACCCACCCACACTCTTCCTTTCCATGTTACCTCGCACCAGTATGTGTGACCGTTCTGTGACACCAGCAAATGTCCTGTAGCAGCGAGTGCACCCATACACGGAGGCTGGGGGCCCCACACACGGAGGTTGCCCATACACGGAGGCTGGGGGCCCCACACACGGAGGCTGCGGGCCCCACACACGGAGGCTGGGGGCACCACACACGGAGGCTGCAGGCAGCTCCTACCCAGGGGAAATGTACAGTATAAGGGAGAATGTATCAAGCTCTTTTTGTCCGTTTTGAAACTGCTGCTCATCGCCAGCCGCCAGGTGTATTATCCTGTGTTCGTAGGGTCTGAACTCAAATTGCCGCTGTGTGAGGAGGTTTAAGATTCCCTACAACGCATAGTGTTCAGGGGAAACCGCCAGATGTCATTTTGAAAGGAAAAAATCCCTTCCCAATGTCCCTGACCCCAAAGTTGTAAGGCTCCTTAAGGGGCAGTAGTCTTCAGACCAGTGGGGTCCCTACACAGGGGTGGTATTCGGTATGCCAGCTATTGGGATCCCAGTGCTCAGTATACCGACGCCGAAATCCTGACACATGGCATACCGACAACTATTCTCCCTCTTGGGGGTGTACGACCCCCCTGGAGAGAGAATAAATAGCGTGGCGCCACCATGCCCACAGCGTGGCGAGCGCACTGAGCCCACAAGGGGTTCATTTGCGTTCGCCCTGCTGCCGGCATGCCGGCGGTTGGGATCCTAATGCCGGTATGCTGAGCGCCAGGAACCCGACCGCCGGCATAACATACTACACCCCTACACAGGGGTCCCTCGCAGCTTCACGTTAACATCCGGAATCTCTCCTGTCTTGAGACTCAGAGCCCAGATTTAAATAAGATGAGATATGAGTAATAATAATATAAAGTTGGCATTATGTATTGTTACAAATAAAGTTCTTTTTTTCCCTGCACCTTTATGTCTGCTACCTGTGCTGCATTTTGTTTAATATTAATGTATAAGTGTCATGTTCCTATCTGTGAGGGGATTGACAGTGACACCCAACAAACTTGCAGCAGCTCTGCACTGCCACTAGCTGGCGCTGTAGGTGTAACGGAAATTAATCTCTTTACCGCACAGTGCATTAAGCTGAAGCCTTTGCAGCTGCTGTGGCCTATTTGCATACCCATGATGCACCACGGATGTCGGGGCACGTCTCTTCTTATATTAATTTTTATAATTCTTTGAAGGTCAAAGAAAATCCTGATGTGATACAGGACTGATTGTATCTTATAGTCTGGGAGACAGTGACAGTAGAGTGAGCTCTCCATGAGTGTGATAGACTCCGCTCCCGGCTGGGCTGGTGCTTCGCGCTGTTTATAGTATACTCTGGTTTCTCTTCAGATCGAATAAATCTTTCGCCTTTTACTAAAGATTTCCGTGGAGAGGAACAACCATGAGTTTCATATAATTTTTTGATGCCCGGCTGCTGCTGGGCTTGTTCTCTGGTGAAAAATAGAATTATCATAGAAGAAATGAGCGCAGTAGGTGTGTGGAGTAGTGATGTTATATAAGGAAGGTTCTGTTGCTGCTGGGTTATGGATCACTTTCTATTGCAGGGAAACAGTGAGATACAGGTGTTCTGCTTACAGCATATGATTGGCATTATCAAATATTTCTAGAATTTTATACTGTGCTCTTTTTGTTGTTGTTCCCCCCATCCCCCCCTCACAATGAAATGATCTGTAGTCCTGCGGCAGCAGTATTACTACTACTAATTACTGTGGCGCTGTATTCCAAGTGTATATTCGAGATGCTATATGGCTGCAGAGATGTAGTGAGGCTAGATTCAAGTGGCCTAAGGGACCCTTTACGTCAGGGGAGGAGCCACAACACAAGGGCGAGTAATCCGGTGGCGAGCGGAGCGAGCCCGAAGCGTGGCGAGCCTGCGAGGGTACATTTTGGTTACCCTGTTCGCCCGTGGCTCCGCCCCCTGGTGATGTCAGAGGTCCCTTACCCCACTTCGATTTAGAACCAACCATGAAGTGAGTGTAGAAATATGAAATTAAATGCACTTACTGCTGTTTACCAATTAGCGATGGCCATCAATATCTGATGATTGCAAAACAAGAAGATTTTATCCCAGATGCATTTTTTTTTTTCTTTTTAAATAAATTCTAAAGACCTGTGATATTCTTACCTGCTTCCTGGCTTTTCTCGCTCCACTACGCATGCATTTGCGCAATCCTTTCCTAACGTCATAACAGCACGTGTGGCAAATATAACGATCACAGAGAAGATCAATGTTATTTTCCTGGTCTTCTACTGCATTGAATGCAGATATGGCAATCCCACGCTGATCCCAAAGATCGATGGTGGACCGCCAATTGCCTGTGCCTATTTGCAATATTCTCATACCCACTGCGTTTGGCCGCATTTCCAGCACCATTGAGGTTTTCCCAATGCTTCTTTCCTCATTTAATATGTTTAACACATTGATGTCATTGGCATGGCCTCCCGAATGTAAGTAAAACTACCGAGTAACAAATAGCAATCAGACGCATCTCTATTTTCAATCTGTCCTGTTTCCGCACAGCACCTGACATTTCCAGCCGGCTGTGTGAGCCTTCTGCCATTTCATTGTGTGTTCTGCTCCATAAGTAGTAACCTGTGCGTCGCCAGCTGCTGCGAACTACATGTCCCAGCATGTTCTATCAGCTGTAGGCCTGCAGGGACATTGCAGTAGGTGGAGCATATGGCCACACTCAATCCGGTTGTGCCTTTAGACAAATCGCCGCTTTCAATTCAGTTGCAAAACTGTACTTTTTGGAAAATCAGAAGCTATTACATTTGGCCCCTTGATTCTGATATATCATGTGCCATCAGAGTAGGGATGGACATCGGAAGCATGTGCAAAAGCAACCCATGGCCATTCCAGATGTTATACAGCTGAATTCAGCTGTATTTTAACATAGGATGGCCATCACATCCACACCATTAGATGATGGCTGCCATCGAATGGTGAAAACACTAACATTGGAAGAAAAACATTGATGGTTGCAAACCATCAGAAACAGATGTCCATCACCTACAAGTTACCTGTCAACCAAGTTTCATAAAATTCAGGGTTTTTTTCTTTTAAGTTGAATTACTTTTCAAACATCTTGTTTGAAATTGTCTGTTCCATATATTTATATTCAAAACTGTTAAACATGGCATCTCTCTGAATAAACTTGTCTTAGAGAAGGTCTACAACCAGTGTGCCGCGACCAGTTGCAAGGTGTGCCGTGGAGCCAGAGCAGCTTCCTGCACCTTCAGAGTGAATTGTTGGCCCGGGCTCTTCTTAGAGGATCATTCGTGCTCTGGCCGTGACCTGTGCCTTGGTGACGCGGCGGTGTGATATCATAGGTCACGGCCGCCGCGTCTCACCACCCAGCCAGCCCACCCGCCTGCATACACATCTACCAGTTCCTGCCTGCATGCACAGCTTTCCTTGCCCACCCACATCCACACCTGCCCGGCCGCCCACTGCTCAGTATTCACAGCACTCCACTATGAACAACCCCCGCCACTGAGGGACAGGGAGGAGGACAGCTGACCGGTAGGGGCTAATATTTGTTATTTTATTTCTCCTATGGGGAACAATAGGACTTATGTGGGGAGAATAAGGATATATGGGGGGAACAATGTCAATAATTCATGTGGGGAGCAATAGGATTTATATAGGGAGCAATATGATTTATGTGGGGAGCAATGTGATTGTTCTAGGTCGACAGGTCAAAAGGTCGACATGAGTTTTTAATGTTTTTTTGGTGTTGTTTTCTCTGTACAGTGATCGGGAACCCCAATTAGTGCACCGTGTCCCCTCGCTTCGCTCGCCATGCTTCGGGTAAGGTGCCTCGCTCTGCTACCGCTGCGCTCGGTACAGGTTACTATTCCCAATCGTAGACTGCGTGGATCGTTAAGTATGAAAAAGTTCAAAAAAAGAAAAAAAATGTGAAAAACACATGTCGACCTTTTGACCTAGAGCATGTCGACCTAGTTACTGTCGACCAATAGTGGTCGACCTAAACATTGTCGACCTAGAGGCCGGATCCCATCCAAGGCACCCCTGCAAGTGTCCTGAGGCTCCCCAGGGTGCCACGGCACAGATTGAGAACCACTGCCCTACTGTAAAGCCCTGTGGCATATACTGTTGCTATACAAAATGTTATTTCTATGTGATGTCCATTTGTATAATAAAATATTTCTTAATAATTGCATGGTTTGTTAAAGTGTGACAATGGTGACCTCACATCAGAACAATCCACAGTGTTAATAAACAAGTAGAGACATTTTAATAAATATATAACCCAAGCATTGTAGCCCTTATTACATAGATACAGTACAAATTGCCACAGGTGATTATAGAAAGCTGATTTAATTGCAGTTTTGGTTCCACTGTAATGGGCCCTACACACTGGCAGATCCGCCGCCGAGCTGCCCGACGGCGGATATGGCCGAGGGGCGACCCGGCGGTGGGGGGGAGGTGACGGGGGGAGTGAAGTTTCTTCACTCTCCCTGTCACCAGGCGCCATAGCAATGCATGCTAATATGGCCAATCTCGTCCATATTGGCCTGCATGCATAAGCGACAGGGCACCAATGATGAACGAGCGAGGGGCTACGCATCGTTGGTGCCTACACACTGCACGGCGTGCAGTACTATCTGCCAGTGTGTAGGGCCCTTAACATTGCTAAACTTTTCAGGGTCAGTAAAATGGAATTCCCTCTTCCTGGAGGGCACATGCTGGAATTATTCATGAAATCAGAGGCGTAGCCAGAACTTTGCGGGGCCCCATAGCAACATTTTGAAGGGGCACCTACCCAAATACTTCTAGAGACACCTCTCCGCAGCAGTTGCTAATTTTATGCCCGATAATAATGCCCTAGTTAATTTTCTGGACCATAGTAGTGCCTTGGTTTATATTATGCCCCATAGCAGTGATTTAATTCATCTTGTGAACCATAGTAGCGCTCTAATTCACATTGTAGAGCTGCCAGTACACATTATGCCACACAGTATCAATTCACATTATGACATACAGTCAGTGTCGGACTGGGACATGAATGGCCCACCGGGGGGAATACAGTTATAGGGGCCCATACTTAGGGGTGTGGCCAGCCTACAAAGGGGGTGTGGCCAGCCTCCACAGAGGCTTGAAATACACCATAGTTTAGTGCAGTGTAATGCAACATATCTACCATGTATAATACAAGTGCACAGTCTGGAACGTGATCCCTAGAGGAAAGAGTGGGCCCTCAGGCAGTGGGCCAGTGGTTTCCCTGGTACCCCTGTGGGCCAGTCCGATCCTGCATACAGTGTCCCCAGCTCATATTATGGGGGTCATTCTGAGTTGTTCGCTCGCTAGCAGATTTTAGCAGCATTGCACACGCTAGGCCGCCGCCCTCTGGGAGTGTATCTTAGCTTAGCAGAATTGCGAACGAAAGATTAGCAGAATTGCGAATAGAAATTTCTTAGCAGTTTCTGAGTAGCTCGAGACTTACTCCTAACACTGCGATCAGCTCAGCCCGTTTCATTCCTGGTTTGACGTCACAAACACGCCCTGCGTTCGGTCAGCCACTCCCCCGTTTCTCCAGACACTCCTGCTTTTTATCCTGGCACGCCTGCGTTTTTCCGCACACTCCCAGAAAACGGTCAGTTTCCGCCCAGAAACACCCACTTCCTATCAATCACACTCCGATCACTTCAACGATGAAAATTCTTCGTTCGGACGTGAGTAAATCTACTAAGTTTTGTGCTAAAATACTTAGCGCATGCGCACTGCGTACCATGCGCATTTTTGCCTTAATCGCTCCGTTGCGAAAATCGGCAAAGAGCGAACAACTCGGAATGACCCCCAATGCCACACTACAGTACAGTACTTTCACTTCATATTGTGCCACATTTCAGGGCCCCAGTTCATATTATACAACATTATAATTCCCCTCCAGGTAATTTTATACCACATACAATGAACAGGTCCAGGGGCATAACTATATAGATTGCAGGCTCCAAGTTAAATATTTGTAAGTGCCCTTATGTACCACCGAATGATGAAATATATATTTCTCTGACGTCCTAAGTGGATGCTGGGGACTCCGTCAGGACCATGGGGAATAGCGGCTCCGCAGGAGACAGGGCACAAAACTAAAGCTTTAGGATCAGGTGGTGTGTACTGGCTCCTCCCCCTATGACCCTCCTCCAAGCCTCAGTTAGGTTTTTGTGCCCGTCCGAGCAGGGTGCAATCTAGGTGGCTCTCTTAAGGAGCTGCTTAGAAAAAGTTTTTAGGTTTATTATTTTCAGTGAGTCCTGCTGGCAACAGGCTCACTGCATCGAGGGACTTAGGGGAGAGAAGTTCAACTCACCTGCGTGCAGGATGGATTGGCTTCTTAGGCTACTGGACACCATTAGCTCCAGAGGGAGTCGGAACACAGGTCTCACCCTGGGGTTCGTCCCGGAGCCGCGCCGCTGACCCCCCTTGCAGATGCTGAAGATTGAAGGTCCAGAAACCGGCGGCAGAAGGCTCTTCAGTCTTCTTGAAGGTAGCGCACAGCACTGCAGCTGTGCGCCATTGTTTGTCACACACTTCTCACCAACGGTCACGGAGGGTGCAGGGCGCTGCTGGGGGCGCCCTGGGCAGCAATGTAAATACCTTTTATGGCTAAAAAATACATCACATATAGCCCTTGAGGCTATATGGATGTATTTAACCCCTGCCAGATATTACAAACTACGGGAGAAAAGCCCGCCGGAATAGGGGGCGGGGCTTATTCTCCTCAGCACACAGCGCCATTTTCCTGCTCAGCTCCGCTGTGAGGAAGGCTCCCAGGACTCTCCCCTGCACTGCACTACAGAAACAGGGTAAAACAGAGAGGGGGGACACTTTTTATGGCGATATTTTATATATTTAAGCTGCTATAAGGATACAACACTTATATAAGGTTGTTCCCATATATATTATAGCGCTTGGGTGTGTGCTGGCAAACTCTCCCTCTGTCTCCCCAAAGGGCTAGTGGGGTCCTGTCTTCGATAAGAGCATTCCCTGTGTGTCTGCTGTGTGTCGGTACGTGTGTGTCGACATGTATGAGGACGATGTTGGTGTGGAGGCAGAGCAATTGCCGGTAATGGTGATGTCACCCCCTAGGGAGTCGACACCGGAATGGATGGCTTTGTTTATGGAATTACGTGATAATGTCAGCACATTACAAAAATCAGTTGACGACATGAGACGGCCGGAAAACCAGTTGGTACCTGCCCAGGCGTCTCAGACACCGTCAGGGGCTGTAAAACGCCCTTTACCTCAGTCGGTCGACACAGACCCAGACACGGACACTGAATCTAGTGTCGACGGTGAAGAAACAAACGTATTTTCAAGTAGAGCCACACGTTATATGATCACGGCAATGAAGGAGGCTTTGCATATCTCTGATACTGCAAGTACCACAAAAAGGGGTATTATGTGGGGGGTGAAAAAACTACCTGTAGTTTTTCCTGAATCAGAGGAATTGAATGATGTATGTGATGAAGCGTGGGTTAACCCAGATAGAAAAGTGCTAATTTCAAAAAAGTTATTGGCATTATACCCTTTCCCGCCAGAGGTTAGGGCGCGCTGGGAAACACCCCCTAGGGTGGATAAGGCGCTCACACGCTTATCAAAACAAGTGGCGTTACCGTCTCCTGATACGGCCGCCCTCAAGGATCCAGCTGATAGGAGGCTGGAAACTACCCTAAAGAGTATATACACACATACTGGTGTTATACTGCGACCAGCCATCGCCTCAGCCTGGATGTGCAGTGCTGGGGTGGTCTGGTCGGATTCCCTGACTAAAAATATTGATACCCTGGATAGGGACAGTATTTTATTGACTATAGAGTAATTAAAGGATGCTTTTCTTTATATGCGAGATGCTCAGAGGGATATTTGCACTCTGGCATCGAGAGTAAGTGCGATGTCCATATCTGCCAGAAGAAGTTTATGGACGCGACAGTGGTCAGGTGATGCGGATTCCAAACGACATATGGAAGTATTGCCGTATAAAGGGGAGGAATTATTTGGCGTAGGTCTATCGGATCTGGTGGCCACGGCAACTGCCGGAAAATCCACCTTTTTACCTCAGACCCCCTCCCAACAGAAAAAGACACCGTCTTTTCAGCCGCAGTCCTTTCGGTCCTATAAGAACAAGAGGGCAAAAGGACAGTCATATCTGCCCCGGGGCAGAGGAAGGGGTAAGAGAGGGCAGCAAGCAGCCCCTGCCCAGGAACAGAAGCCCTCCCAGGGTTCTGCAAAGCCCTCAGCATGACGCTGGGGCTGTACAAGCGGACTCAGGAGCGGGGGGGGGGGTCGACTCAGGAATTTCAGCGCACAGTGGGCTTGCTCACAGGTGGACCCTTGGATCCTGCAGGTAGTATCTCAGGGTTACAGGTTGGAATTCGAGAAGTCTCCCCCTCGCCGGTTCCTAAAGTCTGCTTTGCCAACGTCTCCCTCAGACAGGGCGACGGTATTGGAAGCCATTCACAAGCTGTTTTCTCAGCAGGTGATAGTCATGGTACCCCTCCTACAACAGGGAAAGGGGTATTACTCCACGCTATTTGTGGTACCGAAGCCGGACGGCTTGGTAAGACCTATTCTAAATCTGAAATCTTTGAACCTGTACATACAAAAATTCAAGTTCAAGATGGAATCACTCAGAGCAGTGATAGCGAATCTGGAAGAAGGGGACTTTATGGTGTCCCTGGACATAAAGGATGCTTACCTGCATGTCCCAATTTGCCCTTCACATCAAGGGTACCTCAGGTTCGTGGTGCAAAACTGTCATTATCAGTTTCAGACGCTGCCGTTTGGATTGTCCACGGCACCTCGGGTCTTTACCAAGGTAATGGCCGAAATGATGATTCTTCTGCGAAGAAGAGGCGTATTAATTATCCCTTACTTGGACGATCTCCTGATAAGGGCAAGGTCCAGAGAACAGCTGGAGGACGGAGTAGCACTAACCCAAGTAGTGCTGCAACAACACGGGTGGATTCTGAATTTTCCAAAATCTCAGTTGACCCCGACAACACGTCTGCTGTTCCTGGGAATGATTCTGGACACGGTTCAGAAAAAGGTGTTTCTTCCGGAGGAGAAAGCCAAGGAGTTATCCGAACTTGTCAGGAACCTCCTAAAACCAGGAAAAGTGTCTGTGCATCAATGCACAAGAGTCCTGGGAAAGATGGTGGCTTCTTACGAAGCAATTCCATTCGGCAGATTCCACGCACGAACTTTTCAGTGGGATCTGCTGGACAAATGGTCCGGATCGCATCTGCAGATGCATCAGCGGATAACCTTATCGCCACGGACAAGGGTGTCTCTTCTGTGGTGGTTGCAGAGTGCTCATCTGTTAGAGGGCCGCAGATTCGGCATACAGGACTGGGTCCTGGTGACCACGGATGCCAGTCTGAGAGGCTGGGGAGCGGTCACACAGGGAAGAAACTTCCAGGGAGTATGGTCAAGCCTGGAGATGTCTCTTCATATAAATATACTGGAGCTAAGAGCAATTTACAATGCTCTAAGCCTGGCAAAACCCCTGCTTCAGGGTCAGCCGGTGTTGATCCAGTCGGACAACATCACGGCAGTCGCCCACGTAAACAGACAGGGCGGCACAAGAAGCAGGAGAGCAATGGCAGAAGCTGCAAGGATTCTTCGCTGGGCGGAAGATCATGTGATAGCACTGTCAGCAGTGTTCATTCCGGGAGTAGACAATTGGGAAGCAGACTTCCTCAGCAGACACGATCTACACCCGGGAGAGTGGGGACTTCATCCAGAAGTCTTCCACATGATTGTGAACCGTTGGGAAAAACCAAAAGGTGGATATGATGGCGTCTCGCCTCAACAAAAAACTGGACAGGTATTGCGCCAGGTCAAGAGACCCTCAGGCAATAGCTGTGGACGCTCTGGTAACACCGTGGGTGTACCAGTCAGTGTATGTGTTTCCTCAGCTGCCTCTCATACCCAAAGTACTGAGAATTATACGGCAAAGGGGAATAAGAACGATACTCGTGGCTCCGGATTGGCCAAGAAGAACTTGGTACCCGGAACTTCAGGAGATGCTCACGGAAAATCCGTGGCCTCTACCTCTAAGACGGGACCTGATTCAGCAGGGACCGTGTCTATTCCAAGACTTACCGCGGCTGCGTTTGACGGCATGGCGGTTGAACGCCGAATTCTAAAGGAAAAAGGCATTCCAGAAGAGGTCATTCCTACACTGGTTAAAGCCAGGAAGGAGGTGACTGCACAACATTATCACCGCATTTGGAGAAAATATGTTGCGTGGTGTGAGGCCAGGAAGGCCCCCACGGAGGAATTTCAACTGGGTCGATTCCTACATTTCCTGCAAACAGGATTGTCTATGGGCCTCAAATTGGGGTCCATTAAGGTTCAAATTTCGGCCCTGTCGATTTTCTTCCAGAAAGAATTGGCTTCAGTTCCTGAAGTCCAGACTTTTGTAAAAGGAGTACTACATATACAGCCCCCGGTTGTGCCCCCAGTGGCTCCGTGGGACCTGAATGTAGTTTTGGATTTTCTCAAATCCCATTGGTTTGAGCCACTCAAATCGGTGGATTTGAAATATCTTACATGGAAAGTAACCATGCTACTGGCCCTGGCTTCAGCCAGGAGAGTATCAGAATTGGCGGCTTTATCGTATAAGAGCCCATATCTGATTTTCCATTCGGACAGGGCAGAACTGCGGACGCGTCCTCAGTTTCTGCCTAAGGTGGTGTCAGCGTTTCACCTGAACCAGCCTATTGTGGTGCCTGCGGCTACTAGCGATTTGGAAGATTCCAAGTTGCTGGACGTTGTCAGGGCATTGAAAATATACATTTCAAGGACGGCTGGAGTCAGAAAATCTGACTCGCTGTTTATACTGTATGCACCCAACAAGCTGGGTGCTCCTGCTTCTAAGCAGACGATTGCTCGTTGGATTTGTAGCACAATTCAACTTGCACATTCTGTGGCAGGCCTGCCACAGCCTAAATCTGTCAAGGCCCATTCCACAAGGAAGGTGGGCTCATCCTGGGCGGCTGCCCGAGGGGTCTCGGCATTACAACTCTGCCGAGCAGCTACGTGGTCGGGGGAGAACACGTTTGTAAAATTCTACAAATTTGATACCCTGGCTAAAGAGGACCTGGAGTTCTCTCATTCGGTGCTGCAGAGTCATCCGCACTCTCCCGCCCGTTTGGGAGCTTTGGTATAATCCCCATGGTCCTGACGGAGTCCCCAGCATCCACTTAGGACGTCAGAGAAAATAAGATTTTACTTACCGATAAATCTATTTCTCGTAGTCCGTAGTGGATGCTGGGCGCCCATCCCAAGTGCGGATTGTCTGCAATACTTGTACATAGTTATTGTTACAAAAAAATCGGGTTGTTATTTGTTGTGAGCCGTCTGTTCAGAGGCTCCTACGTTTGTCATACTGTTAATTGGGTTTAGATCACAAGTTATACGGTGTGATTGGTGTGGCTGGTATGAGTCTTACCCGGGATTCAATATCCTTCCTTATTGTGTACGCTCGTCCGGGCACAGTATCCTAACTGAGGCTTGGAGGAGGGTCATAGGGGGAGGAGCCAGTACACACCACCTGATCCTAAAGCTTTAGTTTTGTGCCCTGTCTCCTGCGGAGCCGCTATTCCCCATGGTCCTGACGGAGTCCCCAGCATCCACTACGGACTACGAGAAATAGATTTATCGGTAAGTAAAATCTTATTATAACACATATAACTTTGACAGGTAAAAGGGGCCCCTCTTAACCCTGGGCCCCATAGCAGCTGCACTGCCTGCACCCATGGTAGCTACGCCCTTGCATGGAATGTGCTATATACTGCTTTATTTTTATGCCAGCCGTGGATAAATGTTGCGTATTTGCGACTGACATGTTTGTGTTTCTATTGGTTACAGCTCTGCAGCTGATAAAAGAGTTGATGAGCACGGAGGTGCGTCCGGCCTTGTTACAGGGACTCGTAGCTCTGCTGAGGCCGTCGCGGAAAGAACATTTTAAGACAAAACCTCAGATCCTAGATGGTGCGTGACCTCTTTCCCGGGATTTGTATCTGCTAAAAGCCACTTTGTGTCAATAATGTAACGTCACTTCTTCTTCTTTTTATAAACCTTTTTTTCTTGAAGCATCACATCACAAGCATCCAATATACAGTATAATTTCAGATGTGAACAATAAGAATATAAAAACAGTTCCATGTCCACAATTACACATAGTAGCATAAGTAATCGTTAACAGAAGTATACCCTGTTTGCATGTCACAAGCACACATTGGGGGTCATTCCGAGTTGTTCGCTAGCTGCATTCGTTCGCTGTGCAGCGATGAGGAACAAAATCGGCACTTCTGCGCATGCACAACGTACTTTCACAACGTCCGATGTAGTTTCACACAGGGTCTAGCGAAGGTTTTCAGTCGCATTGCTGACCGCAGAGTGATTGACATGAAGTGGGCGTTTCTGGGTGTCAACTGACCGTTTTCAGGGAGTGTTCGAATAAACGCAGGCGTGCCAGGAATAGCGCAGGCGTGGCTGAGCGAACGCAGGGCGTGTTCGTGACGTCAAAACAGGAACTAAACAGTCTGAAGTGAGCGCAAGCGCTGAGTAGGTATTGAGCTACTCTAAAATTGCACAAAATTTTTTTGCCGCCGCTCTGCGATCCTTTCGTTCGCACTTCTGCTAACATAAAATACACTCCCAGTGGGCGGCGGCATAGCATTTGCACGGCTGCTAAAAACAGCTAGCAAGCGATCAACTCGGAATGACCACCATTGGGTAATCAGTTGATGTTGGTACATGTTGTAAACAGTAATCAGCGGATCCCTTCTAACAGGCATAGGAGGAGCCCAAAGTCGCAGTGTCTCAAAAAGTGTGGTTATCAAGTACTATGGGGGTATCCCCTAGCAGCAGTCTAGTCTCATACCAATCCGTATATATTTAGGGAGACCCTAATCCGTATTTGAATGTCTACTGTAAGAGTAGTGACATTATAGCTCTCCCAAGAATCAAAAACATTTTGAAGCTATTTTCTCTTTGTCTAAAGTCATTTCCATCCAATCCATCTGGAATATATTAAACCGTTTCCCTTTAAAAAAAGAGTTAGGCAAGGTGGATGGGGAAGGATCCATGATGGTAAAATAGTTTTATGGGCTGCTGTACTAATGGCCGATAATAGTTTCTTACAGCCTTTGGTGACCCTCTAGTTGCCAGAATTCCAAAAATCGCCCATTTCGCAATAAAAGGCAAATAGTTTACTAGATGTTTCATCGAATAACGCAGAATTTGCAACCAAAAAAACTATGGAGGTGATTCACACCTGATCGCTGGGCTGCTAATTTTGCTGTCCTGCGTTCAGATAGTCGCCACCCAAGGGGAGTATATATTCACTGTGTAAGTGTGCGATCGCATATATACGCCGTGCTACAAATGTCCGTCAGTCAGTGGACAGCCGCAAGTCCGTTCGCACCTCACTCACCATCGAATGTTTTTACCACTGTGTGCAGTTTGTGCGCAGCTCAGGACTTACTCATACAGTGTGATAGAATCAGGCTGATCGGGGCCGGAGCTGACGTCACACACCCTCCCTGAAAACGCTTGGGAGCGCCTGCGTTTACCCTGACACTCCCAGAAAACGGTCAGTTACCACCCACAAACGGCCTCCTCCTGTCAATCAGCATGCGAATGGCTGTGCGATTGAATTTTTTGCACCATCCTGTCGCTGTTCAGTGATGCCTGTTGTTTGGCAACAAGCGTACGCATTGCGGTGCATGCGTATGTGCAGTCTATCGATAATCGTCCGCTGTGCGAATACGCAAAGCAGTGATCAGGTCTGAATTGGGCCCCTTGTGTCAATGGCTAGGAATCAGGTCTGTTTCTGGTGTACAACAGCGGCAACATTCACTATAGGCGGACATGCCTGACAAATACTGGTGAATAGGTGAATAATAGGCTCTATGAAATAGGTTTAAGAACATTTCTTGATATTGGGGGTCATTCCGAGTTGATCGCTAGCTGCATTCGTTCGCTGTGCAGTGCTGAGCCAAAAAAATCGGCACTTCTGCGCATGCGTATGCGGCACAATGCGCACGCACGATGTACTATTACAACGAACAATGTAGTTTTTACACAAGGTCTAGCAAAGCTTTTCAGTCGCACTGGCAGCCGCAGAGTTATTGACAGGAAGTGGGCGTTTCTGGGTGTCAACTGATCGTTTTCAGGGAGTGTTCGGAAAAAACGCAGGCATGCCAGGAAAAACGCAGGCGTGGCTGGGCGAACGCAGGGCGTGTTTGTGACGTCAAATCAGGAACTGAATAGTCTGAAGTGATCGCAAGCGCTGAGTAGGTCTGAAGCTACTCTGAAACTGCACACAATTATTTTGTAGCCGCTCTGCGATCCCTTCATTCGCACTTCTGCTAAGATAAAATACACTCCCAGTGGGCGGCGGCATAGCGTTTACATGGCTGCAAAAAACTGCTAGTGAGCGAACAACTTGGAATGACCCCCATTGTGCGTAAGGTAGGAGGTGATACGAACTGATTAGCGTTTTAAGTAGAAAAGCATGTTACGTCAATTCTTAAGCACGGAATATTTATTCTGTATACTACCTCCATTATGCAGGTTCTCTCGCAAGTTCATTCAAAATTGGGAGGTATAGATGTAAAATCTAGCGTTGCCGTGTCCCTGGGCCCTGTGTGGGAGTTTGTAGTTGTGAGACAGCCGAATAACGTACCCATTTAAAGATTAATTCCATCTACAACTTAATGTTAAGTTCTGAGTGGAGTTCAGTAAGTGATTACAAACTCCCAAGTCTCTACCCCCGCCCCCCATCCACCCAGTTACTGGCCACCGCAGGCTCGATTTTCTCCCATTACCAACACTATGTATTTTTTACCTCTTTTCCTTGATAATAAACTATGAAGATATCTTCACAATAAGCTGCATTTCCTCCACTATTCCATATGCTATTGCTGTGAGTGAGTGATGCCACACCAGTGGGCTGTGATCTATGTAATACCGAGTAAAAATAAGTAACTGTAGTCATTTGTTTTGTGTTTGTCTCTTAGATCCTGATGTGCCTCAGATGACGGGCTCACTGCCGACTTTTATTCAACAAGCGGCCTGTGCTAAAGCCATAGGGTATGTATGGGGATAGCTGCACCAAGAACCTCTAGTCTCTGGCCTGCAGTTGTCACTTATATCTATTTATATCTCTGATCGATATGGTAGTGGGATCCCAGTGCTTGGAATGCTGGCAGTCACAATACCGACAGCGCCATCCCGACGCTCAGGATCCCGACACCTAGTTGATAAGTATACTACCCCTATCCCTAACCTCCATAATGGTAAACCACCTTACCCGCAGCCTAACCCACAACCCCCCCGCAGCAGGGATGGCCACCGATGGTTTGCACCACTAGATGGCCACCGCTAAAATGTGCTTGCTGATCCGCGGACCAATAAAAAAAATGGGGGTGGGGCTTAGTGGGTGTCTGGGGCGTGACCATGCTCCGTGTCCCGGCACCTTGAAAAAAAAAATAATGAAAAATATTTGTTTAGACTGTGCCATCGATGGAGGGAAACCATCTGGTTCTTTCCCATCGATGGCAAAAGCATTCAACATCGACCATAAACTATCGATGATTTGGCAGTCCTTCTTTCGGGATTCTGGCGCCGGCATTTCGATTCATGTTGGGATTTTGGCATCGGTGTCCCGAGCGGTGTCAGGATTCTGGCGTCGGCATTCCAACTGCCGGGATCCCGAACGGATCCCCTCTGATATTCTATGTTCCTGAGAAAAGCAGCCGCATACATGTGTTGTAAAATAAGGAGCAGGGTTCACAATATGTGGACGGAATATTAGGCTCGAGGCTCAGGTCCAGATATTTCCATTTGGGCTGTTGACATTTTAATGCCAATGAGAAATGTGTTTGCAGCAGATGCTGCTTGGAGCTGCTAATCAGACTGTAGTTATGTTTTTTTCTAGTACAGTTACTAAAGTGAAAGCAGACTTCTGATTGGTTACTTACCTTCTTCTATACACAGTTGCCTGTAGAACCGTTTTCATAAATGTCACCTGTTGTATGTCCTGTATATTCCTTCTCCTCCATTACATCACTACAGCATTATTTAACACCAAATACTAAACTCCTTTCTGAACAAATAATATTGGGCCTAATTCAGTTTGAGTTGTAGTTTTGCGAGAATTCCCAAATCTACAACTCCGTTCTCTAGCATGCGGGGGGCCGCCCAGCACAGGGCAAAGGCCGCTCCGCATGCAGGGCCCCCCCTACCCCCGCAGAAATGCGAGTGCATCGCTAAACAGCAATGCGCTCGCATCTTAAGGGTTGCCCCTGCCTTCCAAGCTATCGCCAGGCCTGCCCAGCAAATGGAGGCGTGTCCGGACTGTGTCCCACAACGCTGCCCCCTAAACGATGTGTCTCCGCTGCGTGCAGAAGTGCGGAAATCGCTACTTCTACGATTCATGCTGAATCGGCCCCATTGAATGTTGTATTTTCATCTCCTTTCGTTTGACAAAACATTGTTGTATTGTTACCTGGAAGCTGTGCTGCTTGTTGCAGTGAAATATACCAACCAGTTAGAAATTTGCAGTATCTTTCATGGCCCTGGCGCTTTACCTAGTGCCTATCTAACTAGGCTAATACATTCATCTGTTTTCAGGACGCTGGCTCGTGAATCCACAGAGTTGTGTGAGGAGCTGATACAGCTGAGAGTGATACATCATCTGCTCTTTGTCATGGGGAATAAGGAACACACAGAGAGCCAAAGACAGGCCAGCCTTGCCGTGGAGGTCAGAGCGTCTGCGCAGCTTCGCTTTGTTACTGAAATAAGCCCCTAACACTAACCCAATACACACACAGTGTAGTGTAAAACAATGTTATTTACTAACAAAGCATACTGATTCAGTAACCCACAGCAGCCAATCAGAGCCTTGCATTCATTGTCTAGTTCACACTATATGGATGATAGCTAATTGCTGATTGGTTACACTTTGTTTGTAGACACCGGGGTAAATGTGCAGATACTGACGGATGTCTCTGGCTTTCTCTGCAGTATTTTGTGTCCTTGTTCCCTGTGGTTGAGGAGCAAGTGAGGACGACCATTGGGGACAAACTCTTCCAGATGCTGATGGTAAGATAAGTCGTCTTTCAACTTGATGGAATGTGGGTAGTATATGAGGGGCAATACATGTTACTAGGGGACTCTGATCACTGAAGATTCTAGCCTGAAGCCAACCTTCAGGGCCATAAGGAGGGGTTGTGTGAGCTTCCATTGTCCAGAAGGCAGGGCCCCGGGGTGGCACCGTTGCTACCCTATGACCCCTGCATCTCACTAGCAGGGTGCCCAGAATTGTACCCTGTGGCCAGTGGTGCAGCTTCAGTGATGCTCAGGATGTTTTGGGTACACGTCCTGGCAGACGGGCAGCTCTCCACACTTCTGAGTCTCCCAGGTCAGGTGCTTGATTTTGATTTTGATCCTTCTGGGCAGCTGTATTTATTTTTTATTATAAATAAATAGTTTGCTTAGAGAGGCATGGGCTACACCTGAACACAAGTTCCAGGTTACACACAGATGATAGACTCGTTTTTCTCATTCAGCCACTAGGGGATACTGGAGTAGATGATGACACTGGGGTATAGACAGGGAGCTTGCACTTTAAATTGATCAAGAAGTGTAACGGCTCCTCACCTTCTATGCTCCATGAGCCCTCAGTTACTAATATTCCAGTCCCAAGTGCCGCAGCTTCTAGAGATATATGCAGCGGCTCTGAGATCCACTTCCGTGGTGGAAAAGTGGTAAAGGGGTCAGGCAACTATCAGGTTGGTTTTGCCTTTTAAATGATTGCCTCTTTAAAAATACAGGCAGTCTTGCCAGAATCACACTCCTGCCTGCATCTCGCTGGCTATTACATAAGCCCCTTATGTATTCTTTTATCAATTTTCAGAGTATTCAGTAAATGTTCATCTAATACCCCATAAGTCACATGATAAGTGATATCTCTGACACCTGGACTGAACCATTGCCGTCCTTCTTGCAGGAGAATGCAGAAATACTGTATATGAAGTTGGACAGTGTACAAGTTGAAATTCTAATCTCCAACCAAGTGAACATCCCTGGCAGTAAGTACGGTCCGAGTCCTGGATGTTCCGTCTATCAGCTCTGCTGAGTGAGTGGTCAGTCTCAGTGACATCTTCTTTCTCCTGCAGTAACAGAGGTGACAGAGTGATCTCAGGATGGACCGCACTCATATGGAGGAGGGAGCGAGAGAAGAATCCACCAATCACCCAGTGCAGCCCCAGCTCGCCCCAGGAGTATATTATATATTGAATATGGAAATAGAATGTTTTTGTTTAATAATGACATGTAATGTAATATCATGCAGTAAATAATATATTTATCCCATTATTCCTGCTGGGTTTCCTTTATTGTTTTTCTATATTATCACTTTCCGTCTCCACTTTCAACTTCTTTGCATAAAACTTTTAAGAATAAAATAATAGGTCTCTTCTATGGCCAGGTAGCCTCAATGCTTTGTTGGGGGGAGGAGGGGGGGGACGTGGTACTCAACAGAGTGGGGAATCGGGTGTGACACTCGGAGGAGTGACTGGGCTGTACTTATGTCATTGACCAGTGATTGGCACTGCCAGTATTTTGTGTCCTTGTGCCCTGTGGTTGAGGAACAAGTGTACAATATAGCGCACACACATTCCACAGTGTGTCCTGTTGCCCCATTTAGTCGATAAGTTCCATACTGTCTTAATCTTATGCTGGGTACACACTAGGCAGACAGACCGGCCAGTGTGTACCCAGCTTTAGAATGGTTCCGGTATGAATGGTCGACCATGTTAAGGTCGACAGTCATTAGGTTGACCACTATTGGTCGACATTGACATGGTCGACACATGAAAATGGTAGACACATGACAGGTCGACACGGCTTTTGAACTGTTTTTGGTGTCATGTTTTCCGTAACATGACCAGTAACCCCAATTAGTGTACCGCTTCCCCTTGCATGGCTGCGGGCAAGGTGCCTCGCTCCACTACCGGTGCGCTCGGCATCGGTTACTATTCCCAATCGTAGTCCACGTGGATGGTAAAGTATGAAAAGTTAAAAATCTTGTCTTTTTTTTTTAAAGCCATGTCGTCCTTTTCATGTGTCAATCTGTCATGTGTCGACCATTTGTCCGCGTCGACCATGTCATTGTCAACCTAATGACTGTCGACCTTAACATGCTCGACCATCCAAACGGATACCCTTTAGAATGTGAGCTGTAAGTTGTACCTGCTGCAGGCAGACCAGTGTCTGCTATGTTCCCAATGGACGAGTTTACTCCTGTCTCCCAGTAGAGCTTTAAAGCTTTTAGTAAATGACATTATTACTTTTAAGAACTTTATTTACTGGAAGTTGGACATAAATAATAGTAAGAGACAGAAAACACAATGATAATTGATAAGGTCAGGGCAAAATTTGGTCCGTACTGACTAGTTTTGCCGCAGGCTGATGGACTTCCTACTGAGAGGCTCATCGGCAGCTTCGCTAATCCGCCGCTGTGCATAAAATGATACACCATCAGTCGCACATCGGTCACACCATTGTACATTGCACCAGCCCTATGGAGGCGCAGAATGGGCGCTGAAATCATTGCAACTGCGGAAAAAGATGCAGTTGCTCACTGCGACACGTCCGCATCTGGCCTCCCAAAAACACCCACTGAATTTGCCTTTCTCTCTGCATTCCCCGGAGGCAGCCGTCAGAACACATGCACAGTGCAACTCGGGCTGACGCCCAGACATAAAACATTGGCTTGCGTCTGACCGCAACACTGCGCCACTTCTGAATCAGGCCCGGTGTTGGCAAATCTCACGGTAGAGGGGAGATAGAGAACGGGGGAAAGTGTAGGGTGCCAGAGGGACCAACGGCCTGACTCAGAGAGGTACTCTAATGCAATCACAGCTATGAATATGTGCGCAGCTAATGTACGCAAATATGCTAATGCCTCGGCCATCTGGAAATGTATTGAGATATCCACGGGCAGCTTTGCAGATCCAAGTAACCGCGTACAAATATGTAGCGGTGGTCACAGGTAGTTCCATAATCATCTCCCAGTATAGATACGGTAACTGAGATGCTGGCGCCATGTTTTCTGCGTACGGGATCACAGTTATAGGCTGAGACACGCCCCAAAAAGGTCCTAACACGCCTGCGTTTTTGCCACCACTCCACAAAATGGCCCCTGATTGTCAATCACTTTGCGAAGGAATCCTCATTGCAAGCAGCATCACTAAGGTAACTTGGTGCGTGCGCAGTACGACCATAAAGCGTGTGCAGTCGTGAGTTAATGGTTCAGTTCCATAAATATTGGCATAGCCTACATCTGAACTAGGCTCCAAGGTAGCATAAAGTAAGTCTTATCATGAAAATGAACAGCAAGCATGCAAGACAATCAAAGGATTTAGAATAGGTAATAATTGCCAATAGTTCCACATACTGTAGATTGTACTTTCTGTATGGGTGTGATATGATTTGCCAGCGGTCACATGACTATTGGCCAGTGGTCACAGGACTATCCTAACTTTTAGACTGCTGACAGGGGACAGGGTAATTAAATTACCCCTCCCATGCCCCATACCCTAACCCACCTGGGGTGTCGACTAAGCCTAAGGACACGGGGTGTCGGCTAAGGCTAATCACAGGGGTGGGAGTTAGGGCTAAGCCTCAGGTGGTGGCTGCGGCTAACCACCTCTGTAGTGCCTAGCCCTAAACCCCCCCCCCCCCCCCCCCGGCCCTAACCCTAATGCCATCGGGATGCCGTCTGCCGTCAGTCAGGGTTCCGGGGCAGGATTCCGTGGTCGGTCACCACATCCCATTTCTACGAGCCTCATAGTAACATTATACTAACCGATCACTACGTCAGGATGCAGCCAGTGGGCATGAGTAAGTATAATTCTGTGCTATTATATTTCTTCTATAAATCTGAACTTCTACAATATACACAGCGACCATTCTTCTATGACAATGTAAAGGGTGACTTTGTGTTATAAATCTTGCTGGATACACTATGCAGCTGTTTAAATAAAAGAAGAGAGAAAGAAAACTCTTGTTTTAATCAATCAATATTGTTAGTCTCAAACAGGATCATAAAATATAACTTATTATTGTAATTATTAAGATAAATACGTCCCCACTAGACAACAAATGTAAAATACTTGAGAGAGAAAAAATATAGTATTTTTACCGTTAAAAATTAAAAAAATGTTCTGGTCACTTAATATCACTGATGGATTGAAAAGATGTAGACATGGATAGTATAGTATTACATCAATTTCACCTTGACTAGTAGGGTCTGGGACTGAGGGTCGACAGCACAAAGGTCGACACACCTTAGGTCGACGCCAATTGGTCGACACACCTTAGGTCGACATGGACAAAAGGTCGACATGGACAAAAGGTCGACAGGAACAAGGTCAACATGAGTTTTTTATGGGGGGTTTTGTGTCGTTTCTTCGTAGAGTGACCGTGAACCCCAATTAGTGCACCGCGTCCCCTCGCATGGCTTGCTTCGCTCGCCATGCTTTGGGCATGGTGCCTCCGCTCCGCTACCGCTACCGCTTCGCTCGGCACACTTTACCGTTCCAATCGTAGTCCACGTGGATCGTTAAGTATGAAAAGGTCCCAAAAAAGAAAAAAATTGTGAAAAACTCATGTCGACCTTTTTCCATGTCAACCTTGTTCCTCTCGACCGTTTGTCCATGTCGACCTAAGGTGCGTCGACCAATTGACGTCGACATAAGGTGTGTCGACCTTTGTGCTGTCGACCTGGAGTCCGGATACCGACCAGTACAGACAAAGCTGTATTAATGAGACCCTGAGAGGGTCAGATAGCTCAAGAGAGAATCGTTATACCTACAGAGATAATATGTTGCAAATCACTGAGTATGGAGATAGTATGTTACAAATCATTAAATTGTTTGGTAATATGATACAAATGGCATAATAAATACTGGTGCTATGTTTTATCCTGACCAATACAGACCAGTCTCTGTTGCTAAGACCTTTCAGGGTTCAAGTGACTCAAAGCAGAGTCTTTTGGACCAGACAAAATAATGCCATTTAATAGGAGTTACATTCTTCCAGGGGAATGAGTGATACCAGTGAAAGAGAATGAAGGAAGAAAGAAGTAGTGATTCTGCTGTTAGTGTTATAATCATATCACTGACCCATGTTAATCCACACATTTCTGCAACACCCGGTATTCCTTGGAGGTCTCCCTTCCAAGTACTGACCCAGCCCTGCACTGTTTGGCTTTCAAAAGATCACTCGGTGATCTGATTATAACACTAACAGCAGAATCACCACTTTTTCACCTTCAGTCTCTTTTACTGGTATCTCTCATTCCTCTGGAAGAATGTAAATAATATTAAATGGCATTATTTTGTCCCTCTGGAGATGGTCAATGCGCTGCTCCTGGACTTCCCTCTTAATTTATGATTGACATCACCTGTGCTGAAACACTTTTCTTATTCATTAACCTGTTCAAAACAGGTGCCGGCAATCATAAATTAAGAGAAAAGTCCAGAAGCAGAGCATTTTGTCCCTCCTGGAGAGGGTCATGTAGGGAGGTATGCTATAGTGTGAACGGGGGTCTGGGGTTGCATCGTCCCGGCAACCCATTCACACCACACTTCAACCCAGGAATAACCCTGCTTTATTCCCAAACTGAAATACCAGGTCAGTCAACCCAGGAAATTGTAACATACCCCTTTCACACCGCACCTTGGCCCGTGACGACCCGGCAATATACCCGGTTATTTGTGCGATGTGAAAGGGGTATGATTAAATCCAGCTGAAACTCAGTCTTGAAGTAGGCCAGCCACAGAGTCTGTGCAATTCATGAGTGTCCTGTTTAAAGGGATAGTATGGTAAGCCTATCCTGGGTGCAAACCAATGTTTAGTTTATATTGCCCTTGTTCTCCTGAGTGTTGATTAAAGAAAAAAAAAGTGTCATAATAACAATAACGAGTTTTATGGTAAGAACTTACCTTTGTTAAAACTCTTTGTGCGAGCGGGCTTCCGGTTGGGTGGCAGGACAGACAAAATTGCTCTTTATGCAGATGATATTCTGTTGTTTGTATCTGATTACTTTACCACTATGCCTCATATCTTGGAAGTAATTGACACTTTTGGGGGATTCTCTGGTTTGTCCATTAACTGGGACAAGTCCTGTGTCTTTCCGCTTAGAGGCCTCTGTCCTGTCTGCCCTCCCGGTGACCTGCCGCTTCACTGGGTGGACTCTTTTAAATACCTGGAGGTATGGGTTACCAACCGGTCCTCGCAATTTATTGATCTGAATATACATCCACAAATGGACTATCTACAGTCTCGTGTCAGGGTGTGGAGTAAACTGCCACTTTCTGTTACGGGTAGGATAAACCTCATTAAAATGGTTGTATTACCTAAAATGCTGTATGTCCTCCAACATTCCCCTGTCTATCTCCCCCAGAGATTATTTGGTATCATAGATGGTCTCTTGTCATCACTGGTTTGGTCCAACCGTAGAGCTCGGATTAAATTAGATACTCTAACTAGACCTCGGGACTCGGGTGGTCTGGCCCTTCCGAAAATTAGATTCTATTACTTAGTGGCTCAGTTATTCCATCTAATTCCTTGGGTCTCTGACTCGTCTGGGTATTTCTCTTACGTCCTAGAGGATGCTGGGGACTCCAAAAGGACCATGGGGTATAGACGGGATCCGCAGGAACTTAGGCACACTAAAAGACTTAAGACTGGGTGTGAACTGGCTCCTCCCTCTATGCCCCTCCTCCAGACCTCAGTTAGACTTTGTGCCCAGGAGTGATGGGTCACACACTAGGGGAGCTCTACTGAGTTTCTCTAGAAAAGACTTTTGTTAGGTTTTTTATTTTCAGGGAGACCTGCTGGCTACAGGCTCCCTGCAGCGTGGGAGTGAGGGGAGAGAAGCAGGACCTACTTCTGTGAGTTTCAAGGCTTCTGCTTCTCGGCTACTGCACACCATTAGCTGCAGAGGGTTCGATCACTTGGTGCGCCTAGCTGCTTGTTCCCGGAGCCACGCCGTCCATCCCCTCACAGAAGCCAGAAGAAAGATGTCGGGTGAGTATGAGAAGATCAGAAGACATCAGGACGGCAGAAGACTTCAGAGACGGCAGGTACAGCACAGCGGTCACGCTGTGCTCCATGCTCCCACACACTTCACCAACGGTATTTACTGGGTGCAGGGCGCTGGGGGGGGGGGGCGCCCTGGGCAGCATGTCACTGAAGTTCTTGGGGCGGCATATGGATCCTGAGTGCTTCGGCACTCAGCAAAGACCCCCGCCGGCATTTTAACATTTTTGAATTTGGCGGGCCGAAGCGCGCTGGGAATAGGGCGGAGCTTCGGTCCGCAGCTCACCGGCGCCATTTTCTCTGCTCCACGAGGTGGTCAGAGAGAGACGCTGCGGAGGACCTCCACGCTCCTGCCTTACAAGTAAAACGGGGGCTTTTTTACTAAAGGGGGCCGAAAGTACTGGGTGCTTGTTAGGGTGAACAGCGCTGGGCACATATATCGTGTGTTGCGATATATGGGCGCTGGGGTGTGAGCTGGCATACTCCCTCTGTGTCCTTTATCTGGCTTCTCCTATAGGCCTGTCACCTAACAGGGACATTCTAGGTGTTGTGTGGTGTCGGTACTCTGTGTCGACATGTCTGAGGCTGAAACTTATTCACCTGAGGAGGTTATTGGGGGAGTAGATGCAGGGCTAGACTTGGGAATGTCGACGCAGCCGGCTCCAGATTTAATGACATTGCTGAGTACGTTAAACTCGAGTGTAACTTCATTGACAAAAAGGTTAGATAATTCTGAGGAGCAGACCCAGGAATGGAGAAGGTCCATGGAAGAGGCTTTGTCTCAGGTTCAAACCCCATCTGGGTCCCAAAAGCGGCCGTTTAATCAGGTGGGGGATACTGATACCGACACGGAATCTGATTCCGAGGTCGATTTCACTGAGGCTGCGTTACATCCCCGTTTAGTTAAGAGTATTCAGTACATGATTGTGGCTATAAAAGACGTTTTGCACATTTCTGATGAACCTGCGGTACAGGAAACAAGGATTTGCTTGTTCAAGGGTAAAAAACCTGAGGTAAAATTTCCTCCATCTCATGAAATGAATACTCTTTGCGAAAGGGCTTGGGAGTCGCTGGATAAGAAATGGCAGATTCCCAAGAGGATTTACATGGCATATCCCTTTCCCACTGATGACAGGGAAAAATGGGAGACTTCTCCAACTGTTGACAAAGCTTTATCTCGTTTGTCTAAGAAGGTGGCGCTTCTGTCTCCAGACACAGCAGCTCTTAAAGATCTGGCGGATCGCAAGCTGGAGACGTCTCTGAAGTCCATTTTCACTAATTCGGGTGCATTGCTCAGACCTGCTGTGGCGTCGGTATGGGTGAGTAGTGCCATTGCTAAATGGGCTGAAAATTTAGCAAATGATATAGATACTCTGGATAAAGATAATGTACTGCTAACTCTTGGTTATATTAAGGACGCTGATCGATGCGGGACCTCCAATTGGCTGTGCCTATTTGCGATATTCTCATGTTTCCAGCCCGCTGTGTGAGCCTTCTGCAATGAGGCTGCTGCCATTTCATTGTATGTTCTACTCCGTAAGTAGTAACCTGTGCGTATCCAGCTGCTGCGGAACTACATGTCCCAGCATGTTCTATCAGCTGTAGGCCTGCAGGGACATTGCAGTAAGTGCAGCATCAGAGTAGGGATAGATATCGGAAGCCCAGCATCAAATGATGGCTGGGCTACTGCCATTGAAACTTTCAATGGGATGGTAACTAACCATCACATCAAAAGAATTTGATGGAAAAAAGTATTCATTTGACTTGTGCATGCGCAAAAGCAACCCATGGCCGTTCCAGATGTTATACAGCTGAATTCAGCTGCATTTTAACATCGGGTGGCCATCACATCCACACCATTCGATGGTGGCTACCATCGGAAAGCCACCATCGAATGGTGAAAACACTTACATTGGAAGAAAAACATTGATTTTTGCAAACCATCGGAAACTGATGTCCATCGCCTACAAGTTACCTGTCCACCAAGTATCATTAAAAAAATATATATATTTTAAGTTGAATTAATTTTCAAACATCTTGTTTGAAATTGTCTGTTCCATATATTTATATTAAAAACTCTTAAACATGGCATCTCTTAGTCATATAACTTGTCTTATAGAATGTCTACAGGAATCATCTAATATTATTGCAGCTGATTTCCTTCCAGAGTATTTATTATAAGTGTCTGTCTGTTCATACCCAGTCTTCTTGTATTAATGTTTGTCCCCTACTGCAGTGGTAACTAAACTTTTTGGAATCACGGCGTCCTGGAGTATCGGAATTGTTTTAAACGGCACCCCTAGGCCAAATGTTTCTTTTTGAGAAATTTCAAAAGAAATATTAAGTGAAGTAAATTGTGTTAATATGTCATCCTTAGGTTCAGTTGTGCGGTGAGGGACAATATTCACTTCTGTTCGTCCACATATTGTATGATTGGCAGCCACCAGCGCTGGTTTACATTATCCTGTTACATTGACCATAAATAATTTGAATTGGTCCTGGACCACCAATCCAAGACACCATGCAAGTGTCCTGAGGCACCCCAGGGTGCCAGCGCCGGCCTGACGCATACACGGGCTACGCAACCGCGTAGAGCGCTGGACAGTGGAGGGTGCCGCTGCTGACAGTGAGTGGGTCACTGTACAGCGCCGCAGCTGCCCGCCAGATCCCAGCGGCTCCATGGTGACGGTCCTCCTCCGCCCGGCCCTCCTGCCTGCCAGATCCCAACGGCTCCATGGTGAGGTCCTCTTCCGCCCGCCCCTCCCGCCCGCCAGATCCCAGCGGCTCCATGGTGACGGTCCTCCTCCACCTGGCCCTCCTGCCCGCCAGATCCCAGCGGCTCCATGGTGACGGTCCTCCTCCGCCCGGCCCTCCCGCCCGCCAGATCCCAGCGGCTCCATGGTGATGGTCCTCCACCCGGCCCTCCTGCCCGCCAGATCCCAGCGGCTCCATGGTGACGGTCATCCTCCGCCCAGCCCGCCCGCCCGCCAGATCCCAGTGGCTCCATGGTGACGGTCCTCCTCTGCCCGGCCCAGCCTTCCCATCCTGTGGCTCACACAAGAAGAAGGTTAGAGGGGTCTGGGGGAAGGGAACATAGGGAGATGACCTGCTGGGGGACACAAAGCCAGAGAGCTGCAGAAAGGACATGGGCAGGGGGCTGGTGCAGGGATACAGGGTCAGGGAATTGGTACAGGGACACAGGAGCTGATAGCTGGACATGACAGCGTACGTGTGTGTGGGGTATGGGTCGTTGGGTCGATTGTTTGCAAAATATCAGCTGTATGGACACTATATGTAATCTCAATGCTGACAGTTTACTGGACGTCGGCGTACAATACAGCGCGCTAACCGGGCAGCAGCTGATGTGACTGATGCAGATGAAGTCTGCCCACCATGCATACAGGGTTGCTGTCGTTAGATCGACATGCATTGGGTCGACCACTAAAGGTCCAAATGGTCTAGGTTGACAGGGTCATTAGGTCGACATGTGCAATGTCGACATGTCAAAATGTCGACTTTTTTGACTGTTTTTGGTGTTATTTTTCTCGTACAGTGACGGTGATCCCCAATTAGTCCACTCGCATGGCTCGCTTCGCTCATCATGCTTCAGGCAAGGTGCCTCGCTGCGCTCGGCACAGATTACCGTTCCCATTAGTAGTCTACGTGGATCATAAAGTATGAAAGAGGTCAAAAAATGAAAAAAATTGTGAAAAACCTTTTGACCTGTCGACCTTGCACATGTCAACCTAATGAACCTGTCGACCTAGACACCATGTTGACCTAGTGCATGTTGACCGTTAGTGGTCGACCCAATGCATGTCGACCTAACGACAGCAACCCTGTGTGTGCCTGGTGGGCAGACTTCATCTGCATCAGTCACATCAGCTGCTGCCCGGTTAGCGCGCTGTATTGTACGCCGACGTCCAGTGAGCGGTGAGAAGGTGTTTGTGGGGGTCAACTGGGGATCCGGTCGTTTTATCGACAGTGTCTAGGTCGACAATGTTTAGGTCGACCACTATAGGTCGACAGTCACTAGGTCGACATGGATGGAAGGTCGACAGGGTTTCTAGGTCGACATGTGCTAGGTCGACAGGTCTAAAGGTCGACATGAGTTTTTCACAATTTTTTATTTTTTTATTTTTTCATACTTAACGATCCACGTGGACTACGATTGGAACGGTAAAGTGTGCCGAGCGAAGCGGTAGCGGAGCGAAGGCACCATGCCCGAAGCATGGCGAGCGAAGCAAGCCATGCGAGGGGACGCGGTGCACTAATTTGGGATCCCGGTCACTTTACGAAGAAAACGACACACACACAAAAAAAATCCTCATGTCGACCTTTAGACCTGTCGACCTAGCACATGTCGACCTAGAAACCCTGTCGACCTTCCATCCATGTCGACCTAGTGACTGTCGACCTATAGTGGTCGACCTAAACATTGTCGATAAAACTAACCACACCCGTCAACTGACCGTTTTCTAGGAGTGTTTGGAAAAACGCAGGCGTGTCCAAGCGGGTGTCTGACGTCAATTCCAGGACCGGACAGGCTGAAGTGATCGCAGCGGCTGAGTAAGTCCAGAGCTACTCAGAAACTGCACAAAATGTTTTTGCTGCGCTCGGCTGCACAGTTTGGTCATAAACCCGGAAGTCCAGGGAAGGGAGCAGATCATGAAGGACGGCTCTTATCGGGAGAGCTGTCCTTCACAATACCAACCGCATATGTTAGTGCATATGAGATTGGTATTGATGCGATGTGTGGTGGGACGTACACCCCAGGGTTAGTACATCCCGCCCACAATCTTGATAATATATATGTTAAAGGCCAATAAATAAAATGAATTAATGAATATTGGTGATGGGAGTCAATCATTTTCTTTTAATGCATATCTAATATTTTTATTTTCTTTACTGTATCAAGAAAGAAACAGCTTTGGCTCTCTTACTTCTCTGGCTAATAGCAAGAAAGGCATCGGCGCTATGTAACACGACGCAGCCTCCACACACACAAACCCACCCACACTCTTCCTTTCCGTGGTAACTCGCACCAGTATGTGTGACCGTTCTGTGACACCAGCAAATGTCCTGTAGCAGCGAGTGCATCCATACACGGAGGCTGGGGGCCCCACACACGGAGGCTGGGGGTCCCACACACGGAGGCTGGGGGCCCCACACACGGAGGCTGCCCATACACGGAGGCTGGGGGCCCCACACACGGAGGCTGGGGGCCCCACACACGGAGGCTGGGGGCCCCACACACGGAGGCTGCGGGCCCCACACACGGAGGCTGCGGGCCCCACACACGGAGGCTGCAGGCAGCTCCTACCCAGGGGAAATGTACAGTATAAGGGGGAATGTATCAAGCTCTTTTTGTCCGTTTTGAAACTGCTGCTCATCGCCAGCCGCCAGGTGTATTATCCTGTGTTCGTAGGGTCTGAACTCAAATTGCCGCTGTGTGTGGAGGTTTAAGATTCCCTACAACGCATAGTGTTCAGAGGAAACCGCCAGATGTCATTTTGAAAGGAAAAAATCCCTTCCCAATGTCCCTGACCCCAAAGTTGTAAGGCTCCTTAAGGGCAGTAGTCTTCAGACCAGTGGGGTCCCAACACAGGGGTGGTATTCGGTATGCCGGCTATTGGGATCCCAGTGCTCAGTATACCGACGCCGAAATCCCGACACATGGCATACCGACAACTATTCTCCCTCTTGGGGGTGTACGACCCCCCTGGAGAGAGAATAAATAGCGTGGCGCCACCGTGCCCACAGCGTGGCGAGCGCACTGAGCCCACAAGGGGTTAATTTGCGCTCGCCCTGCTGCCGGCAAGCCGGCGGTTGGGATCCTAACGCCGGTATGCTGAGCGCCGGCATAACATACTACACCCCTACACAGGGGTCCCTCGCGGCTTCACGTTAACATCCGGAATCTTTCCTGTCTTGAGACTCAGAGCCCAGATTTAAATAAGATGAGATATGAGTAATAATAATATAAAGTTGGCATTATGTATTGTTACAAATAAAGTTCTTTCTTTTTTTCCTGCACCTTTATGTCTGCTACCTGTGCCGCATTCTGTTTAATATTAATGTATAAGTGTCATGTTCCTATCTGTAAGTGTCATGTTCCTATCTGTGAGGGGATTGACAGTGACTCCCAACAAACTTGCAGCAGCTCTGCACTGCCACTAGCTGGCGCTGTAGGTGTAACGGAAATTAATCTCTTTACCTCACAGTGCATTAAGCTGAAGCCTTTGCAGCTGCTGTGGCTCATTTGCATACCCATGATGCACCACGGACGTCGGGGCACGTCTCTTCTTATATTAATTTTTATAATTCTTTGAAGGTCAAAGAAAATCCTGATGTGAAACAGGTCTGATTGTTTTTTATAGTCTGGGAGACAGTGACAGTAGAGTGAGCTCTCCATGAGTGTGATAGACTCCGCTCCCGGCTGGGCTGGTGCTTCGCGCTGTTTATAGTATACTCTGGTTTCTCTTCAGATCGAATAAATCTTTCGCCTTTTACTAAAGATTTCCGTGGAGAGGAACAACCATGAGTTTAATATAATTTTTTGATGCCCGGCTGCTGCTGGGCTTGTTCTCTGGTGAAAAATAGAATTATCATAGAAGAAATGAGCGCAGTAGGTGAGTGGAATAGTAATGTTATATAAGGAAGGTTCTGCTGCTGCTGGGTTATGGATCACTTTCTATTGCAGAGAAACAGTGAGATACAGGTGTTCTGCTTACAGCATATTATTGGCATTATCAAATATTTCTAGAATTTTATACTGTGCTCTTTTTGTTGTTGTTCCCTCCATCCCCCCCTCACAATGAAATGATCTGTAGTCCTGCGGCAGCAGTATTACTACTACTAATTACTGTGGCGCTGTATTCCAAGTGTATATTCGAGATGCTATATGGCTGCAGAGATGAAGTGAGGGTAGATGCTAGATTCAAGTGGCCTAAGGGACCCTTTACGTCAGGGGAGGAGCCACGACACAAGGGCGAGTAATCCGGTGGCGAGCGGAGCGAGCCCGAAGCGTGGTGAGCCCGCGAGGATACATTTTGGGTACCCTGTTCGGCCGTGGCTCCGCCCCCCTGGTGACGTCAGAGGTCCCTTACCCCACTTCGATTTAGAACCAACCATGAAGTGAGTGTAGAAATATGAAATTAAGGGGTCTATTCATGTAGAAAACGAAAACATAATTGCTACTTATTACTATACATCGCATCTCTTCGATGCGATGTATAGCTGTGATAAGTAGCAATTCATGTATACTCACCCTTCCGACGATGTGCTGCGGTGTCTGGGGCTCCTGCGGTGAGGTCTTCTCCGGCGGTCCCTCCCTGCGATGCGCGGTGTCCAGCGGCGGGTCCCTTTGCGCATGCGCAGCTGGATGACCTCCCGGCAGGCCGCAGTGGTTGCTGGGAGGTCGGGGGGCGGAGCCAGCACGAGGTGCAGAGCAGCGATCAGGGAAGCAATGAGCTTCCCTGACGTCTCCGCACCGCAGTTCAGGTTACGCCGTCCTCAGATGGCGAACCTGAACTCCATGGAGAAGCGGAAAGCAGAGCTTTCCGCACCTTCATGAATCGCACTCACCATACAAAGGTATGGTGATGCGATTCAGGCAGAGAGCGGAGGTACCGCTGGAGAAGTCAGAGACTTCTCCACGGTAACCGGCTCTGAATTGCGGTAAGCAGAGAAAAGCCCTGTTTAACGCAAAACAGGGCTTTTCTCTGCTGCATGAATAGACCCCTAAATGCACTTACTGCTGTTTACCAATTAGCGATGGCCATCAGTATCTGATGATTGCAAAACAAGAAGATTTTATCCCCGATGCTTTTTTTTTTCTTTTTAAATAAATTCTAAAGACCTGTGATATTCTTACCTGCTTCCTGGCTTTTCTCGCTCCACTACGCATGCATTTGCGCAATCCTTTCCTAACGCCATAACAGCACGTGTGGCAAATATAACGATCACAGAGAAGATCAATGTTATTTTCCTGGTCTTCTACTGCATTGAATGCAGATATGGCAATCCCACGCTGATCCCAAAGATCGATGGTGGACCGCCAATTGCCTGTGCCTATTTGCAATATTCTCATACCCCCTGCGTTTGGCCGCATTTCCAGCACCATTGAGGTTTTCCCAATGCTTCTTTCCTCATTTAATGTGTTTAACACATTGATGTCATTGGCATGGCCTCCCGAATGTAAGTAAAACTACCGATTAACAAATGGTAATCAGACGCATCTCTATTTTCAATCTGTCCTGTTTCCGCACAGCACCTGACATTTCCAGACGGCTGTGTGAGCCTTCTGCCATTTCATTGTGTGTTCTACTCCATAAGTAGTAACCTGTGCGTATCCAGCTGCTGCGAACTACATGTCCCAGCATGTTCTATCAGCTGTAAGCCTGCAGGGACATTGCAGTAGGTGGAGCATATGGCCACACTCAATCCGGTTGTGCCTTTAGACAAATCGCCGCTTTAAATTCAGTTGCAAAACTGTACTTTTTGGAAAATCAGAAGCTATTACATTTGGCCCCTTGATTCTGATATATCATGTGCCATCGGAGTAGGGATGGACATTGGAAGCATGTGCAAAAGCAAGCCATGGCCATCCCAGATGTTATACAGCTGAATTCAGCTGTATTTTAACATAGGATGGCCATCACATACACACCATTCGATGATGGCTGCCATCGGAAAGCTGCAATCGAATGGTGAAAACACTAACATTGGAAGAAAAACATTGATGGTTGCAAACCATTGGAAACCAATGTCCATCACCTACAAGTTACCTGTCAACCAAGTTTCATAAAATTCAGGGGGGTTTTCTTTTAAGTTGAATTAATTTTCAAACAACTTGTTTGAAATTGTCTGTTCCATATATTTATATTAAAAACTGTTAAACATGGCATCTCTCTTAGTCATATGAATAAACTTGTCTTAGAGAAGGTCTACACCAGGCTTTTTCAACCAGTGTGCCGTGGCACACTAGTGTGCCGCGACCAGTTGCAAGGTGTGCCGCGGAGCCAGAGCAGCTTCCTGCACCTTCAGAGTGAATTGTTGGCCCGGGCTCTTCTTAGAGGATCAGTCGTGCTCTGGCCGTGACCTGTGCCTTGAAGACGCAGCGGTGTGATATCATAGGTGACGGCCGCCGCGTCTCACCACCCAGCCAGCCCACCCGCCTGCATACACATCTACCAGTTCCTGCCTGCATGCACAGCTTTCCTTGCCCACCTACATCCACACCTGCCCGACCGCCCACTGCTCAGTATTCACAGCACTCCACTATGAACAACCCCCGCCACTGAGGGACAGTGACCGGTAGGGGCTAATATTTGTTATTTTATTTCTCCTATGGGGAACAATAGGACTTATGTGGGGAGAATAAGGATATATGGGGGGAACAATGTCAATAATTCATGTGGGGAGCAATAGGATTTATATAGGGAGCAATATGATTTATGTGGGGAGCAATGTGATTGTTCTAGGTCGACAGGTCAAAAGGTCGACATGAGTTTTTAATGTTTTTTTGGTGTTGTTTTCTCTGTACAGTGATCGGGAACCCCAATTAGTGCACCGTGTCCCCTCGCTTCGCTCGCCATGCTTCGGGTAAGGTGCCTCGCTCTGCTACCGCTGCGCTCGGTACAGGTTACTATTCCCAATCGTAGACTGCGTGGATCGTTAAGTATGAAAAAGTTCAAAAAAAGAAAAAAATGTGAAAAACACATGTCGACCTTTTGACCTAGAGCATGTCGACCTAGTTACTGTCGACCAATAGTGGTCGACCTAAACATTGTCGACCTAGAGGCCGGATCCCATCCAAGGCACCCCTGCAAGTGTCCTGAGGCTCCCCAGGGTGCCACGGCACAGATTGAGAACCACTGCCCTACTGTAAAGCCCTGTGGCATATACTGTTGCTATACAAAATGTTATTTCTATGTGATGTCCATTTGTATAATAAAATATTTCTTAATAATTGCATGGTTTGTTAAAGTGTGACAATGGTGACCTCACATCAGAACAATCCACAGTGTTAATAAACAAGTAGAGACATTTTAATAAATATATAACCCAAGCATTGTTGCCCTTATTACATAGATACAGTACAAATTGCCACAGGTGATTATAGAAAGCTGATTTAATTGCAGTTTTGGTTCCACTGTAATGGGCCCTACACACTGGCAGATCCGCCGCCGAGCTGCCCGACGGCGGATATGGCCGAGGGGCGACCCGGCGGTGGGGGGGAGGTGACGGGGGGAGTGAAGTTTCTTCACTCTCCCTGTCACCCGGCGCCATAGCAATGCATGCTAATATGGCCAATCTCGTCCATATTGGCCTGCATGCATAAGCGACAGGGCACCAATGATGAACGAGCGCGGGGCTACGCATCGTTGGTGCCTACACACTGCACGATATGAACGAGAACGTTCATATCATGCAGTATTATCTGCCAGTGTGTAGGGCCCTTAACATTGCTAAACTTTTCAGGGTCAGTAAAATGGAATTCCCTCTTCCTGGAGGGCACATGCTGGAATTATACATGAAATCAGAGGCGTAGCCAGAACTTTGCGGGGCCCCATAGCAACATTTTGAAGGGACACCTACCCAAATACTTCTAGAGACACCTCTCCGCAGCAGTTGCTAATTTTATGCCCCATAATAATGCCCTAGTTAATTTTCTGGACCATAGTAGTGCCTTGGTTTATATTATGCCCCATAGCAGTGATTTAATTCATCTTGTGAACCATAGTAGCGCTCTAATTCACATTGTAGAGCTGCCAGTACACATTATGCCACACAGTATCAATTCACATTATGACATACAGTCAGTGTCGGACTGGGACATGAATGGCCCACCGGGGGGGATACAGTTATAGGGGCCCATACTTAGGGGTGTGGCCAGCCTACAAAGGGGGTGTGGCCAGCCTCCATAGAGGCTTGAAATACACAATAGTTTAGTGCAGTGTAATGCAACATATCTACCATGTATAATACAAGTGCATAGTTTGGAACCTGATCCCTAGAGGAAAGAGTGGGCCCTCAGGCAGTGGGCCGGTGGTTTCCCTGGTACCCCTGTGGGCCAGTCCGATCCTGCATACAGTGTCCCCAGCTCATATTATGGGGGTCATTCCGAGTTGTTCGCTCGCTACCAGATTTTAGCAGCATTGCACACACTAGGCCGACGCCCTCTGGGAGTGTATATTAGCTTAGCAGAATTGCGAACGAAAGATTAGCAGAATTGCAAATAGAAATTTCTTAGCAGTTTCTGAGTAGCTCGAGACTTACTCCTACACTGCGATCAGCTCAGCCCGTTTCATTCCTGGTTTGACGTTACAAACACGCCCTGCTTTCGGTCAGCCACTCCCCCGTTTCTCCAAACACTCCCGCGTTTTTCCCTGGCACGCCTGCGTTTTTCCGCACACTCCCAGAAAATGGTCAGTTTCCGCCCAGAAACACCCACTTCCTGTCAATCACACTACGATCACTTCAACGATGAAAATTCTTCGTTCGGACGTGAGTAAATCTACTAAGTTTTGTGCTAAAATACTAACCGCATGCGCACTGCGTACCATGCGCATGCGCATTTTTGCCTTAATCGATCCGTTGCGAAAATCGGCAACGAGCGAACAACTCGGAATGACCCCCAATGCCACACTACAGTACAGTACTTTCACTTCATATTGTGCCACATTTCAGGGCCCCAGTTCATATTATACAACATTATAATTCCCCTCCAGGTAATTTTATACCACATTACAATGAACAGGTCCAGGGGCATAACTATATAGATTGCAGGCTCCAAGTTAAATATTTGTAAGTGCCCTTATGTACCACCGAATTATGAAATATATATATAACACATATAACTTTGACAGGTAAAAGGGGCCCCTCTTAACCCTGGGCCCCATAGCAGCTGCACTGCCTGCACCCATGGTAGCTACGCCCTTGCATGGAATGTGCTATATACTGCTTTATTTTTACGCCAGCCGTGGATAAATGTTGCGTATTTGCGACTGACATGTTTGTGTTTCTATTGGTTACAGCTCTGCAGCTGATAAAAGAGTTGATGAGCACGGAGGTGCGTCCGGCCTTGTTACAGGGACTCGTAGCTCTGCTGAGGCCGTCGCGCAAAGAACATTTTAAGACAAAACCTCAGATCCTAGATGGTGCGTGACCTCTTTCCCGGGATTTGTATCTGCTAAAAGCCACTTTGTGTCAATAATGTAACGTCACTTCTTCTTCTTTTTATAAACCTTTTTTTCTCTAACGTCCTAAGTGGATGCTGGGGACTCCGTAAGGACCATGGGGAATAGCGGCTCCGCAGGAGACTGGGCACATCTAAAGAAAGCTTTAGGACTAACTGGTGTGCACTGGCTCCTCCCCCTATGACCCTCCTCCAAGCCTCAGTTAGATTTCTGTGCCCGACGAGAAGGGTGCACACTAGGGGCTCTCCTGAGCTTCTTAGTGAAAGTTTTAGTTTAGGTTTGTTATTTTCAGTGAGACCTGCTGGCAACAGGCTCACTGCATCGAGGGACTAAGGGGAGAAGAAGCGAACTCACCTGAGTGCAGAGTGGATTGGGCTTCTTGGCTACTGGACATTAGCTCCAGAGGGACGATCACAGGCCCAGCCTGGATGGGTCCCGGAGCCGCGCCGCCGGCCCCCTTACAGAGCCAGAAGAGCGAAGAGGTCCGGAAAAATCGTCGGCAGAAGACGTTCCTGTCTTCAATAAGGTAGCGCACAGCACTGCAGCTGTGCGCCATTGCTCTCAGCACACTTCATACTCCGGTCACTGAGGGTGCAGGGCGCTGGGGGGGGCGCCCTGAGACGCAATAAAACATGATAAAAATACCTTACATGGCAAAAAATACATCACATATAGCTCCTGGGCTATATGGATGCATTTAACCCCTGCCAGAATATACAGAAAAACGGGAGATAAGGCCGCCGAAAAGGGGGCGGAGCCTATCTCCTCAGCACACTGGCGCCATTTTCCCTCACAGCTCAGTTGGAGGGAAGCTCCCTGGCTCTTCCCTGCAGTCACTACACTACAGAAAGGGTTAAAAAAAGAGAGGGGGGCACTAATTAGGCGCAGTATTAAAACATACAGCAGCTATAAGGGGAAAAACACTTATATAAGGTTATCCCTGTATATATATATAGCGCTCTGGTGTGTGCTGGCATACTCTCCCTCTGTCTCCCCAAAGGGCTAGTGGGGTCCTGTTCTCTATCAGAGCATTCCCTGTGTGTGTGCTGTGTGTCGGTACGTTTGTGTCGACATGTATGAGGAGAAAAATGATGTGGAGACGGAGCAGAGTGTCTGTAACAGTGATGTCACCACCTAGGGGTTTGAGACCTGAGTGGATGTACTGTTGAAAATTACGTGACAGTGTCAGCTCTGTATAAAAAAAAAACAGTGGTTGACATGAGACAGCCGGCTACTCAGCTTGTGCCTGTCCAGACGTCTCATAGGCCGTCAGGGGCTCTAAATCGCCCGTTACCTCAGATGGCAGATACAGACGCCGACACGGATACTGACTCCTGTGTCGACGGTGAAGAGACAACCGTGATTTCCAGTAGGGCCACACGTTACATGATTGAGACAATGGAAAATGTTTTATACATTTCTGATAATACGAGTACCACCAAAAAGGGGTATTATGTTCGGTGAGGGAAAAACTACCTGTAGTTTTCCTGTATCTGAGAAATAAAATGAGGTGTGTGATGATGCGTGGGTTTCCCCCCGATAACAATTGATAATTTCTTAAAAAGTATTGGCTGTATACCCTTTCCCGCCAGAGGTTAGGGTGCGTTGGGAAACACCCCCTAGGGGGGATAAGGCGCTCACACGCTTGTAAGAACAAGGGCTCTACCCTCTCATGAGATGGCCGCCCTTAAGGATCCTGCTGATAGAAAGCAGGAGGGTATCCAAAAATGTAT
Organism: Pseudophryne corroboree; assembly: GCF_028390025.1. Taxonomy (NCBI): domain Eukaryota; kingdom Metazoa; phylum Chordata; class Amphibia; order Anura; family Myobatrachidae; genus Pseudophryne; species Pseudophryne corroboree. The sequence goes on along the minus strand of NC_086452.1, from coordinate 63,098,637 downwards.
TCACACACATACTGGTGTTATACTACGACCAGCAATCACCTCAGCCTGGAGGTGCAGTGCTGGGTTGGCATGGTCGGATTCCCTGACTGGAAATATTGATATCCTAGATAAGGATAGTATATTATTGCCTATAGAGCATTTAAAAGATGCATTTCTATATATGCATGATGCACAGCGGAATATTTGCCGACTGGCATCAAGTATAAGTGCGTTGTCCAATTCTACCAGTAAAATGGTCAGGTGATGCGGATTCCAAACGGCATTTGGAAGTATTGCCTTTGAAAGGGGACATTTGGGGTCGGTCTTTTAGACCTGGTGGCCACGGCAACAACTGGGAAATCCACGTTTGTACCCCAGGTCGCCTCTCAAAATAAGACGCCGTATTATCAGGCGCAGTCCTTTGTTGGCAAGCGGACAAAAGGTTCCTCTTTTCTGCTCGTGACAGAGGGAGAGGAAAAAGGCTGAAGAGATTACCCAGTTCCCAGGAACAGAAATCCTTTCCCGCCTCTGCAAAAGCCCTCAGTATGACGCTAGGGCCTTACAAGCTCAGGCACGGTGGGGGCCCGTTCTCAATGAATTTCAGTGCGCAGTGGGCTCACTCGCAAGTAGACCCCTGGATCCTTCAGGTAATATCTCAAGGGTACATATTGAAATTCGAGACGTCTCCCCCTCGCCGTTTCCAAAAGTCGGCTTTACCGACGTCTCCCTCTGACAGGGAGGCAGTTTTGGAAGCCATTCACAAGCTGTATTCCCAGCAGGTGATAATCAAGGTACCCCTCCTGCAATAGGGAACGGGGTATTATTCCACACTATTGTGGTACCGAAGCCAGACGGCCCGGTGAGACCGATTCTAAATCTAAAATCTAAAATCTTTGAACACTTACATACAGAGGTTCAAATTCAAGATTGAGTCACTCAGAGCAGTGATTGCGAACCTGGAAGAAGGGGACTACATGATGTCTCGGGACATCAAGGATGCTTACCTTCATGTCAAAATTTACCCTTCTCACCAAGGGTACCTCAGGTTATGGTACAGAACTGTCACTATCAGTTCAGACGCTGCCGTAGGGATGGTCCACGGCACCCCGGGTCTTTACCAAGGTAATGGCCGAAATGATATCCCTTCGAAGGAAGGGAATTTTAGTTATCCCTTACTTGGACGATTCCCTGATAAGGGTAAGATCCAGGGAACAGTTGGAAGTCGGTGTAGCACTATCTCAGGTAGTGTTGCGGCAGCACGATTGGATTCTCAATATTCCAAAATCGCAGCTGGTTCCGACGACTTGTCTTCTGTTTCCTAGGGATGTTCCTGGACACAGTCCAGAAAAAAGGTGTTTCTCCCGGAAGAGAAAGCCAGGGAGTTATCCGAGCTAGTCAGGAACCTCCTAAAACCGAACCAAGTCTCAGTGCATCAATGCACAAGGGTTCTGGGTAAAAATGGTGGCTTCCTACGAAGCAATCCCATTCGTTAGATTCCACGCAAGAACTTTCCAGTGGAACCTACTGGACAAATGGTCCGGGTCGCATTTTCAGATGCATCAGCGGATAACCCTGTCACCAAGGACAAGGGTATCCATCATGTGGTGGTTGCAGAGTGCTCATCTTCTAGAGGGCCGCAGATTCGGCATTCAGGACTGGGTCCTGGTGACCACGGATGCCAGCCTGCGAGGCTGGGGAGCAGTCACACAGGGAAGGAATATCCAGGGCTTAGGGTCAAGCCTGGATACATCACTTCACATAAATATCCTGAAGCTAAGGGCCATTTACAATGCTCTAAGCTTAGCAAGACCTCTGCTTCAAGGTCAGCCGGTGTTGATCCAGTCGGACAACATCATGGCAGTCACCAACGTAAACAGACAGGGTGGCACAAGAAGCAGGAGGGCAATGGCAGAAGCTGCAGGGATTCTTCGCTGGGCGGAAAATCATGTGATAGCACTGTCAACAGTATTCATTCCGGGAGTGGACAACTGGGAAGCAGACTTCCTCAGCACGACCTCCACCCGGGAGAGTGGGGACTTCACCCAGAAGTCGTCCACATGATTAAAAAACTCGACAGGTATTGCGCCAGGTCAAGAGACCCTCAGGCAATAGTTGTAGACGCTCTGGTAACACCGTGGGTGTACCAGTCAGTGTATGTGTTCCCTCCTCTGCCTCTCATACCCAAGGTACTGAGATTGATAAGATGGAGAGGAGAAAGCACTATATTCGTGGCTCCGGATTGGCCAAGAAGGACTTGGTAACCGGAACTTCAAGAGATGCTCACGGAGGATCCGTGGCCTCTACCTCTAAGAAGGGACCTGCTCCAGCAAGGACCCTGTCTGTTCCAAGACTTACCGCGGCTGCGTTTGACGGCATGGCGGTTGAACGCCGGATCCTGAAGGAAAAAAGGCATTCCGGATGAAGTCATCCCTATCCTGATCAAAGCCAGGAAGGATGTAACCGCAAAAACATTATCACCGCAATTGGCGAAAATATGTTGCGTGGTGCGAGGCCAGTAAGGCCCGACGGAGGAAATTCAACTGGGTCGATTCCTACATTTCCTGCAAACAGGAGTGTCTATGGGCCTGAAATTGGGGTCCATTAAGGTTCAAATTTTCGGCCCTGTCAATTTTCTTCCAAAAAGAATTAGCTTCAGTCCCTGAAGTTCAGACGTTTGTAAAAGGGGTACTGCATATACAGCCTTCTTTTGTGCCTCCAGTGGCACTTTGGGATCTCAATGTCGCTTTGGGTTCCAAAAGTCACATTGGTTTGAACCACTTAAATCTGTGGAGTTAAAATATCTCACATGGAAAGTGGTCATGCTGTTGGCCCTGGCCTGGGCCAGGCGCGTGTCAGAATTGGCGGCTTTATCCTGAAAAAGCCCTTATCTGATTTTCCATTCGGACAGGGCGGAATTGAGGACTCGTCCTCAGTTTCTCCCCAAGGTGGTTTCAGCGTCTCACCTGAACCAGCCTATTGGTGGTGCCTGCGGCTACTAGGGACTTGGAGGCCTCCAAGTTGCTAGACGTTGTCAGTGCCCTGAAAATATATGTTTCCAGGACGGCTGGAGTCAGGAAATCTGACTCGCTGTTTATCCTGTGTGCACCCAACAAGCTGGGTGCTCCTGCTTCTAAGCAGACTATTGCTCGTTGGATTTGTAGTACAATTCGGCTTGCACATTCTGTGGCAGGCCTGCCACAGCCAAAAATCTGTAAATGCCCACTCCACAAGGAAGGTGGGCTCATCTTGGGCGGCTGCCCGAGGGGTCTCGGCTTTACAACTTTGCCGAGCAGCTACTTGGTCAGGAGCAAATACGTTTGTAAAATTCTACAAAATTGATATCCTGGCTGAGGAGGACCTGGAGTTCTCTCATTTGGTGCTGCAGAGTCATCCGCACTCTCCCGCCCGTTTGTGAGCTTTGGTATAATCCCCATGGTCCTTACGGAGTCCCCAGCATCCACTTAGGACGTTAGAGAAAATAAGAATTTACTTACCGATAATTCTATTTCTCATAGTCCGTAGTGGGTGCTGGGCGCCCATCCCAAGTGCGGATTGTCTGCAATACTTGTACATAGTTATTGTTACAAAAATCGGGTTATTATTGTTGTGAGCCATCTTTCAGAGGCTCCTCTGTTATCATGCTGTTAACTGGGTTCAGATCACAGGTTATACGGTGTGATTGGTGTGGCTGGTATGAGTCTTACCCGGGATTCAAAATCCTTCCTTATTGTGTACGCTCGTCCGGGCACAGTATCCTAACTGAGGCTTGGAGGAGGGTCATAGGGGGAGGAGCCAGTGCACACCAGTTAGTCCTAAAGCTTTCTTTAGATGTGCCCAGTCTCCTGCGGAGCCGCTATTCCCCATGGTCCTTACGGAGTCCCCAGCATCCACTACGGACTATGAGAAATAGAATTATCGGTAAGTAAATTCTTATTTTCTTGAAGCATCACATCACAAGCATCCAATATACAGTATAATTTCAGATGTGAACAATAAGAATAGAAAAACAGTTCCATGTCCACAATTACACATAGTAGCATAAGTAATCGTTAACAGAAGTATACCCTGTTTGCATGTCACAAGCACACATTGGGGGTCATTCCGAGTTGTTCGCTAGCTGCATTCGTTCGCTGTGCAGCGATGAGGAAAAAAATCGGCACTTCTGCGCATGCACAACGTACTTTCACAACGTCCGATGTAGTTTCACACAGGGTCTAGCGAAGGTTTTCAGTCGCATTGCTGACCGCAGAGTGATTGACATGAAGTGGGCGTTTCTGGGTGTCAACTGACCGTTTTCAGGGAGTGTTCGAATAAACGCAGGCGTGCCAGGAATAGCGCAGGCGTGGCTGAGCGAACGCAGGGCGTGTTTGTGACGTCAAAACAGGAACTAAACAGTCTGAAGTGAGCGCAAGCGCTGAGTAGGTATTGAGCTACTCTAAAATTGCACAAAAATTTTTTGCCGCCGCTCTGCGATCCTTTCGTTCGCACTTCTGCTAACATAAAATACACTCCCAGTGGGCGGCGGCATAGCATTTGCACGGCTGCTAAAAACAGCTAGCAAGCGATCAACTCGGAATGACCACCATTGGGTAATCAGTTGATGTTGGTACATGTTGTAAACAGTAATCAGCGAATCCCTTCTAACAGGCATAGGAGGAGCCCAAAGTCGCAGTGTCTCAAAAAGTGTGGTTATCAAGTACTATGGGGGTATCCCCTAGCAGCAGTCTAGTCTCATACCAATCCGTATATATTTAGGGAGACCCTAATCCGTATTTGAATGTCTACTGTAAGAGTAGTGACATTATAGCTCTCCCAAGAATCAAAAACATTTTGAAGCTATTTTCTCTTTGTCTAAAGTCATTTCCATCCAATCCATCTGGAATATATTAAACCGTTTCTCTTTAAAAAAAGAGTTAGGCAAGGTGGATGGGGAAGGATCCATGATGGTAAAATAGTTTTATGGGCTGCTGTACTAATGGCCGATAATAGTTTCTTACAGCCTTTGGTGACCCTCTAGTTGCCAGAATTCCAAAAATCGCCCATTTCGCAATAAAAGGCAAATAGTTTACTAGATGTTTCATCGAATAACGCAGAATTTGCAACCAAAAAAACTATGGAGGTGATTCACACCTGATCGCTGGGCTGCTAATTTTGCTGTCCTGCGTTCAGATAGTCGCCACCCAAGGGGAGTATATATTCACTGTGTAAGTGTGCGATCGCATATATACGCCGTGCTACAAATGTCCGTCAGTCAGTGGACAGCCGCAAGTCCGTTCGCACCTCACTCACCATCGAATGTTTTTACCACTGTGTGCAGTTTGTGCGCAGCTCAGGACTTACTCATACAGTGTGATAGAATCAGGCTGATCGGGGCCGGAGCTGACGTCACACACCCTCCCTGAAAACGCTTGGGAGCGCCTGCGTTTACCCTGACACTCCCAGAAAACGGTCAGTTACCACCCACAAACGGCCTCCTCCTGTCAATCAGCATGCGAATGGCTGTGCGATTGAATTTTTTGCACCATCCTGTCGCTGTTCAGTGATGCCTGTTGTTTGGCAACAAGCGTACGCATTGCGGTGCATGCGTATGTGCAGTCTATCGATAATCGTACGCTGTGCGAATACGCAAAGCAGTGATCAGGTCTGAATTGGGCCTCTTGTGTCAATGGCTAGGAATCAGGTCTGTTTCTGGTGTACAACAGCGGCAACATTCACTATAGGCGGACATGCCTGACAAATACTGGTGAATAGGTGAATAATAGGCTCTATGAAATAGGTTTAAGAACATTTCTTGATATTGGGGGTCATTCCGAGTTGATCGCTAGCTGCATTCGTTCGCTGTGCAGTGCTGAGCCAAAAAAATCGGCACTTCTGCGCATGCGTATGCGGCACAATGCGCACGCACGATGTACTATTACAACGAACAATGTAGTTTTTACACAAGGTCTAGCAAAGCTTTTCAGTCGCACTGGCAGCCGCAGAGTTATTGACAGGAAGTGGGCGTTTCTGGGTGTCAACTGATCGTTTTCAGGGAGTGTTCGGAAAAAACGCAGGCATGCCAGGAAAAACGCAGGCGTGGCTGGGCGAACGCAGGGCGTGTTTGTGACGTCAAATCAGGAACTGAATAGTCTGAAGTGATCGCAAGCGCTGAGTAGGTCTGAAGCTACTCTGAAACTGCACAAAATTATTTTGTAGCCGCTCTGCGATCCCTTCATTCGCACTTCTGCTAAGCTAAAATACACTCCCAGTGGGCGGCGGCATAGCGTTTACATGGCTGCAAAAAACTGCTAGTGAGCGAACAACTTGGAATGACCCCCATTGTGCGTAAGGTAGGAGGTAATACGAACTGATTAGCGTTTTAAGTAGAAAAGCATGTTACGTCAATTCTTAAGCACGGAATATTTATTCTGTATACTACCTCCATTATGCAGGTTCTCTCGCAAGTTCATTCAAAATTGGGAGGTATAGATGTAAAATCTAGCGTTGCCGTGTCCCTGGGCCCTGTGTGGGAGTTTGTAGTTGTGAGACAGACGAATAACGTACCCATTTAAAGATTAATTCCATCTACAACTTAATGTTAAGTTCTGAGTGGAGTTCAGTAAGTGATTACAAACTCCCAAGTCTCTACCCCCGCCCCCCATCCACCCAGTTACTGGCCCCCGCAGGCTCGATTTTCTCCCATTACCAACACTATGTATTTTTTACCTCTTTTCCTTGGTAATAAACTATGAAGATATCTTCACAATAAGCTGCATTTCCTCCACTATTCCATATGCTAATGCTGTGAGTGAGTGATGCCACACCAGTGGGCTGTGATCTATGTAATACCGAGTAAAAATAAGTAACTGTAGTCATTTGTTTTGTGTTTGTCTCTTAGATCCTGATGTGCCTCAGATGACGGGCTCACTGCCGGCTTTTATTCAACAAGCGGCCTGTGCTAAAGCCATAGGGTATGTATGGGGATAGCTGCACCAAGAACCTCTAGTCTCTGGCCTGCAGTTGTCACTTATATCTATTTATATCTCTGATCGATATGGTAGTGGGATCCCAGTGCTTGGAATGCTGGCAGTCACAATACCGACAGCGCCATCCCGACGCTCAGGATCCCGACACCTAGTTGATAAGTATACTACCCCTATCCCTAACCTCCATAACGGTAAACCACCTTACCCGCAGCCTAACCCACAACCCACCCACCCGCAGTAGGGATAGCCACCGATGGTTTGCACCACTAGATGGCCACCGCTGAAACGTGCTTGCTGATCCGCGGACCAATAAAAAAAATGGGGGTGGGGCAGAGTGGGTGTCTGTGGCGTGATCATGCTCCGTGTCCCGGCACCTTGAAAAAAAAAAGAATAAAAAATATTTGTTTAGACTGTGCCATTGATGGAGGGAAACCATCTGGTTCTCTCCCATCGATGGCAAAAGCATTCAACATCGACCATAAACTATGGATGATTTGGCAGTCCTTCTTTCGGGATTCTGGCGCCGGCATTTCGATTCATGTTGGGATTTTGGCATCGGTGTCCCGAGCGGTGTCAGGATTCTGGCGTCGGCATTCCAACTGCCGGGATCCCGAACGGATCCCCTCTGATATTCTATGTTCCTGAGAAAAGCAGCCGCATACATGTGTTGTAAAATAAGGAGCAGGGTTCACAATATGTGGACGGAATATTAGGCTCGAGGCTCAGGTCCAGATATTTCCATTTGGGCTGTTGACATTTTAATGCCAATGAGAAATGTGTTTGCAGCAGATGCTGCTTGGAGCTGCTAATCAGACTGTAGTTATGTTTCTTTCTAGTACAGTTACTAAAGTGAGAGCAGACTTCTGATTGGTTACTTACCTTCTTCTATACACAGTTGCCTGTAGAACCGTTTTCATAAATGTCACCTGTTGTATGTCCTGTATATTCCTTCTCCTCCATTACATCACTACAGCATTATTTAACACCAAATATTAAACTCCTTTCTGAACAAATATTGGGCCTAATTCAGTTTGAGTTGTAGTTTTGCGAGAATTCCCAAATCTACAACTCCGTTCTCTAGCATGCGGGGGGCCGCCCAGCACAGGGCAAAGGCCGCTCCGCATGCAGGGCCCCCCCTACCCCCACAGAAATGCGAGTGCATCGCTAAACAGCAATGCGCTCGCATCTTAAGGGTTGCCCCTGCCTTCCAAGCTATCGCCAGGCCTGCCCAGCAAATGGAGGCATGTCCGGACTGTGTCCCACAACGCTGCCCCCTAAACGATGTGTCTCCGCTGCGTGCAGAAGTGCGGAAATCGCTACTTCTACGATTCATGCTGAATCGGCCCCATTGAATGTTGTATTTTCATCTCCTTTCGTTTGACAAAACATTGTTGTATTGTTACCTGGAAGCTGTGCTGCTTGTTGCAGTGAAATATACCAACCTGTTAGAAATTTGCAGTATCTTTCATGGCCCTGGCACTTTACCTAGTGCCTATCTAACTAGGCTAATACATTCATCTGTTTTCAGGACGCTGGCTCGTGAATCCACAGAGTTGTGTGAGGAGCTGATACAGCTGAGAGTGATACATCATCTGCTCTTTGTCATGGGGAATAAGGAACACACAGAGAGCCAAAGGCAGGCCAGCCTTGCCGTGGAGGTCAGAGCGTCTGCGCAGCTTCGCTTTGTTACTGAAATAAGCCCCTAACACTAACCCGATACACGCACAGTGTAGTGTAAAACAATGTTATTTACTAACAAAGCATACATATTCAGTAACCCACAGCAGCCAATCAGAGCCTTGCATTCATTGTCTAGTTCACACTATATGGATGATAGCTAATTGCTGATTGGTTACACTTTGTTTGTAGACACCGGGGTAAATGTGCAGATACTGACGGATGTCTCTGGCTTTCTCTGCAGTATTTTGTGTCCTTGTTCCCTGTGGTTGAGGAACAAGTGAGGACGACCATTGGGGACAAACTCTTCCAGATGCTGATGGTAAGATAAGTCGTCTTTCAACTTGATGGAATGTGGGTAGTATATGAGGGGCAATACATGTTACTAGGGGACTCTGATCACTGAAGATTCTAGCCTGAAGCCAACCTTCAGGGCCATAGGGAGTGGTTGTGTGAGCTTCCATTGTCCAGAAGGCAGGGCCCCGGGGTGGCACCGTTGCAACCCTATGACCCCTGCATCTCACTAGCAGGGTGCCCAGAATTGTACCCTGTGGCCAGTGGTGCAGCTTCAGTGATGCTCAGGATGTTTTGGGTACACGTCCTGGCAGACGGGCAGCTCTCCACACTTCTGAGTCTCCCAGGTCAGGTGCTTGATTTTGATCCTTCTGGGCAGCTGTATTTATTTTTTATTATAAATAAATAGTTTGCTTAGAGAGGCATGGGCTACACCTGAACACAAGTTCCAGGTTACACACAGATGATAGACTCGTTTTTCTCATTCAGCCACTAGGGGATACTGGAGTAGATGATGACACTGGGGTATAGACAGGGAGCTTGCACTTTAAATTGATCAAGAAGTGTAACGGCTCCTCACCTTCTATGCTCCATGAGCCCTCAGTTACTAATATTCCAGTCCCAAGTGCCGCAGCTTCTAGAGATATATGCAGCGGCTCTGAGATCCACTTCCGTGGTGGAAAAGTGGTAAAGGGGTCAGGCAACTATCAGGTTGGTTTTGCCTTTTAAATGATTGCCTCTTTAAAAATACAGGCAGTCTTGCCAGAATCACACTCCTGCCTGCATCTCGCTGGCTATTACATAAGCCCCTTATGTATTCTTTTATCAATTTTCAGAGTATTCAGTAAATGTTCATCTAATACCCCATAAGTCACATGATAAGTGATATCTTTGACACCTGGACTGAACCATTGCCGTCCTTCTTGCAGGAGAATGCAGAAATACTGTATATGAAGTTGGACAGTGTACAAGTTGAAATTCTAATCTCCAACCAAGTGAACATCCCTGGCAGTAAGTACTGTCCGAGTCCTGGATGTTCCGTCTATCAGCTCTGCTGAGTGAGTGGTCAGTCTCAGTGACATCTTCTTTCTCCTGCAGTAACAGAGGTGACAGAGTGATCTCAGGATGGACCGCACTCATACGGAGGAGGGAGCGAGAGAAGAATCCACCAATCACCCAGTGCAGACCCCAGCTCGCCCCAGGAGTATATTATATATTGAATATGGAAATAGAATGTTTTTGTTTAATAATGACATGTAATGTAATATCATGCAGTAAATAATATATTTATCCCATTATTCCTGCTGGGTTTCCTTTATTGTTTTTCTATATTATCACTTTCCGTCTCCACTTTCAACTTCTTTGCATAAAACTTTTAAGAATAAAATAATAGGTCTCTTCTATGGCCAGGTAGCCTCAATGCTTTGTTGGGGGGAGGAGGGGGGGGGAGTGGTACTCAACAGAGTGGGGAATCGGGTGTGACACTCGGAGGAGTGACTGGGCTGTACTTATGCCATTGACCAGTGATTGGCACTGCCAGTATTTTGTGTCCTTGTGCCCTGTGGTTGAGGAACAAGTGTACAATATAGCGCACACACATTCCACAGTGTGTCCTGTTGCCCCATTTAGTCGATAAGTTCCATACTGTCTTAATCTTATGCTGGGTACACACTAGGCAGACAGACCGGCCAGTGTGTACCCAGCTTTAGAATGGTTCCGGTATGAATGGTCGACCATGTTAAGGTCGACAGTCATTAGGTTGACCACTATTGGTCGACATTGACATGGTCGACACATGAAAATGGTAGACACATGACAGGTCGAGACGGCTTTTTGAACTGTTTTTGGTGTCATGTTCTCCGTAACATGACCAGTAACCCCAATTAGTGTACCGCTTCCCCTTGCATGGCTGCGGGCAAGGTGCCTCGCTCCACTACCGCTGCGCTAGGCGCAGGTTACTATTCCCAATCGTAGTCCACGTGGATGGTAAAGTATGAAAAAGTTAAAAATATTTTTTTTTAAAGCCATGCCGATTTTTTTAAAGCTATGTCGACCTTTTTCACGTGTCAATATGTTGTGTCGACCATTTGTCCGTGTCGACCATGTCATTGTCAACCTAATGACTGTCTACCTTAACATGCTCGACCATCCAAACGGATACCCTTTAGAATGTGAGCTGTAAGTTGTACCTGCTGCAGGCAGACCAATGTCTGCTATGTTCCCAATGGACGAGTTTACTCCTGTCTCCCAGTAGAGCTTTAAAGCTTTTAGTAAATGACATTATTACTTTTAAGAACTTTATTTACTGGAAGTTAGACATAAATAATATACATAAGAGACAGAAAACACAATGATAATTGAAAAGGTCAGGGCAAAATGCTGTCCGTACTGACTAGTTTTGCTGCAGGCTGATGGACTTCCTACTGAGAGGCTCATCGGCTGCTTCGCTGATCCGCCGCTGTGCGTAAAATGATACACCATCAGTTGCACATCGGTCACACCATTGGACATTGCACCAGCCCTATGGAGGCGCAGAATGGGCGCTGAAATCATCGCAACTGCGGAAAAAGATGCAGTTGCTAACTGCGACACGCCCGCATCTGGCCTCCCAAAAACACCCACTGAATTTGCCTTTCTCTCTGCATCCCCGGAGACAGCCGTCAGAACACATGCACAATGCAACTCGGGCTGACGCCCAGACTTAAAACATTGGCTTGCGTCTGACCGCAACACTGCGCCACTTCTGAATCAGGCCCGGTGTTCGCAAATCTCACGGTAGAGGGGAGATAGAGAACGGGTGAAAGTGTAGGGTGCCAGAGGGACCAACGGCCTGACTCAGAGAGGTACTCTAATGCAATCACAGCTATGAATATATGCGCAGCTAATGTACGCAAATATGCTAATGCCTCGGCCATCTGGAAATGTATTGAGATATCCACGGGCAGCTTTGCAGATCCAAGTAACCGCGTACAAATATGCAGCGGTGGTCACAGGTAGTTCCATAATCATCTCCCAGTATAGATACGGTAACTGAGATGCTGGCGCCATGTTTTCTGCGTACTGGATCACAGTTATAGGCTGAGACATGCCCCAAAAAGGTCCTAACACGCCTGCGTTTTTGCTGCCACTCCACAAAATGGCCCCTGATTGTCAATCACTTTGCGAAGGAATCCTCATTGCAAGCAGCATCACTAAGGTACCTTGGTGCGTGCGCAGTACGACCATAAAGCGTGCGCAGTCGTGAGATAATGGTTCAGTTCCATAAATATTGGCATAGCCTACATCTGAACTAGGCTCCAAGGTAGCATAAAGTAAGTCTTATCATGAAAATGAACAGCAAGCATGCAAGACAATCAAAGGATTTATAATAGGTAATAATTGCCAATAGTTCCACATACTGTAGATTGTACTTTCTGTATGGGTGTGATATGATTTGCCAGCGGTCACATGACTATTGGCCAGTGGTCACAGGACTATCCTAACTTTTAGATTGCTGACAGGGGACAGGGTAATTAAATTACCCCTCCCATGCCCCATACCCTAACCCACCTGGGGTGTCGACTAAGCCTAAGGACACGGGGTGTCGGCTAAGGCTAATCACAGGGGTGGGAGCTAGGGCTAAGCCTCATGTGGTGGCTGCGGCTAACCACCTCTGTAGTGCCTAGCCCTAAACCTCCCCCCACCCCCCGGCCCTAACCCTAATGCCATCGGGATGCCGTCTGCCGTCAGTCAGGGTTCCGGGGCTGGATTCCGTGGTCGGTCACCACATCCCATTTCTACGAGCCTCATAATAACATTATACTAACCGATCACTACGTCAGGATGCAGCCAGTGGGCATGAGTAAGTATAATTCTGTGCTATTATATTTCTTCTATAAATCTGAACTTCTACAATATACACAGCGACCATTCTTCTATGACAATGTAAAGGGTGACTTTGTGTGGTAAATCTTGCTGGATACACTATGCAGCTGTTTAAATAAAAGAAGAGAGAAAGAAAGCTCTTGTGTGGGCGCACTCTTGTTTTAATCAATCAGTATTGTTAGTCTCAAACAGGATCATAAAATATAACTTATTATTGTAATTATTAAGATAAATACGTCCCCACTAGACAACAAATGTAAAATACTTGAGAGAGAAAAAATATAGGATTTTTACGTTAAAAATTTAAAAATGTTCTGGTCACTCAATATCACTGATGGATTGAAAAGATGTAGACATGGATAGTATAGTATTATATCAATTTCACCTTGACCAGTAAAGACGAAGCTGTATTAATGAGACCCTGAGAGGGTCAGATAGCTCAAGAGAGAATCGTTATACCTACAGAGATAATATGTTGCAAATCACTGAGTATGGAGATAGTATGTTACAAATCATTAAATAGTTTGGTAATATGATACAAATGGCTTAATAAATACTGGTGCTATGTTTTATCCTGACCAATACAGAGTCAAGTGACTCAAAGCAGAGTCTTTTGGACCAGACAAAATAATGCCATTTAATATGAGTTACATTCTTCCAGGGGAATGAGTGATACCAGTGAAAGAGAATGAAGGAAGAAAAAAGTAGTGATTCTGCGGTTAGTGTTATAATCAGATCACTGACCCATGTTAATCCATACGTTTCTACAACACCCGGTATTCCTTGGAGGTCTCCCTTCCAAGTACTGATCCAGCCCTGCACTGTTTGGCTTCCAAGATCACTCGGTGATCTGATTATAACACTAACAGCAGAATCACCACTTTTTCACCTTCAGTCTCTTCTACTGGTACCTCTCATTCCTCTGGAAGAATGTAAATAATATTAAATGGCATTATTTTGTCCCTCTGGAGAGGGTCAATGTTCTGCTCCTGGACTTCCCTCTTAATTTATGATTGACATCACCTGTGCTGAAACACTTTTCTTATTCATTAACCTGTTTAAAACAGGTGCCGGCAAACATAAATTAAGAGAAAAGTCCAGAAGCAGAGCATTTTGTCCCTCCTGGAGAGGGTCATGTAGGGAGGTATGCTATAGTGTGAACAGGGGTCCGGGGTTGCATCGTCCCGGCAACCCATTCACACCACACTTCAACCCAGGAATAACCCTGCTTTATTCCCAAACTGAAATACCGGGTCAGTCAACCCAGGAAATTGTAACATACCCCTTTCACACCGCACCTTGACCCGTGACGACACGGCAATATATTTGTGCGATGTGAAAGGGGTATGATTAAAACCAGCTGAAATTCAGTCTTGAAGTAGGCCAGCCACAGAGTCTGTGTAATTCATGAGTGTCCTGTTTAAAGGGATAGTATGGTAAGCCTATCCTGGGTGCAAACCAATGTTTAGTTTATATTGCCCTTGTTCTCCTGAGTGTTGATTAAAGAAAAAAAAAAGTGTCATAATAATAACAACTAGTTTTATGGTAAGAACTTACCTTTGTTAAAACTCTTTGTGCGAGCGGGCTTCCGTTTGGGTGGCAGGACAGACAAAATTGCTCTTTATGCAGATGATATTCTTGTTATGATTCCAGCACTCTGGTCAGAGGAGATCTTATGGCAAGGACCGGAGCACTGGAACAGAATGCTGGGGAAGGGAGCAGGACAGGAAAATAGCCCCTGGCGCCCTAACTCTGTTGTCTCACCCGTGTTGTCAGAAATCCCCTGCGAGACTATGGTTTCTTGAGCAAGACAAAAAACTGCAACAAACGAGCGCCTAATCATCAAAATAAAAAGTGAAAACCAATACGTGTTTCATAGAATTAGATAATCACAATTTTATGTTCCTGATAGTCTGCGCTTGCCGGAATACTATGTGTAGTATTGTGGTGATAGCATAGAAAAAGAACAAACGGCTGTGCTGAATATCAGGAACGAAACATAATGTACAGAGAGCCAACGTAAAAAATAACAATGTTTATTAATAAAACATATAAAAAGATTAATTATCAAATAACCGGTGAATAATATATATAAATATATATAAGAACAATCACTAGACGTGAACTAGTGGTATATTGTAATAACTCAGCTTTTTGGGGTGAAAAGTTCCGTGATTCACTTGTTAGATAGTTGATAAATACCAGGTGTGTTGGTAGGATCCTAATGAATTAAAAGTCCCTCAGTTGAAATTGATATTCAATACCTTTCCAAAATGGGCTGGTAAGAGCCGAGCGTCCTCGGCTTCAATGTCCTGCAATGCCCATATACGCTGTGCAGCGGAAAGGAATGGACCGTCTCTCTCACAACCCGGTCGTGGCGGCGTGTGCGCTGAAGCCGCTGATGTCGGATGCTGTAGACGGAGGGTGCAGCGGGGACCAAGGAACACCTGGAAGATTTCACCTGAGCTGAGTGTGGATAGGGGCGGGTCCTGACGCGTTTTGTCACGTTCACGTGACTTTCTCGAAGGTAGATACCTGCCTCCTAGGTCATCCGGTATTTAAAGGCTGAGTTGATTAGTGTGGACAGGTGAATGTCATCAGCAATGTTAAAAGCAATAAAAATGCAAAAAACGAAGGCTCTCATGTACTAACACATAACATTATATATAGTTGGCAGAAATGACTAGAAAAAGATACATTTATAATAGACTTATTGGTGTCAAAGAAAGGTGTAAATTTAATGTGGTTATACTTTATATTGTAGTAAATAGTAAGCCATTGCAGATCATGGTTTCAGTTCAGGTGTCATGACAGGTGTATTGATTCACCACAAATTAGATCACCTAATAGCTTCACCTATAATGAGTAGCAGACATTTATCACAAGGTTCACTGGACAAATATTATTATCCGTGTATATACTAGTGGTGCCGTTTTAGGTTAAGAGAAATTTAATCAAAGAGAAAAAAGTATATCTATTTATATAAATCACCTCTGCATAAAAAATCGGACCAAGAGGGAAAACTTTTTAAATGTTGGTATAGACATGATTCGAACTCTAGGATTCAAAACTAATGCTGGTCTGTCCTCTAACCTGATGCACCACTGAGTCTGATGATTATACAGAGGACAGACTGAGAGATAAACACAGTAATTAGCTTGTTTCAATATATTGTAACAAGGGTAAGAGTAGTCTAAAGGCCAGTACTCACTGGCCGATGTCAGAGAGATGTGTGCTGAGCGAACCGCTCAGCACACATCTCTCCCGGCGCTCAGCACAGCGCGATCTGTGCTGAGCGTGCGGGGGGAGACGGGGGGGCCGCTCACTTCACCCAGCGGGTGAAGTGAGCGACCCGCTAGATTGGCCTGCATGCAGGCCAATCTAGCAGCAGCGATAGCGATGCGCGGGGCTGCGCATCGCTATCGCTGAGGGGGCTACACACGCAGCGATCGTGCTTAAAATCTAAGCAATCTAGTCAGATTGCTTAGATTTTAAGCAGCGATCGCTCCGTGAGTACCCCCCTTAACAAATGGATATCTCATATAGAAGGACATATTCCTAATTCTATAGATGAATCTGATTAGTGATTAGAACATCCTTTGTATGCAACATCGTTATTAGATATAGTAAAACTATAATAATATTTGTCCAGTGAACCTTGTGATAAATGTCTGCTACTCATTATAGGTGAAGCTATTAGGTGATCTAATTTGTGGTGAATCAATACACCTGTCATGACACCTGAACTGAAACCATGATCTGCAATGGCTTACTATTTACTACAATATAAAGTATAACCACATTAAATTTACACCTTTCTTTGACACCAATAAGTCTATTATAAATGTATCTTTTTCTAGTCATTTCTGCCAACTATATACAGGTTGAGTATCCCATATCCAAATATCCGAAATACGGAATATTCCGAAATACGGACTTTTTTGAGCGAGAGTGAGATAGTGAAACTTTTGTTTTCTGATGGCTCAATGTACACAAACTTTGTTTAATACACACAGTTATTAAAAATACTGTATTAAATGACCTTCAGACTGTGCATATAAGGTGTATATGAAACATAAATGAATTGTGTGAATGTACACACACTTTGTTTAATGCACAAAGTTATAAAAAATATTGGCTAAAATTACCTTCAGGCTGTGTGTATAAGGTGCATATAAAACATAAATGCATTATGTGCTTAGATTTAGGTCCCATTGCCATGATATCTCATTATGGTATGCAATTATTCCAAAATACGGAAAAATCCGATATCCAAAATACCTCTGGTCCCAAGCATTTTGGATAAGGGATACTCAACCTGTATAATGTTATGTGTTAGTACATGAGAGCCTTCGTTTTTTGCATTTTTATTGCTTTTAACATTGCTGATGACATTCACCTGTCCACACTAATCAACTCAGCCTTTAAATACCGGATGACCTAGGAGGCAGGTATCTACCTTCGAGAAAGTCACGTGAACGTGACGAAACGCGTCAGGACCCGCCCCTATCCACACTCAGCTCAGGTGAAATCTTCCAGGTGTTCCTTGGTCCCCGCTGCACCCTCCGTCTACAGCATCCGACATCAGCGGCTTCAGCGCACACGCCGCCACGACCGGGTTGTGAGAGAGACGGTCCATTCCTTTCCGCTGCACAGCGTATATGGGCATTGCAGGACATTGAAGCCGAGGGCGCTCGGCTCTTACCAGCCCATTTTGGAAAGGTATTGAATATCAATTTCAACTGAGGGACTTTTAATTCATTAGGATCCTACCAACACACCTGGTATTTATCAACTATCTAACAAGTGAATCACGGAACTTTTCACCCCAAAAAGCTGAGTTATTACAATATACCACTAGTTCACGTCTAGTGATTGTTCTTATATATATTTATATATATTATTCACCGGTAATTTGATAATTAATCTTTTTATATGTTTTATTAATAAACATTGTTATTTTTTACGTTGGCTCTCTGTACATTATGTTTCGTTCGTGATATTCAGCGCAGCCGTTTGTTCTTTTTCTATGGTTTCTTCAGCCCTTGGCAGCCGCGTTTGAAGGGCGGATTATGTCTGCCCAACTTCGATGCCCCCTGGTCTTAATGAGAGACAAAGGGAAACCCGAGACAGGGTGATAACAAGAGGCCCTCTAACTAAACAACCAGGCCAGGGGCTAAGCAAACTCAAAACTATAATATGTGCGGAGAAACCGCCAGGGAAAAGGACAACCAAAATATCCACTTGTCCAATTCTCCTACCCGGCACCGCCGAGTACCAGAGAGGACTTGTGGAAGCGGAACCCTCCGCAAATGCTCCAAACACAAAATATAAAAGGTAAAGCGGCTAAGCCGCAACACACGGCAGAGCCGCAACTCACGAACACCACTGGATATAAAACGGTGAACAGTCAGGACTCCAGGGAACCAAACGACCTCTTGGGATGAGATGACAACTCCCGAATACCGGACTTCTGAGGACTGGAATGACCGGATACAGCAGGACTGGAAACAGACTCTCAGCAAACAAAGGCAGCATGCAGGAAGCTATTACCGGCGTCTGTGAGAAGCCCTGGGAGTGTATTTAACAAGGAGTCCTCCAATCAGCTGCTAAAGGCTGATTAGAATAAATGCCGTGCAGCTGCCTTGCTGCACGGCCAGAGAGCAGGTGAATATCTAATTTCCTAAAGCCTAGCAACGGGGAACGCGGTCCGCCAGTGGCGTCCCCGTTGCTAGGGTCCGTGCGGCTCAGCGCGCCCGACGTCTAGCGTTGCTAGGGAGCCGGCGGCTGTACGTGCACGGCGTCTCTAGTTGCTAGGCGCCGGGCCGCGCAGACCATCAAGCGGACCCCGGCGCCTAACAATTCTGTTGTTTGTATCTGATTACTTTACCACTATGCCTCATATCTTGGAAGTAATTAACACTTTTGGGGGATTCTCTGGTTTGTCCATTAACTGGGACAAGTCCTGTGTCCTTCCGCTTAGAGGCCTCTGTCCTGTCTGCCCTCCCGGTGACCTGCCGCTTCGCTGGGTGGACTCTTTTAAATACCTGGGGGTATGGGTTACCAACCGGTCCTCGCAATTTATTGATCTGAATATACGTCCACAAATGGACTATCTACGGTCTCGTGTCAGGGTGTGGAGTAAACTGCCACTTTCTGTTACGGGTAGGATAAACCTCATTAAAATGGTTGTATTACCTAAAATGCTGTATGTCCTCCAACATTCCCCTGTCTATCTCCCCCAGAGATTATTTGGTATCATAGATGGTCTCTTGTCATCACTGGTTTGGTCCAACCGTAGAGCTCGGATTAAATTAGATACTCTAACTAGACCTCGGGACTCGGGTGGTCTGGCCCTTCCTAAAATTCGATTCTATTACTTAGTGGCTCAGTTATTCCATCTAATTCCTTGGGTCTCTGACTCGTCTGGGTATTTATTAATCTCTACTGTATTACTAGCATCTAAAATCAATTTGTCACCCCTGCAGCCCCTAGTTAGTGATAATGTTGCACTCCTTAAGATGCCGTTGGTTAAACAAGCGATTATGGTATGGAGGCAGGTACATTCTATGTTGGGGGGGGGGGGGGGGGGGGATGGGATCCTGACACCCCATTGATGCACACTCGTGCTCTTACTCATTTCACTTCCCTACAAATGGGATCGGTGTGGGGACGCTAGGGTGTTTGTTCCCTCAATCATTTGTACTCCTCGGGCACATTTATTTCTTTTGGACAACTGCAGATTGAGTTTAATATACCCACGTCCTATTATTATAGATATATTCAGCTTCGCCACGCATGCGCGTCTCAGTTTAGTGCTGCTCCACCTCTCCTTCAGAAGTCACCGGTACACCTGCTCCTGGCTGATACCCTGGGCTCCGGGACTGTTTCTGCTCTCTACTCTGCTCTGCTCGGTGCCCATCATTCTGACAGTCTCTCACACCTTAAATCTAAATGTGAAGCTGATTTGGGACCGGTTTCCCTAGATATATGGGAGGAGGCCTTGGGGACCTCACGCACCGCTACCACCTCGGCTCGTTTTCAACAGATACATTTGTTTATATTACACCGAGTCTACATCACTCCCACCCGTCTTGTCAGTATAGGGGGACGGAGTGACTCTAGGTGCCCGAAGTGCGCCTCTCCGGATGGTACCTTCTGGCATCTATTGTGGGCTTGTCCGGTGGTACAGGACTTTTGGCAGGCGGTGATATGGATAATAGCCACTACAGGAATCCCCTTTGACGTGTTTACCCCCCTTGTGTGTATCCTTGGGGTCATAGATGAGGAGATATTGGATGCACATTCTAGAAGATATATTCTTAATTTGTGCGCTTTGGCCAAAGTATTGATAGCACGCTCATGGATGGCGACTACGGGCCCTGATAATAAATGGATCCCGTTAGTGAACTCGGTTGTGTCCCATGAAAAGTTTGTTTATATTTCTAGGAAAGCCCCGGATAAATTATACAAGATATGGGATAGGTGGTTATCGTCTCCACTCTACCAGTGTACTCGTGTTTCTGCCTTGCATTGATATCTGGTCACTTAATGTAACACTATTGTATGAACAAATGAAAAGAAATCACGACACTCGTTATGTATAACTTGTAGCTGTTTGCAACTTTATTTACGTATGTCTGTTGATGCATACAACATTCGTTGGTTTTTCTCTGTGTACACATATTGAATAAAAAAAAAAAAAAGTATGCACTGTTATGGTTTGTCTGTTTGTCTGGAAAAATCAATAAAAACATATTGAATAAAAAAAAAAAAAAAAACTCTGCATTAATAGTTGCTACCACTGGTATACAGAAGGAAGAGGGAGTGCCCTCTTTCAAATGATGTCGCCTCTTAGTGCTTATTATCTGGTGATCACTTCATACTTGCTAACATTTCTCTGGCCAGCTCTGGGCCGCTATATAATGCTGCTATTTTTAGCATTGCGCTGTGCAATGGAGTCGGGCCATGATCACGCGTTGCGCCACATCTTCACACCTGCACATTCTCAGGGGTGGCCTTGCTTGAAAAAGGGAAATCTCTTCTTTCAAAGTCAATAGCACCCTGTAGGCCAACTATAGACCGCTTGAAGAAGTCCAGAGATTGGGGAGTTTCTTTCTGATCATCCTGGCATTAATAGACACTGGTGTCCCTTCATCTTATTTGAAAGTTTACCTTTCAAAATGATGTGCTTTGTTGGGCTAGCATAATTTCTGCTGCGGGGTACACTGGGCTCCACAAGGATAGACATTAGGGTGTAGAGTAGGATCTTGATCCGAGGCACCAACAGGCTCAAAAGCTTTGACTGTTCCCAAGATGCATAGCGCCGCCTCCTTTATAACCCCGCCTCCCTGCACAGGAGCTCAGTTTTTAGTTAACCAGCCCAATGCAGTAGCAGGAAAAGAGACGACAAAAGTTAGTAGCCACAAACACCACATTCTCACGACAGGAGAAGTGTCAGCGGCTAATGCCATACCAACCCAAAGAAGCTAAGTGCGTCAGGGTGGGCGCCTTGTGGAGCCCAGTGTACCTCGCAGAAAGAGTTTTAACAAAGGTAAGTTATTACCATAAAACTCGTTTTCTGCTGCGAGGTACACTGGGCTCCACAAGGATAGACATTGGGGATGTCCTAAAGCAGTTCCTTATGGGAGGGGACGCACTGTAGCGGGCACAAGAACCCGGCGTCCAAAGGAAGCATCCTGGGAAGCGGCAGTATCGAAGACATAGAACCTTATGAACGTGTTCACTGAGCACCATGTAGCCGCCTTGCACAATTGCTCAAGGGTCGCACCACGGCGGGCCGCCCAAGAAGGTCCAACAGACCGAGTAGAATGGGCCGTAATGTGAGCAGGAGCTGACAGACCAGCCTTCACTTAAGCATGTGCAATCACCATTCTAATCCATCTGGCCAAAGTCTGCTTGTGAGCAGGCCAGCCACGTTTGTGAAAACCGAACAGAACAAAGAGAGAATCAGATTTCCTAATAGAAGCAGTTCTCTTCACATAGATATGGAGAGCCCGAACCACATCCAAAGTCCGCTCTTTGGGAGACAAGTCAGGAGAGACCAGGGCCGGAACCACAATCTCCATGTTAAGGTGGAACGAAGATACCACCTTAGGTAAATATCCGGGACGAGTTGGGGAACTACAGGACAAGGCACCCAAATCCGACACTCTTCTAGAGGAGGCAATAGCCAGCAAAAACACCACCTTAAGGGAAAGCCACTTAAGGTCAGCTGAGCCCAGAGGTTCAAATGGGAACTCTTGCAACGCCTCCAACACCACCGACAAGTCCCAAGGAGCCACAGGCGGGACATAGGGAGGTTGGACACGCAACACACCCTGAGTAAAGGTATGAACATCAGGCAAGGTCGCAATTTTTCTCTGAAACCACACCAAGGCAGAAATATGAACCTTGAGGGAAGCCAGACGCAGGCCTACATCTAGACCCCGCTGCAGAAAAGCCAAAAGTTTGGCCGTACTAAACTTGGAAGCGTCATAATTGTTAAATGCGCACCAAACAAAGTAAGAATGCCAGACCCTATGGTAAATCCGAGCAGAAGCCGGTTTCCGAGTCAGCAACATAGTTTTAATGACCGCCTCAGAAAAACCTTTAGCCCTCAAGACGGAAGCTTCAAGAGCCACGCCGTCAAAGACAGTCGGGCCAGGTCCTGTTAGACACAGGGGCCCTGAACGAGGAGATCTGAGCGTTGTGGAAGTAAAAATAAGAATTTACTTACCGATAATTCTATTTCTCGTAGTCCGTAGTGGATGCTGGGGACTCCGTCAGGACCATGGGGTTTAGCGGCTCCGCAGGAGACAGGGCACAATAATAAAAGCTTTAGGATCAGGTGGTGTGCACTGGCTCCTCCCCCTATGACCCTCCTCCAAGCCTCAGTTAGGATACTGTGCCCGGACGAGCGTGCATAATAAGGAAGGATATTGAATCCCGGGTAAGACTCATACCAGCCACACCAATCACACCGTACAACCTGTGATCTGAACCCAGTTAACAGTATGATAACAACGAAGGAGCCTCTGAAAAGATGGCTCACAACAAGAATAACCCGATTTTTGTAACAATAACTATGTACAAGTATTGCAGACAATCCGCACTTGGGATGGGCGCCCAGCATCCACTACGGACTACGAGAAATAGATTTATCGGTAAGTAAAATCTTATTTTCTCTGACGTCCTAGTGGATGCTGGGGACTCCGTCAGGACCATGGGGATTATACCAAAGCTCCCAAACGGGCGGGAGAGTGCGGATGACTCTGCAGCACCGAATGAGAGAACTCCAGGTCCTCCTCAGTCAGGGTGTGCCCCTGACCAAGTAGCAGCTCGGCAAAGTTGTAAAGCCGAGACCCCTCGGGCAGCCGCCCAAGATGAGCCCACTTCCTTGTGGAATGGGCTTTTACTGATTTTGGCTGTGGCAAGCCTGCCACAGAATGTGCAAGCTGAATTGTACTACAAATCCAGCGAGCAATCGTCTGCTTAGAAGCAGGAACACCCATCTTGTTGGGTGCATACAGGCTAAACAGCGAGTCAGATTTTTTGACTCCAGTCGTCCTGGAAACATATATTTTCAGGGCCCTGACAACGTCAAGTAACTTGGAGTCCTCCAAGTCCCTAGTAGCCGCAGGTACCACAATAGGTTGGTTCATGTGAAAAACAGAAAACACCTTAAGGAGAAATTGAGGACGAGTCCTCAATTCTGCCCTGTCAGAATGAAAAATTAAGTAAGGGCTTTTATATGATAAAGCCGCCCATTCTGACACACGCCTGGCTGAAGCCAGGGCTAATAGAATCTTCACCTTCCATGTGAAATATTTTAATTCCACAGTGGTGAGTGGATCAAACCAATGTGACTTTAGGAAACTCAAAACAACATTGAGATCCCAAGGTGCCACTGGTGGCACAAAAGGAGGCTGTATATGCAGTACCCCTTTTACAAACGTCTGAACTTCAGGCACTGAAGCCAGTTCTTTCTGGAAGAAATTCGACAGGGTCGAAATTTGAACCTTAATGGACCCTAATTTTAGGCCCATAGACAGTCCTGTTTTCAGGAAATGTAGGAAACGACCCAGTTGGAATTCCTCTGTAGGGACCTTCTTGGCCTCACACCACGCAACATATTTTCGCCAAATGCGGTGAAAATGTTTTGCGGTTACATCCTTCCTGGCTTCGACCAGGGTAGGGATGACTTCATCTGGAATGCCCTTTCAGGATCCGGCGTTCAACTGCCATGCCGTCAAACGCAGCCGCGGTAAGTCTTGGAACAGACAAGGCCCCTGCTGGAGCAGGTCCTCTCTTAAAGGTAGAGGCCACGGTTCTTCCGTGAGCATCTCTTGAAGTTCCGGGTACCAAGTCCTTCTTGACCCATCCGGAATCACGAGTATCGTTCTTACTCATCTCCTTCTTATGATTCTCAGTACTTTTGGTATGAGATGCATAGGAGGGAACACATACCCTGACTGGTACACCCACAGTGTTACCAGAGCGTCCACCGCTATTGCCTGAGGGTCCCTTGACCTGGCGCAATATCTGTCTAGTTTTTTGTTCAGGCGGGACGCCATCATGTCCACCTTTGGTTTTTCCCAACGGTTTACAATCATGTGGAAGACTTCCCGCTGAAGTCCCCACTCTCCCGGGTGGAGGTTATGCCTGCTGAGGAAGTCTGCTTCCCAGTTTTCCACTCCCGGAATTAACACTGCTGAGAGTGTTATCACATGATTTTTCGCCCAGCGAAGAATCCTTGCAGTTTCTGCCATTTCCCTCCTGCTTCATGTGCCGCCCTGTCTGTTTACGTGGGCGACTGCCGTGATGTTGTCCCACTGGATCAATACCGGCTGACCTTGAAGCAGAGGTCTTGCTAAGCTTAGAGCCTTGTAAATTGCCCTTAGCTCCAGTATATTTATGTGGAGAGAAGTCTCCAGACTTGATCACACTCCCTGGAAAAAAGAATTTTTGTGTGACTGCTCCCCAGCCACTCAGGCTGGCATCCGTGGTCACCAGGACCCAGTCCTGAATGTCGAATCTGCGGCCCTTTCATAGATGAGCACTCTGCAGCCACCGCAGAAGAAAACACCCTTGTCCTTGGAGACAGGGTTATCCGCTAATGCATCTGAAGATGCGATCCGGACCATTTTCCCAGCAGATTCCACTGAAAGGTTCTTGCGTGAAATCTACCGAATGGGATCGCTTTGTAAGAAACCACCATTTTTCACAGGACCCTTGTGCAATGATGCACTGATACTTTTCCTGGTTTTAGGAGGTTCCTGACTAGCTCGGATAACTCCCTGGCCTTCTTCTCCGGGAGAAAACATCCTTTTCTGGACTGTGTCCAGAATCATTCCTAGGAACATTAGACGTGTCGTCGGAAAAAGCTGCGATTTTGGAATATTTAGAATCCACTCGTGCTGTCGTAGAACTACTTGAGATAGTGCTACTCCGACCGCCAACTGTTCTCTGGACCTTGCCCTTATCAGGAAAGCGTCCATATTTCTTTTAGGAAGAATCATCATTTCGGCCATTACCATGGTAAAGACCCGGGGTGCCGTGGACAATCCAAACGGCAGCGTCTGAACTGATAGTGACAGTTCTGTACCACGAACCTGAGATACCCTTGGTGAGAAGGGCAAAATTTGGACATGTAGGTAAGCGTCCCTGATATCCAGTGACACCATATCGTCCTGGTTCGCTATCACTGCTCTGAGTGACTCCATCTTGATTTGAACCATTGTATGTAATTGTTCAAATCTTTTAGATCTCACCGAGCCGTTTGGCTTCAGTACCACAATATAGTGTGGAATAATACCCCTCCCCTTGTTGTAGGAGGGGTACTTTGATTATCACCTGCTGGGAATACAGCCTGTGAATTTTTTCCCAATACTGCCTCCCTGTCGGAGGGAGACGTTGGTAAAGCAGACTTCAGGAACTTGTGAGGGGAAGACGTCTCGAATTTCCAATGTACACCTGGGATACTACGTGTAGGATCCAGGAGTCCACTTGCGAGTGAGCCCACTGCGTGCTGAAACTCTTGAGATGACCCCCCACCGCACCTGAGTCCGCTTGTATGGCCCCAGCGTCATGCTGCGGACTTGGCAGAAGCTGTGGAGGACTTCTGTTCCTGGGAATGGGCTGCCTGCTGCAGTCTTCTTCCCTTTCCTCTAACCCTGGGCAGATATGACTGGCCTTTTGCCCGCCTGCCTTTATGGGTACGAAAGGACTGAGACTGAAAAGACTGTGTCCTTTTCTGCTGAGATGTGACTTGGGGGTAAAAAAAGTGGATTTTCCAGCTGTTGCCATGGCCACCAGGTCCGATGGACCGCCCCTTTATACGGCAATACTTCCATGTGCCGTCTGGAATCTGCATCACCTGACCACTGTCGTGTCTATAAACATCGTCTGGCAGATATGGACATCACATCTACTCTTGATGCCAGAATGCAAATATCCCTCTGCGCATCTCGCATATATAGAAATGCATCCTTAAAATGCTCTATAGTCAATAAAATATTGTTCCTGTCAAGGGTATCAATATTTTCAGTCAGGAAATCCGACCAAGCCCCCCCAGCGCTGCACATCCAGGCTGAGGCGATTGCTGGTCGTAGTATAACACCAGTATGTGTGTATATACTTTTTAGGATATTTTTCAGCTTCCTATCAGCTGGCTCCCTGAGGGCGGCCGTATCTGGAGACGGTAACGCCACTTGTTTTTATAAGCGTGTGAGCGCCTTATCCACCCTAAGGTGTGTTTCCCAACTCGCCCTCACTTCTGGCGGGAAAGGGTATACCTCCAATAATTTTCTATCGGAGGAAACCCGCGTATCATCACACACTTTAATTTATCTGATTCAGGAAAAACTACAAGTAGATTATTCCCACCCTACATAATACCCTTATTTGTGGTACTTGTAGTATCAGAAATATATAACACCTCCTTCATTGCCCTTAACATGTAACGTGTGGCCCTAAAGGAAAATACGTTTGTTTCTTCACCGTCGACACTGAAGTCAGTGTCCGTGTCTGTGTCTGTGTCGACCAACTGAGGTAAATGGGCGTTTTTACAAGCCCCTGACGGTGTCTGAGACGCCTGGACAGGTACTAATTTGTTTGCCGGCCGTCTCATGTCGTCAACCGACCTTGCATCGTGTTGACATTATCACGTAATTCCTAAATAAGCCATCCATTCCGGTGTCGACTCCCTAGAGAGTGACATCACCAATACAGGCAATTTGCTCCGCCTCCTCACCAACATCGTCCTCCTACATGTCGACACACACGTACCGACACACAGCACACACACAGGGAATGCTCTGATAGAGGACAGGACCCCACTAGCCCTTTGGGGAGACAGAGGGAGAGTTTGCCAGCACACACCAAAAACGCTATAATTATACAGGGACAACCCCTTATACAAGTGTTTTCCCTTATAGCATTTTTATATATGTAATCATATCGCCAAATAAGTGCCCCCCCTCTCTGTTTTAACCCTGTTTCTGTAGTGCAGTGCAGGGGAGAGCCTGGGAGCCTTCCTCACAGCAGAGCTGAGCAGGAAAATGGCGCCGTGTGCTGAGGAGAATAGGCCCCGCCCCCTTTTCGGCGGGCTCTTCTCCCGGAGTTTGTGAGATCTGGCAGGGGTTAAATACATCCATATAGCCTCAAGGGCTATATGTGATGTATTTTAGCCGTAAAAAGGTATTATACATTGCTGCCCAGGGCGCCCCCCCCCAGCGCCCTGCACCCTCCGTGACAGTTGGTGACTGTTGGTGAAGTGTGCTGACAACAATGGCGCACAGCTGCAGTGCTGTGCGCTACCTTATGAAGACTGAAAGTCTTCTGCCGCCTGTTTCTGGACCTCTGGACCTCTTCAACTTCGGCATCTGCAAGGGGGGTCGGCGGCACGGCTCCGGGACGAACCCCAGGGTGAGACCTGTGTTCCGACTCCCTCTGGAGCTAATGGTGTCCAGTAGCCTAAGAAGCAAATCCATCCTGCACGCAGGTGAGTTTACTTCTCTCCCCTAAGTCCCTCGTAGCAGTGAGCCTGTTGCCAGCAGGTCTCACTGAAAGAAAAAAACCTAACTTAAACTTTTATTCTAAGCAGCTCAGGAGAGCCACCTAGATTGCACCCTTCTCGGCCGGGCACAAAAATCTAACTGAGGCTTGGAGGAGGGTCATAGGGGGAGGAGCCAGTGCACACCACCTGATCCTAAAGCTTTTATTATTGTGCCCTGTCTCCTGCGGAGCCGCTAAACCCCATGGTCCTGACGGAGTCCCCAGCATCCACTTAGGACGTTAGAGAAATCAGATGCTCTGACGATAGGCCTTGCAGGTCTGAGAACCAATGCTGTCTGGGCCACGCTGGAGCTATGAGAAGCAGGATTCCTGCTTCTTGCTTGAACTTCCGAATTACCCTGGGCAGGAGTGACACCGGAGGGAACACGTACGGCAGCCGAAACCTCCATTGCACCGCCAGCGCATCCACGAATGCTGCTTGAGGATCCCTTGTCCTTGCTCCGAAGACCGGAACCTTGTGATTGTGTCGAGACGCCATCAGATCCACGTCTGGAAGGCCCCACCTTTCCACTATGAGTTGAAACACTTCTGGATGGAGGCCCCACTCTCCGACGTGTACGTCCTGACGACTGAGAAAGTCCGCTTCCCAATTCAGGACTCCCGGAATGAATATTGCCGATATGGCCGGTAGATGGCGTTCCGCCCATTGAAGAATCCGTGAGATTTCCTTCATTGCCAAGCGGCTGCGAGTGCCGCCTTGATTTATGTAAGTCACTGTGGTGGCGTTGTCCGACTGTACTTGAACAGGACGGTTCTGTATTAAATGCTGGGCCAGGTTCAATGAGTTGAAGACCGCCCGCAATTCCAGAATGTTGATCGGGAGGAGAGACTCCTCCTTGGTCCACCGACCCTGAAGGGAGTGTTGCTCCAACACCGCGCCCCAACCCCTTAGACTGGCATCCGTCGTCAACAGGACCCAGTCGGATTGAGCATACTCCACCATGTCGAATGCTGACACCATGAGGCCCGGCACCTGCATCGCCGAATGTATCGACGCTTGCGGACGAGAAAGGAAGCAACGATTCCTGTCCTGAAGCTTCAGGACTTTCTCCTGAGACAAGAACAACCACTGGTTGTGAGTGTCCAATATCGCTCCCAGGTGCACCATGCTCTGAGCAGGGACCAGGGAGGATTTCTTCCAGTTGATGAACCACCCGTGGGCTTGCAGAAACCGGACAGTCAGATCCAAGTGACGTAGGAGAATTTTTGGGGAATTTGCCAGGATCAACAAGTCGTCCAGATACGGTAGGATCCTGACCCCTTGACGGCGGAGTTCCGCTGTCATCACCGCCATAACTTTGGTGAAGACTCGCGGAGCCGTGGTTAAACCAAAAGGTAACGCCCGAAACTGGTAATGGAGGTTGTCAACCGCAAACCTCAGGTATTGCTGGTGTGACACTGCTATAGGAATATGCAGGTAAGCATCCTGTATATCCAGGGAGACCATATAATCCCCAGGTTCTAAGGCCAGAACAATAGAGCGAAGGGTTTCCATACGGAATTTGGAGATTCTCACAAACTTGTTCAATGCCTTGAGGTTGAGAAAGGGCCGGAAGGACCCATTCGGTTTTGGGACTAGAAACAGCGGAGAATAGTACCCCTGGCACCTCTGAGCAAGCGGCACCTGTACTACCACTCCTGTGTCCAGGAGGGTCTTTATCACCGAATGTAGAGTCTTTGCCTTCACCTGATCCAAAGGAACGTCTGTCAGGCAAAATCGACGAGGGGGGCGGTTTTGGAAGGCTATGGCGTAACCTCGAGTGACGACTTCCCGTACCCAGGCATCTGAAGTGGTCTTCAACCATTCCTGGGTATACCCTAGAAGCCGACCCCCCCACTCTGGGGTCCCCCAGGGGGAGGCCCGACCCGTCATGCGGCAGGCTTATCGGTTTTGGAAGCTGGCTGACGGGCAGCCCAGGCTCTTTTGGGCTTCGGCTTACCAGGTTTGGAAGTGCGGGCCTGTTTGTGGTACGCCTGACCTTTTGCTTTACCTGAAGGACGAAAGGAAGTACTTTTAGCCTTCGGCACAGAAGGAGCGGTACTTGGCAGACAGGCAGTTTTGGCAGTAGCCAAATCAGCCACTATCTTATTTAAGTCCTCCCCAAATAGAATATCTCCCTTAAAAGGGAGTACCTCCAGGGTTTTTCTAGAATCCAGATCCACGTACCAGGATCTCAGCCACAATATCCGGCGGGCCAGGACTGACGTAGTAGAAGCCTTGGCTGCTAGAATACCGGCATCAGAAGCCATCTCTTTAATATAGTGAGAAGCTGTGACAATATATGACAAGCACTGTCTAGCATGATCAGAAGAGATTTCAGCTTCCAACTCTAGGGCCCACGCTTCAATAGCTTCTGCAACCCCTGTCGCTGCAATAGTGGGCCTTTGCGCAGCACCCGTGAGGGTGTAAATCGCTTTCAGACAACCCTGCACACGTTTATCCGTAGGCTCTTTCAGAGACGTGACGGTAGTGACAGGTAGAGCTGAGGAAACCACCATCCTTGCCACATGCGAGTGTTAGGCGCGGCGGTCTTCGGCCGTGCCCTGACTGAGCAGCGGTCACGGCCGCCGCGCCTCTCTCCTTCCCTGTTCCCCGCACGGCGCCTAGCAACGCCAGGACGCCGTGCGCACGATAGCCGCCGGGTCCCTGGCAACGCAGGACGCCATGCGTGCAGGGCCGCCGGGTGCATAGCAACGGAGACGCCACAGGTGGACCGCGTTCCCCGTTGCTAAGAATAGTTAATTAGGTTGCTCGTGCAGCAGGGTAGCTGCACGGCAACTAGTAATTAGGGTCTGGGGGCTGGTCCTGCTGGCCCTCCTGTTATTGGCCAGCAGGGCCTTTTTATGTGAGCCAGCACACTGCAGCCCCGCCGGTGATAGCTTCTTGTATGCTGTTCCTGCCTTGCAGAACTCTGTTCCTGTCAGCCGTGTTTGGTGGATCTTGCTCCCTGCCCTTTGGTACTTTGGAGGTCCGAAGCCGGTCCTGGGAATCCTTCTAGTCCTTGCGAACCTGTTTGTCATCTGGGGTTCTCGCCCGGTTTCGTGAGTAGCGGCTTCTGCCGCGTGTTGCGGCCTATGCCGCTTAGTGTTTACTTTACTGTGAATTGGTGCATTTGCGGAGGTTTCCGCTTTCACTGTCCTCCCCGGAACTCGGCGGTGCCGTGTAGGGGAGTGGACAGTGGTTTCTTTGTAGTTCTTTTCCTTTGGCGGCGTGCCGCACATACGTTTAGTTTTTAGGTAGTTTATAGCCCCTAGCGTGGTTGTTTCAGTTAGAGGTCCCCTTGTTATTACCCTGTCTCAGTTCACGCCTTGTCTCTCTTTAAGACCTGAGGGGGCATCGGAGTTGGGCAGACCTAATCTGCCCTTCAAACGCGGCTGCCATGGGCCCAAGAAACCATAGTCGTTCAGGCGTGAATTGATAACATGGGTAAGACAACGGAGGTAGGGTGCTAGGGGCTATTTCCTTCCCATTTCCCAATCCCAGTATTCCGTCTTGGTGCTCAGGACTCACTACATAAGATCTCCCCTGTCCTGAGCATCAGGATCGTAACAGCGAGTCCACTGGAGGAGGCGTCTCCCAATTTTTTGACAGCTCTGGCGCGAGGGGATAGCGAGCCAGCATCTTCTTTTGAGGCACAAACTTCTTCCCCGGATTTTCCCAGGATTCCTGACATATATCCACCAGTTGATCAGAATGAGGTAAAACTTGTTTAACCACCTTCTGACGCTTGAACCTATCTGGTTTCTTAGGAGGGACGGATGGCTCGGGATCATCCGTAATCTGTAGTATCAACTTAATAGCCTCCAAAAGATCAGGAACATCCACTTGTGAACTACCCTCCCCATCAGCAGTATCTGTGTCAGAATCTGTGGGGTCAGTGTAAGCGCCATCTTCATCAGACGAGGTGTCAGTGACAGCAGTGGATTGTGAGGAGGTAAGAGCTCGCTTAGAGGACCCTTTGGTCTTAGGCGAGCTAGGGTCAGACTTTTTAGTAGTCAAAGACTGGTTCAATTTCTTCAATTGAGCAGACAAGTTATCTGTCCATGGCGGGTTAGCCGCGGGGACCACATACGGTTGAACCGGCATAGGAGGTCCCATAGGGGGCATTAGTTTAGTAACTAGCGTATTCAGAAGTGTTGAGAAAGTAGACCACAGCGGGTCATTATGGACCCCCACAGTCCCACTGGGAGGCAAAGAGCTCCCAGAACCAGAGCCCTCAGCTGCTATATTATCCTCATAGGGATCTGTGGCGTCAGCAACGCCGGTAGTGTGTTCAGCCCCAGAACCGTTACCCTCAGAAGCAGACATGATATAACTTGCAGTACAATTGTCAGCAGCACAATACCTCTTGCCCAAACCCCTGCGCAGTGTAGTCAGCACAAGCAGGGATACAGGAGAGATATGGTGACTGAAATCATAGAGAAAAATACAATGAGTATATCTTGTGAATATCCTATATTACAGTATTATAAACGTGACGCACCAAGCCCCCTCAGGTTATAGAATATAGGGATAGCAAGTTGAGTGAGAGACACGAAATGAAATTCACCCAGCAAGCTAATGCACACACATATAGTCACAGTTGTACAATGCAGAGGTTATTACAAACAATAATACTGCACTGGACTAGCTTATATATAGCTATGTAGTCAATAGATATAACACTGCACAGTAAAAAAATGAGATTTTACTTACCGGTAAATCTATTTCTCGTAGTCCGTAGACGGGCTCCGCAGGAGACAGGGCACTTTAAGAAAGAATTTGGATTCTGGTGTGTTCTGGCTCCTCCCTCTATGTCCCTCCTCCAGACCTCAGTTAGAGAAACTGTGCCCGGAAGAGCTGACAGTACAAGGAAAGGATTTTGGAATCCAGGGCAAGACTCATACCAGTCACACCAATCATACCGTATCACTCGTGATAAATTTACCCAGTTAACAGTATGAACAACAACGGAGCATCAGATCAACCCTGATACAACCAAACATAACCCTTATTTAAGCAATAACTATATACAAGCATTGCAGAAGAAGTCCGCACTTGGGACGGGCGCCCAGCATCCACTACGGACTACGAGAAATAGATTTACCGGTAAGTAAAATCTTATTTTCTCTAACGTCCTAGTGGATGCTGGGGACTCCGTAAGGACAATGGGGATTATACCAAAGCTCCCAAACGGGCGGGAGAGTGCGGATGACTCTGCAGCACCGAATGAGCAAACACAAGGTCCTCCTCAGCCAGGGTATCAAACTAGTACAACTTTGCAAAAGTGTTTGAACCTGACCAAGTAGCCGCTCGGCAAAGCTGTAATGCCGAGACCCCTCGGGCAGCGGCCCAAGAAGAACCCACCTTCCTTGTGGAGTGGGCTTTTACTGATTTTGGAAGCGGCAATCCAGCCGCAGAATGAGCCTGCTGAATCGTGTTACAGATCCAGCGAGCAATAGTTTGCTTTGAAGCAGGAGCACCCAGCTTGTTGGATGCATACAGGATAAACAGCGACTCAGTTTTCCTGACTCTAGCCGTTCTGGCTACATAAACCTTCAAAGCCCCGACCACATCCAGTGACTCGGAATCCTCCAAGTCAGTAGTAGCCACAGGCACCACAATAGGTTGGTTTATATGAAAGGATGAAACCACTTTCGGCAGAAATTGTGGGCGGGTCCGCAATTCTGCTCTATCCGCATGGAAAACCAGATAAGGGCTTTTATGTGACAAAGCCGCCAATTCTGACACACGCCTAGCCGAAGCAAAGGCTAATAGCATGACCACCTTCCACGTGAGATATTTTACTTCCACCGTTTTGAGTGGTTCAAACCAGTGTGATTTCAGGAAACTCAACACCACGTTAAGATCCCAAGGTGCCACTGGAGGCACAAAAGGGGGCTGAATATGCAGCACTCCCTTTACAAACGTCTGAACTTCAGGCAGAGAAGCCAGTTCTTTTTGAAAGAAAATGGATAAGGCCGAAATCCGAACCTTAATGGAACCCAATTTAAGGCCCAAAGTCACTCCCGACTGTAGGAAGTGAAGGAAAAGGCCCAGCTGGAATTCCTCCGTAGGGGCATTCCTGGCCTCACACCAAGCCACATATTTTCGCCATATACGGTGATAATGTTGAGCCGTCACATCCTTCCTGCCTCTATCAGCGTAGGAATGACCTCATCCGGAATGCCTTTTTCTGCTAGGATCCGGCGTTCAACCGCTATGCCGTCAAACGCAGCCACAGTAAGTCTTGGAACAGACAGGGCCCCTGTTGCATAAGTCCTGTCCTAGAGGCAGAGGCCACGGGTCCTCTGTGAGCATTTCTTGCAGATCTGGATACCAAGTCCTTCTTGACCAATCCGGAACAAATAGTATTGTTCTCACTCCTCTTTTCCTTATGATTCTCAGCAC
The DNA here is from genome assembly GCF_028390025.1 of Pseudophryne corroboree. Lineage (NCBI taxonomy): Eukaryota > Metazoa > Chordata > Amphibia > Anura > Myobatrachidae > Pseudophryne > Pseudophryne corroboree. The sequence continues at coordinate 63,064,389 of NC_086452.1, read as the reverse complement.
CTTGGGTCTGAGAGGAAGAGGAGGAAATACATAGACCGACGGGAACACCCACGGTGTCACCAGTGCGTCCACAGCTATCGCCTGAGGGTCTCTTGACCTGGCGCAATATTGCAGCTTTTTGTTGAGGCGGGATGCCATCATGTCCACCTGGGGCAGCTCCCACCGACTTGCAATCTGCATGAAGACTTCTTGATGAAGTCCCCACTCTCCCGGGTGGAGGTCGTGCCTGCTGAGGAAGTCTGCTTCCCAGTTGTCCACTCCCAGAATGAACACTGCTGACAGTGCGCTTACGTGATTCTCCGCCCAGCGAAGAATTCTGGTGGCTTCTACCATCGCCACCCTGCTCCTTGTGCCGCCTTGGCGGTTTATATGAGCCACTGCGGTGATATTGTCTGACTGAATCAGAACCGGTTGGTCGCGAAGCAGGGTCTCCGCTTGACTTAGGGCGTTGTATATGGCCCTTAGTTCCAGGATATTGATGTGAAGGCAAGTCTCCTGCCTTGACCAGAGCCCTTGGAAATTTCTTCCCTGTGTGACTGCCCCCCACCCTCGGAGGCTTGCATCCGTGGTCACCAGGACCCAGTCCTGAATGCCGAATCTGCGACCTTTGAGAAGGTGAGCACTCTGCAGCCACCACAGGAGAGACACCCTGGCCCTGGGGGATAGGGTGATTAACCGATGCATCTGAAGATGTGATCCGGACCACTTGTCCAGTAAGTCCCATTGGAAGGTCCTCGCATGGAACCTGCCGAAGGGAATGGCCACGTATGATGCCACCCTCCTTCCCAGGACTCGAGTGCAGTGATGCACTGACACCTGTTTTGGTTTTAATAGATTCCTGACCAGTGACACGAGCTCCTGAGCTCTCTCTATCGGGAGATAAACCCTTTTCTGGTCTGTGTCTAGGATCATGCCTAGGAGAGGCAGATGAGCTGTAGGAACCAACTGCGACTTTGGAATATATAGAATCAAGCCGTGTTGCCGCTACACTTCCAGAGAAAGTGATACGCTGTTCAGCAACTGCTCTCTTGATCTCGCTTTTATGAGGAGATCGTCCAAGTACGTGATAATAGTGACACCTTGCTTCCGCAGGAGCACCATCATTTCCCCCATTACCTTGGTGAATATTCTCAAGGCCGTGGAGAGACCAAACGGCAACGTCTGAAATTGGTAATGACAATCCCGTACCGCAATTCTGAGGTACGCCTGATGAGGTGGATAAATGGGGACATGAAGGTATGCATCCTTTATGTCCCGAGTCACCATAAAATCTCCCCTTTTCAGGCTTGCAATGACCGCTCTTAGCGATTCTATCTTGAACTTGAACCTTTTCAGGTATTTGTTCAGGGATTTTAAATTCAATATGGGTCTGACCGAACCGTCTGGTTTCGGGACTACAACATGGTCGAATAATAACCCTCTCCTTGTTGAAGGAGGGGAACCTTGACCACCACCTGTTGAAGATACAATTTGTGAATTGCAGTTAACACTGTTTCCCTCTCGTGGGGGGAAGCCGGCAGGGCCGTCGGTGAGGGGGCATCTTCTCAAAGTCCAGCTTGTATCCCTGAGACACAATATCTATTGCCCAGGGATCTAACAGGGAGTGAACCCACTTGTGGCTGAACTTACGAAGGCGTGCCCCCACCGGGCCTAGCTCCGCCTGTGGAGCCCCAGCGACATGCGGTGGATTTTTGTAGAGGCCGGGGAGGACTTCTGTTCCTGGGAACTAGCTGTGTTGTGCAGCTTCTTTCCTCTGCCCCCGCCTCTGGCAAGAAAAGACGCACCTCGGACCTTCTTGTTTCTTTATTCAAAAGGCTGCATTTGATAATGTCGTGCTTTCCTAGGCTGTGCGGGAATTTAAGGCAAAATATCAGAATTACCAGCTATAGCTGTGGATACCAGGTCCGAGAACCCTTCTCCACACAATCCTCAGCCTTCCATATGCCTCTTAAGTCGGCATCATCTGTCCATTGCATATTCTACAGGACACGTCAAGCAGAAATCGACATAGCTTTGACTCTAGGACCCAGTATACTCATGTCTCTTTGGGCATGTTTTAGATATACATATCTCTTAAGACAGCATCTTCAATATATATATATCTATATACATACTAGGGTCTCAATCTCTGCTGATAAGGTACCTGTCCACGCTGCCACAGCGCTATAAACCCATGCCGACACAATCGCCGGTCTGAGTAGTGTACCAGAATGTGCACGCTATCTGTAGGATCCCTGAGAATAGCTGTTACGTCAGGGCTACCCTTTTGGGCAAACGTGACACCCTAGGGGAAGATTCCCATCCTATCCTGGCCCTAGTGGGGAAAGGATACTGCCTGAGAATTCTTTGTGGGAAACTGCAGTCTCTTGTCTGGAGATTCCCGCTCTTTTTCATCATGAGAGGAGGGAAATTTACCTCAGCTTTCTTCCCCTTAAACATGTGTACCCTTGTGTCAGGGACAGATGAGTCATCAGTGATATGCAAATCATCTTTTATTACAATGATCATATATTGAATACTTTTCTGCCATTTTGGCTGTAACTTTGCATTATCGTAGTCGACACTGGAGTCAGACTCCGTGTCGATATCAGTGTCTATTATTTTGGATAGTGATCATTGAGAGACTCTGAAGGTCTCTGTGACATAGGGACAGACATGGGTAGATTCCCTGTCTGTTCTCTAATCTTTTGTGCAATAAATTCACCTTAGCACTTAATTACACATATCCAAACAGGTGTCGGCGTAGTCGACTGAGACACCCTCACACACACATATTTGCTCTATCTCCTCCTTAGGGGAGCCTTTTACCTCAGACATGTCGACACACATGTACCGACACACCACACACTCAGGCAATGCTCATCTGAAGACAATTTCCCCATAAGGCCTTTTGGAGAGACAGAGAGAGAGAGTATGCCAGCACACACCCCAGCGCTATTAACCCAGGAATAATACAGTAACTTAATGTTAACCCAGTAGCTGCTGTTTATATTGATTTTTGCGCATAATTATGTCCCCCCCCCCCCTCTCTTTTTACCCTCTTCTACCGTGTAACTGCAGGGGAGAGACTGGGGAGCTTCCTCTCAGCGGTGCTGTGGAGAAAAAACATGGCGCTGGTGAGTGCTGAGGAAGAAGCCCCGCCCCCTCGACGGCGGGCTTCTGTCCCGCTTTCATGTACAATTTTGGCGGGGGCTCATACATATATACAGTGCCCAACTGTATATTATGCTAACTTTTGCCAAAGTCTCTAATTGCTGCCCAGGGCGCCCCCCCCCTGCGCCCTGCACCCTACAGTGACCGGAGTATGTGGGTTTAGTGTGGGAGCAATGGCGCACAGCTGCAGTGCTGTGCGCTACCTCATATGAAGACTGGAGTCTTCTGCCGCCGATTTCGAAGTCTTCTTGCTTCTGACACCGGCTTCTGTCTTCTGGCTCTGCGAGGGGGACGGCGGCGCGGCTCCGGGATCGGACGACCAAGGGTGCGATCCTGTGTACGATCCCTCTGGAGCTAATGGTGTCCAGTAGCCTAAGAAGCAGGACCTAGCTTCAGAGAGTAGGGCTGCTTCTCTCCCCTCAGTCCCACGTAGCAGAGAGCCTGTTGCCAGCAGATCTCTATGAAAATAAAAAACCTAACAAAATACTTTCTTTTTAGTAAGCTCAGGAGAGCCCACTAAGTAGCACCCAGCTCGCTGTCACAACTGAGGGCCTGAGCTGACGGGAGGCAGCCTCAGTTGTAGGGGCTGAGATGTACCGGAACCTGGGAGGTTGTATCAGACCCCTGGACATGTAAGTAACATAAATAATAACTGCCCGAAGGCGTGACCACGACAACTTGGATAAAAGTCAATGATGTTTATTATGACAACTCCGCAACACAGCAGCAGTAAAAGAAAACGTAAAAGTCAGCAAAGAATAAATACAGTTCCTGGGTACTACAGGATGGCAGGAGCCACAGGGCACTGGTAGTGTGAGATAGTTCTTATGATCTTCTAGATGGAAAGTCCTTACCAGGCCCGACTGTAGCAATGGAGATAACCCAGGATTGTGCCAGCTGGTGTTCCAGGAAAAGCTGGGTTGCTGAAGATAAAACAGCTGCTGTGGATACTGGCTGGAACCAGACTGTTGTTAGCACGGAGTGGATACTGGCTGGAACCAGTTAAATAATAAATGAACTTGGGAGCGATGAAATATGAACTGAAATGTAGAACTTGAGAGCGGAGAAATAATAATACCGGTGGAGAGTGGTAAAGTGTAGAAAGGACACCGGCCCTTTAAGGGAAGCTGTACTCTGCTGGAAGCTGAGCTGGAAGCAGGTAATGTTGTAGCTGGAAACAGATGAATCCACAATGGATTGGAGAGTCAGGCTACACCGCAGGTGGAATGCTGGTGCGGGTCTCTATGGTGGAAGTCTTGAGACAGGAGCTGGAACCTGGAAGACAATCACAGGAGAGAGACAAACAGGAACTAGGTTTGACAACCAAAGCACTGACGCCTTCCTTGCTCAGGCACAGTGTATTTATACCTGCAGCAAGGAAGGGATTGGCTAGGCAATTATGCAGATTATCAATACTGAGAACAGATTGGTGGAAATGATCAGCTGACAGAATCCAAGATGGCTGCGCCCATGCAGACACTTGGAGGGAAGTTTGGTTTGTAATCCATGTGGTAATGAAAACAGTAATGGCGGCGCCGGCCACCGGAGACAGGAGGCGCCAGGCTGACAGATGCACATCCAACCACGCGGACACAGCGGAGGCCGCGGCTGACGTAATCGCCACTCAGACACTCTGCATGCAGAAGAGCAGGGACGGCGGCGGAGGCCGCGGGAGACGCCATGCCAGGTGTAATATGGCGTTTACTGTGACAGCGTCCCAGAGTGACAGGAGAGGATACAGGAATGTACACATCAGGATAACAGATGGGATCCGGTCCTGGAGCGCTGAGCCAGCCTTAGGAGGCATCTGATGGGTAAGAAATGGCGTCCAGATACCCGGATCGTGACAGCACCCCCCCCTTTAGGAGTGGCCCCAGGACACTTCTTTGGCTTTTGAGGAAACTTGGAATGGAATCTCCGGACCAAGGCAGGAGCATGGACATCAGAAGCATTGGTCCATGAACGTTCCTCAGGACCATAACCTTTCCAGTCAATAAGATATTGTAGTTGACCGTAACTGTGACGTGAGTCCAGGATCTTGGCCACTTCATACTCAACGCCTCGTTGAGTTTGGACTTTCGGAGTTGGAGGAAGTGAGGAATGAAACCGATTCAAGATCAGCGGTTTCAACAGGGAAACATGGAATGTCCTGGGTATTTTTAGGAAGGGAGGCAACTGGAGTCTGTAAGCAACAGGATTGATGACTTGTTCAATCTTGAAAGGACCGATATAGCGAGGTGCAAACTTCATACTGGGAACTCTTAACCTCAAATTCTTCGTGGATAACCATACCCGATCACCCACCTTGAGAGCAGGAACTGCTCGACGCTTCTTATCCGCAAACTTCTTGTACCTGAACGATGCCTTGAGCAGAGCTGATCGTACGCTCTTCCAGATATTGGCAAACTGATGCAAGGTGATATCCACTGCGGGAACAGAAGTTGCTGGAAGCGGTTGGAACTCAGGGACTTTAGGGTGGAATCCAAAGTTAGTGAAGAATGGTGTTGAAGCAGATGAAGAATGATACTGGTTGTTATGACAGAACTCGGCCCAGGGAAGTAATTGAACCCAGTCATCTTGAGAGGAGGACACATAGATGCGGAGGAAGGCCTCCAAGTCCTGATTCACCCTCTCGGTTTGACCATTGGTCTGAGGATGGTAAGCCGTGGAAAACTTTAGCTTGACTTGGAGGACTTGACATAAACTTCGCCAGAATTTGGCTGTGAATTGAACTCCTCGATCTGAGATAATTTCTTCAGGAAGACCGTGGAGTCGGAAGATCTCTTGTATGAATACTTGAGCCAACTTGGAAGCTGACGGAAGACCGGTGAGAGGAATGAAGTGTGCCATCTTGGTGAACCGGTCAACTACCACCCAGATGGTATTGAACTTGTTGCACATGGGTAAGTCTGTAATGAAATCCATCGACAAGTGGGTCCATGGTCGACGGGGAACGGATAGTGGAACCAGTTGCCCCGCAGGCGACTGGCGGGATACTTTATGTTGGGCACACTTTGGGCAAGATGCAATAAACTCCAAGACGTCCTTTTTCAGAGTTGGCCACCAATAGGACCTAGAGATAAACTCCAGGGTTTTTTGGATACCTGTATGTCCGGCAAAACGGGAAGCATGGGCCCAATGCATGAGCTTCTTCCTTAGCATCGGCTTCACAAAACTTTTCCCTGATGGGGGCGTAGAGTCCATCCCTACCGTGGAGAATGCCAACGGATTTATAATAGGATGCTTGTCTGAAGACTCTGACTCATTTTCTTGCTCCCATGAGCGGGAAAGGGCATCGGCCTTGCGATTCTGAGAGCCCGGACAGAACTGGAGTTTAAAGTCGAACCTGGAAAAGAAAAGTGCCCATCTGGCCTGACGAGGGTTGAGACATTGTGCGCCCTTCAGGTATAAAAGGTTCTTGTGATCTGTAAGTATGGTGATTGAATGAGAAGCTCCCTCCAACAGATACCTCCACTCTTCTAGAGCGAGCTTGATGGCTAGCAACTCCTGGTCGCCAATGGCATAGTTGCGCTCAGCTGGGGAGAACTTCCGGGAGAAGAAACTGCAAGGGTGTAAATGGCCATCTTTAGCCCTCTGAGATAACACCGCTCCTACTCCAACGGAGGAGGCATCCACCTCTAAGATGAAAGGAGAGTCGATGTCAGGCTGTTTCAGAACAGGCGCAGAGATGAACCTTTGTTTTAAAAGATGAAATGCTTGCATGGCTTCTTCAGACCACTTGGACGGGTTAGCACCCTTCTTAGTGAAAGCAGTAATAGGCGCCACAATGGTGGAAAAGTCTCGTATAAACTTTCGGTAATAGTTGGCGAACCCTAAGAACCTCTGGACCCCTTTGAGGGTTAAGGGTACCGGCCAATTTTGGATTGCTTGTAGTTTCTCAGGATCCATCTCTAGTCCGGAACCGGACACAATGTACCCTAGAAACGGAATGGACTTGACTTCAAAGACGCATTTTTCTAATTTGCAATAGAGATGATTGACACGGAGACGGGACAGAACCTCTTTAACCCAAAAACGATGTTCCTCTAAATCGTTGGCAAAAATGAGGATATCGTCTAGATAGACCACGACATGACGGTATAGAATGTCTCTGAAGATCTCATTGACAAAATGCTGGAAGACAGCTGGAGCATTGCTCAATCCGAAGGGCATGACGAGGTACTCATAATGTCCGTCACGGGTGTTAAAGGCGGTCTTCCACTCGTCACCCTCACGGATCCGGATGAGATTGTATGCACCTCGCAAGTCCAGCTTTGTAAAGATGGTAGCTCCGCTAACTCTGTCAAAGAGCTCAGTAATCAGGGGTAAAGGATAACGGTTCTTGATGGTAATGTCGTTCAAACCTCTGTAATCGATGCACGGCCGCAGACCACCATCTTTCTTTTTTACAAAAAAGAAGCCTGCGCCGGCTGGAGAAGAAGGTCGAATGAACCCCTTTGCTAGGTTCTCTTTAATATATTCCTCCATAGAATGCGTCTCAGGCAGAGACAACGGATAAGTTCGGCCTCGAGGTGGAACCTTCCCTGGAACGAGATCAATCGGACAGTCCCATTCTCTATGAGGAGGAAGGATATCAGCAGAAGCTTTACTGAACACATCCGTGAAATCTTGATATGGAGGAGGTGGAACATCAGACGACCTGGGGGAGGAAGAACAGACAGGCAATACTTTAAACAAACATGTCTCAGCACAGGAGGAACCCCATGCCAGGATTTGCGTAGTCGTCCAATCAATTGTAGGATTGTGAAGACGGAGCCATGGAAGGCCCAGGACCACAGGATGTGTGGCTCTTGGAATCACTAAAAAAGAAATAAGTTCGGAATGAAGAACTCCCACTCTCAGACGAACTGGCAGAGTCCTTAAAGAAATAACTGCATCAAAAATTTTGCTGCCATCCACGGCAGTTAAAGAAATGGACGAAGGAAGTCTCTCGGTGGGTAGGGACCACCGTTTAACATAGGCTTCGGTAATAAAGTTCCCAGCTGCTCCGGAATCAAGGAGGGCAATGACGTTCCGATAACGTTGAGCAATTTGGAGCGACACTGGGAGATTACAATCATGAGGAGATGGAGAGGAGATCATTACTCCTAGCCGGCCCTCTCCTGGGCGAGCTAGGGTTTGGAGTTTTCCCGGACATTCGGGACAGGCATTGATGGTGTGAGACGGAGCTGCACAGTAAAGACAAAGAGACTTGGAGAGACGTCTTCGGCGCTCAGCAGGAGTTAAACGGGAACGGCCAAGTTGCATGGGCTCATCTCTAGATGGTGACAGTTGACGAGGAGGAGGAGCAGAAGATTTTGGAGCAGATGATCTTCCACGCTCAGTTGCTCTCTCTCTGAAACGTAAATCAACTTTCGTGCAGAGTGAGATTAGCTCATCTAACTTAGAAGGTAAGTCTCTGGTAGCTAACTCATCTTTAATACGCTCAGATAAGCCATGCCAGAATGCAGCATACAGGGCCTCGTCGTTCCATGCCAGTTCGGATGCCAGGATCTGGAACTGTATCAGATATTGTCCTACAGTACGTGACCCCTGGCGTAAACGGAGAATCTCGGATGAAGCTGAGGTTACCCGGCCTGGCTCGTCGAAGATGCGCCTGAATGTTGACACGAAGGCAGTGTAGGAAGATAGCAGGGTGTCGGACCTCTCCCATAACGGTGATGCCCAATCAAGGGCTGAGCCACTGAGAAGAGAAATAATGTAGGCAATTTTTGTACGGTCACTGGGAAAATTGCCAGGTTGTAGCTCAAACTGAATCTCACACTGGTTGAGAAATCCCCTGCAGAATCTTGGAGATCCGTCAAATTTTGCTGGCGTTGGAAGATGAAGACGTGGAGCAGAAATGGGTAAGGTGGGTGGGGTTATAGCTGGAGTGACTGTGGTTGACGCACCAGACGCGCCTGATCCACGGAGAGTTGTCTGAATCCCATCCAGCCGAGTAGAGAGATCCTGGAGACAGCGGATGATGTGGCCCTGTGCAGCCTCCTGATGTTCTAGTCGGGCTGCCAGTTCTTGCATCGGCCTGGCCGCTTGATCCTGGTCTCCGGCTGGATTCATTAGGTCAGTGCTTACTGTCACAACTGAGGGCCTGAGCTGACGGGAGGCAGCCTCAGTTGTAGGGGCTGAGATGTACCGGAACCTGGGAGGTTGTATCAGACCCCTGGACATGTAAGTAACATAAATAATAACTGCCCGAAGGCGTGACCACGACAACTTGGATAAAAGTCAATGATGTTTATTATGACAACTCCGCAACACAGCAGCAGTAAAAGAAAACGTAAAAGTCAGCAAAGAATAAATACAGTTCCTGGGTACTACAGGATGGCAGGAGCCACAGGGCACTGGTAGTGTGAGATAGTTCTTATGATCTTCTAGATGGAAAGTCCTTACCAGGCCCGACTGTAGCAATGGAGATAACCCAGGATTGTGCCAGCTGGTGTTCCAGGAAAAGCTGGGTTGCTGAAGATAAAACAGCTGCTGTGGATACTGGCTGGAACCAGACTGTTGTTAGCACGGAGTGGATACTGGCTGGAACCAGTTAAATAATAAATGAACTTGGGAGCGATGAAATATGAACTGAAATGTAGAACTTGAGAGCGGAGAAATAATAATACCGGTGGAGAGTGGTAAAGTGTAGAAAGGACACCGGCCCTTTAAGGGAAGCTGTACTCTGCTGGAAGCTGAGCTGGAAGCAGGTAATGTTGTAGCTGGAAACAGATGAATCCACAATGGATTGGAGAGTCAGGCTACACCGCAGGTGGAATGCTGGTGCGGGTCTCTATGGTGGAAGTCTTGAGACAGGAGCTGGAACCTGGAAGACAATCACAGGAGAGAGACAAACAGGAACTAGGTTTGACAACCAAAGCACTGACGCCTTCCTTGCTCAGGCACAGTGTATTTATACCTGCAGCAAGGAAGGGATTGGCTAGGCAATTATGCAGATTATCAATACTGAGAACAGATTGGTGGAAATGATCAGCTGACAGAATCCAAGATGGCTGCGCCCATGCAGACACTTGGAGGGAAGTTTGGTTTGTAATCCATGTGGTAATGAAAACAGTAATGGCGGCGCCGGCCACCGGAGACAGGAGGCGCCAGGCTGACAGATGCACATCCAACCACGCGGACACAGCGGAGGCCGCGGCTGACGTAATCGCCACTCAGACACTCTGCATGCAGAAGAGCAGGGACGGCGGCGGAGGCCGCGGGAGACGCCATGCCAGGTGTAATATGGCGTTTACTGTGACAGCGTCCCAGAGTGACAGGAGAGGATACAGGAATGTACACATCAGGATAACAGATGGGATCCGGTCCTGGAGCGCTGAGCCAGCCTTAGGAGGCATCTGATGGGTAAGAAATGGCGTCCAGATACCCGGATCGTGACACTCGTCCGGGCACAGATTCAAACTGAGGTCTGGAGGAGGGACATAGAGGGAGGAGCCAGAACACACCAGAATCCAAATTATTTCTTAAAGTGCCCTGTCTCCTGCGGAGCCCGTCTATTCCCCATGGTCCTTACGGAGTCCCCAGAATCCACTAGGACGTTAGAGAAACTGGATGTATATCACAGGGCACTTGTACCAGAGAACCCTGACTAAATGCACTTTTTCTTAACTATCACTGTCTAAATGACATGTAGAATACTTAAGTGTCTTGTAAAGTCACAGCGCTGACTATTAGGCGGCTTTACAAAGGAGGATTTGCCCAAGCAGTCCCAGGAACAGTGTAGCTGAGAGAAATGGCACCCAAACACTGACTGGGAGAGACAGATATGCAGTGCCAGGGCGGGAACATTTACTGTAAATGGCGCACTGGGGGAGGGGCTACAGGTCTAAGCCTTATCCCCTCTGCTGGCTTAACCACCTGGTAATGCGGGACAATATAAATAGGTTTATGAGAGAAAACCTGACCTGTACCCATGCCCTGGTGGCCTAGTGGGGTTGACTGCATGCCACAGTGTCCACCGCCAGCGCGCGCGGCCCACCTCCCACCTGCCGCGCCGGATCGCGATACAGTGCGGGTCCCGCGAACGGGACCCACTTACCACCTCCCGAAGCGTGGCCATGCGATCCCGGAGAGCCCCAGCCGTGTGTGTCTAACTGGAAGAAAACCGGAGCCTCCTGCTGTAGTTACCCGGCAACCAGGGCAGGGGAGTGTACAGCGCCGCTGGGGAGAGATGGAGCTGCAGCAGTGAATGTCTCCTGACATGTACACACTGCTGCTGACCTTGTAATCTTCGCTTTTTCTTCACAAAAAGCTCTTCTTAGGGCTGCCTGGAGCAGCCCCTCTGTTATGTACATTCTATCTGCAGCACCAACTACAAAACTGAGCTCCTGTGCAGGGAGGCGGGGTTATAGAGGAGGCGGCGCTATGCATATTGGGAACAGTCAAAGCTTTTGAGTCTGTTGGTGCCTCGTATCAAGATCCTACTCTACACCCCAATGTCTATCCTTGTGGAGCCCAGTGTACCCCGCAGCAGAAATTATGCTAGCCCAACAAAGCACATAATTTTGAAAGGTAAACTTTCAAACAAGATGAAGGGACACCAGTGTCTATTAATGCCAGGATGATCAGAAAGAAACTCCCCAATCTCTGGACTTCTTCAAGCGGTCTATAGTTGGCCTACAGGGTGCTATTGACTTTGAAAGAAGAGATTTCCCTTTTTCAAGCAAGGCCACCCCTGAGAATGTGCAGGTGTGAAGATGTGGCGCAACGCGTGATCGTGGCCCGACTTCATTGCACAGCGCAATGCTAAAAATAGCAGCATTATATAGCGGCCCAGAGCTGGCCAGAGAAATGTTAGCAAGTATGAAGTGATCACCAGATAATAAGCACTAAGAGGCGACATCATTTGAAAGAGGGCACTCCCTCTTCCTGCTGTATACCAGTGGTAGCAACTATTAATGCAGACTTCCCTATTCTCCTGGAATGTCCGAATCTCGAAATGGAGATCCCAGCTGCACGAGACTATTCAAGTCACCCAGAGCTGCCAGTGTCCACCAAACACCCACCCACTTCCCAAATGAAATCAGAGGTCCAGGAGGCCATGACACAATACTCCCTGAATTGCGTCATCGTAGCCTCACTCAACCATTACAATGCCTGTAATCTCTGTTTTGTATAGCAGGGGCGGGGCCCACAACAATGCAATCGCGCAATCACGCCATCTGCGTGACCCACCAATGCTGCACCATGCACCTGCTCATGTACTGTAGGGGGGCATTCAGAAAGTCGGCATGTAGATATTGGCGGGTACATTTAGGTAAGTACTGTCCAGTCCCACCCACTAATTTGAACCCCTACAGTGTAGAGGCTGAGTCCCACTTGGCCTTAGTACTGAAGAGGTTAAAAGCATAAAATAAAAAAAAAGAAGTTCTACAGCGCACAGATATTTTGGGGCACATGGAAAGCAGTGAGGGATCCACTGCAGAAACAGATTGAATCAAATACATTGATACTTTGCATCCAGTTGACACCAACAAAATGGCGGATGTACTGAAGACAAGTTGTACAGTCTTCCAGTAGTAGCTTTGCTTTCCACCTCTAGTGCGCATGCGCGCCGAGAATCCGAGGCCGAGCCGCACGGACGTTGTAGTTTTACGTGACGCAGTGCGCGATGACGTTGGCCCGGGAGGTGTGCGCTGTTTAAAAAGTGGCGGCGGATGATCCCGAGGTGACGGTTCCGGGCAGCGGAAACGACTGAGAACTAACAGAGCAGGCAGCGCGATACGGTAGAAGCGGTCTGACGAATCTCTCTCCTCGGCTTTGTGGTAGCTGTGCCCGGTCAGTGTGACGCTATGGAGCAGCTGGTGATGAGAAAACTGGTGGCTGGACTCGACATTAACATCATGCGGAGTAACGGTGAGTGGGGCCCGGGGAGCTCTGACTCCCCTCAGGCTCAGCGGAGATGCTGCTGCCATGGAAAATTTAAACGGTGCGCCCGCCCATCCAGGCTGGCATTGTGTCCTGTGATTGGACAGCTGTTGACAGACTGCTCCATGCGCCTAACCCCATTGGCTGCCCTAGGCCTCAATCAAAGCTTATTGTGTAGTTTTGTGCTCTTACCGATAGATGGCGCCATACATACATACATACATACCCACCCACCCACCCACCCTGGCCAGAGTCTCCCCTGGACCCTGTCTTGTGTTCATCTGTGTGTGCCTCCGTCTCTTATTCACCTGGTGTCTCACTATCTGTATGGTGTACATACCTTATTGTACTGTTATTTTAGGAGCATCATATACTTGGCATTCCCATAATTGTATAGGGTAACTGCTATGTACCTTGTACTGCCATCACCCCTATATACCTGGTGTTCCCATAATTGTATGTGGTAGCCCATATGTGCCTTTTACTGCCCTTACCCCACACACCTGGTGTTCCCATAACTGTATGGGGTAACCCCTATGTACCTTGTTCTGCCATTACCACATGCCTCTCACCTGTACATAAACTCTGTGGCTCCTCATTGTAAGGTAGTGGATATCGTTGTGTCAGATTCTCATTTCCCTATAATCTGTTAGCCAGTGAGCCGTGCCCTCTTATTTCTCTGACGTCCTAGTGGATGCTGGGAACTCCGTAAGGACCATGGGGAATAGACGGGCTCCGCAGGAGACTGGGCACTCTAAAGAAAAGATTAGGTACTACATCTGGTGTGCACTGGCTCCTCCCTCTATGCCCCTCCTCCAGACCTCAGTTAGAATCTGTGCCCGGCCAGAGCTGGGTGCTCCTAGTGGGCTCTCCTGAACTTACTAGTAAAGAAAGTATTTATTAGGTTTTTTATTTTCAGTGAGCTTCTGCTGGCAACAGACTCACTGCTACGTGGGACTAAGGGGAGAGAAGCAAACCTACCTGCTTGCAGCTAGTTTGTGCTTCTTAGGCTACTGGACACCAGTAGCTCCAGAGGGTTCGAACACAGGCACCTGTCCTCGATTGTCTGTTCCCGGAGCCGCGCCGCCGTCCCCCTTGCAGAGCCAGAAGAACAGAAGCTTGAAGACGACGAAATCGGCGGCTGAAGACTCCTGTCTTCATTAAGGTAGCGCACAGCACCGCAGCTGTGCGCCATTGCTCCCAGCACACTTACACACTCCGGTCACTGTAGGGTGCAGGGGGGGGGGGGGGGGGGGCGCCTGGGCTGCAATTGAAGTACCTTTGGCATAAAAACATACATATATACAGTCTAGCACTGTATATATGTAAAAAAAACACGCCATTTTTTTACATGGAAAGCGGGACAGAAGCCCGCCACTGAGGGGGCGGGGCCTTCTTCCTCAGCACAACAGCGCCATTTTCTCTTCACAGCTCCCCAGGCTCTCCCCTGCATTATCCAGGTACAAGACGGGTTAAAAAGAGGGGGGGGGCACATAAATTTAGGCGCAAATACAAAAAAAGCAGCTATTGGGTAAATCACTTATTAGCAGTGAAAATCCCTGTGTTATATAGCGCTGTGGTGTGTGCTGGCATACTCTCTCTCTGTCTCCCCAAAGGACTTTGTGGGGTCCTGTCCTCAGTCTGAGCATTCCCTGTGTGTGTGCGGTGTGTCGGTACGGCTGTGTCGACATGTTTGAGGAAGGTTACGTGGAGGCGGAGCAAGGGCAGATAAGTGTGGTGTCGGGGCCGACACCTTATTGGATGGATATGTGGAAGGTCTTAAATGACAATGTAAACTCCTTTACATAAAAGGTTTGATGACGCTGCAGCCTTGGGACAGCCGGGGTCTCAGCCCGCGTCTGCCCAGGCGACTCAGAAACCGTCAGGGGCTCATAAACGCTCTCTATCTCAGATCACAGATGCCGACACTGAGTCCGACTCCAGTGTCGACAATGATGAGGCACATTTACAGTCTAAAATGACCAAGGCCATCCGATACATGATTATTTCAATGAAAGATGTATTACACATTTCTGAGAGTAACCCTGTTAATACCAAGAGGGTTTATATGTTTGGGGAGAAAAAGCAACCAGTGACTTTTCCCCCATCTGATGAATTAAATGAATTGTGTGAAGAAGCGTGGAGTTCCCCTGATAAGAAATTAGTGATTTCTAAGAAGTTACTGATGGCGTACCCTTTCCCGCCAACAGACAGGTTACGTTGGGAAACATCCCCTAGGGTGGACAAGGCGCTGACACGCTTATCTAAAAAGGTGGCCCTGCCGTCTCAGGATACGGCCGCCCTTAAGGAGCCTGCGGATAGAAAGCAGGAAGCTATCCTGAAGTAAGTGTATACACACTCTGGTACTCTACTGAGACCTGCTATTGCTTCAGCCTGGATGTGTAGTGCTGTAGCAGCGTGGACAGATACTCTGTTAGACGACATAGATTTCCTCAACGGAGATACTGTTTTGCTAACCCTGGGCCATATCAAAGACGTGGTCTTATATATGCGGGATGCTCAGAGGGACATTTGCCTGCTGGGCTCTAGAATTAATGCTATGTCCATCTCTGCCAGGAGGGTCTTATGGACTCGGCAATGGACAGGAGATGCTGATTCTAAAAAACATATGGAGGTTTTGCCTTATAAGGGTGAGGAATTGTTTGGGGACGGTCTGTCGGACCTTGTGTCTACAGCGACAGCTGGAAAGTCGACTTTCTTGCCTCAGGTTTCCTCACAGCCTAAGAAAGCACCGTATTATCAAATGCAGTCCTTTCGCTCCCAAAAAGGCAAGAGGGTCAGGGGCGCATCCTTTCTTGCCAGAGGCAGGGGTAGAGGTAAGAAGCTGCACCATGCAGCCAGTTCCCAGGAACAAAAGTCCTCCCCTGCTTCCACTAAGTCCACCGCATGACGTTGGGGCTCCACAGGCGGAGCCAGGTGCGGTGGGGGCCCGTCTCCGAAAATTCTGCAGCCAGTGGGTTCGCTCACAGGTGGATCTCTGGGCTATACAAATTGTATCTCAGGGATACAAGCTGGAATTCGAAGCGACTCCCCCCCGCCGTTAACTCAAATCAGCCTTGCCAGCTTCCCCCATGGAAAGGGAGGTAGTGCTGGCGGCAATTCACAAGCTGTACCTCCAGCAAGTGATTGTCAGGGTCCCCCTCCTTCAACAGGGAAGGGGTTACTATTCCACAATGTTTGTGGTACCGAAACCGGACGGTTCGGTGAGACCCATACTGAATTTAAAATCCTTGAACACTTATATAAAGAAATTCAAGTTCAAAATGGAATCGCTCAGAGCGGTTATTGCAAGCCTGGAAGAGGGGGATTTTATGGTATCGCTGGACATCAAAGATGCTTACTTGCATGTCCCCATTTACCCACCTCACCAGGAGTACCTCAGATTTGTGGTACAGGACTGTCATTACCAATTCCAGACGTTGCCGTTGGGCCTGTCCACTGCACCGAGAATATTTACCAAGGTAATGGCCGAAATGATGATACTCCTTCGGCAGAAGGGAGTTATAATTATCCCGTACTTGGACGATCTCCTCATAAAGGCGAGGTCCAGGGAGCAGTTGTTGATCAGCGTAGCACTCTCTCAGGAAGTGTTACTACAGCACGGCTGAATTCTGAATGTTCCAAAGTCACAGCTGATTCCTACGACGCGTCTGCTTTTCCTGGGCATGATTCTGGACACATACCAGAAGAAGGTGTTTCTCCTGGTGGAGAAAGCCCAGGAATTAGCATCTCTGGTCAGGGACCTCCTGAAACCAAAACAGGTATCTGTGCATCACTGCACGCGAGTCCTGGCAAAGATGGTGGCTTCATACGAAGCCATTCCCTTCGGCAGGTTCCATGCGAGGATCTTTCAGTGGGATCTGTTGGACAAGTGGTCCGGATCGCATCTTCAGATGCATCGGCTGATCACCCTGTCCCCGAGGGCCAGGGTGTCTCTTCTGTGGTGGCTGCAGAGTGCTCACCTTCTCGAGGGCCGCAGGTTCGGCATTCAGGACTGGGTCCTGGTGACCATGGATGCAAGCCTCCGAGGATGGGGGGCAATCACTCGGGGAAGAAACTTCCAAGGGCTGTGGTTAAGTCTGGAGACTTCTCTACACATAAATATACTGTAATTAAGGGCCGGTTACAACGCCCTGAGTCTAGCAGAGCCCCTGCTTCAAAACCGGCCAGTGCTGATTCAGTCAGACAACATCACGGCAGTCGCTCATGTAAACCGCCAGGGCGGCACAAGAAGCAGGATGGCAATGGCGGAAGCCACAAAGATTCTGCGATGGGCGGAGAATCACGTGCAAGCACTGTCAGCAGTGTTCATTCCGGGAGTGGACAACTGGGAAGCAGACTTCCTCAGCAGACACTACCTCCACCCGGGAGAATGGGGACTTCATCAAGAAGTCTTCCAACTGATTGCAAACCGATGGGAACTGCCACAGGTGGACATGATGGCGTCCCGCCTCAACAAAAAGCTAAAAAGATATTGCGCCAGGTCAAGGGACCCTCAGGCGGTAGCTGTGGACGCCCTAGTGACACAGTGGGTGTACCAGTCGGTATATGGGTTTCCTCCTCTTCCTCTCATACCAAAAGTACTGAGAATAGTAAGAAAGAGAGGAATAAGAACAATACTCATTGTTCCGGACTGGCCAAGAAGGACTTGGTACCCGGAACTGCAAGAAATGCGCACAGAGGACCCATGGCCTCTGCCTCTCAGACAGGACCTGCTGCAACAAGGGCCCTGTCTGTTCCAAGACTTACCGCGTCTGACGGCATGGCGGTTGAACGCCGGATCCTAGCGGAAAAAGGCATTCCGGATGAAGTTATTCCTACGCTGATAAAGGCTAGGAAAGACGTGACGGCAAAGCATGATCACCGTATATGGCGGAAGTATGTTGCTTGGTGTGAGGCCAGGAAGGCCCCTACAGAGGAATTTCAACTGGGTCGTTTCCTGCACTTCCTACAGTCAGGGGTGACTATGGGCCTAAAATTGGGGTCCATAAAGGTCCAGATTTCGGCCCTATCCATTTTCTTTCAAAGAGAACTGGCTTCACTGCCTGAGGTTCAGACATTTGTTAAGGGAGTGCTGCATATTCAGCCCCCTTTTGTACCACCAGTGGCACCCTGGGATCTTAACGTTGTGTTGGATTTCCTGAAATCCCACTGGTTTGAGCCACTTAAAACCGTGGAACTAAAGTATCTCACGTGGAAAGTGGTCATGCTGTTGGCCTTCGCATCGGCTAGGCGTGTGTCGAGTTGGCGGCTTTGTCATGTAGAAGCCCATATCTGATCTTCCATATGGACAGGGCAGAATTGAGGACTCGTCCCCAATTTCTCCCAAAGGTGGTGTCATCGTTTCATTTGAACCAACCTATTGTGGTGCCTGCGGCTACTCTGGATTTGGAGGACTCCAAGTTGCTGGACGTAGTCAGGGCTTTGAAAATATGTTTCCAGAACGGCTGGAGTCAGGAAGACTGACTCGCTGTTTATCTTGCATGCACCCAACAAGCTGGGTGCTCCTGCTTCAAAGCAAACTATTGCTCGCTGGATCTGTAGCACGATTCAGCAGGCTCATTCTGTGGCTGGATTGCCGCATCCAAAATCTGTGAAAGCCCATTCCACAAGGAAGGTGGGCTCTTCTTGGGCGGCTGCCCGAGGGGTCTCTGCTTTACAGCTTTGCCGAGCGGCTACTTGGTCGGGTTCAAACACATTTGCAAAGTTCTACAAGTTTGATACCCTGGCTGAGGACCTTGAGTTTGCTCATGCGGTGCTGCAGAGTCATCCGCACTCTCCCGCCCGTTTGGGAGCTTTGGTATAATCCCCATGGTCCTTATGGAGTTCCCAGCATCCACTAGGACGTCAGAGAAAATAAGATTTTACTCACCGGTAAATCTATTTCTCGTAGTCCGTAGTGGATGCTGGGCGCCCGTCCCAAGTGCGGACTTTCTGCAATACGTGTATATAGTTATTGCTTAAATAAGGGTTATTGTTATGAGCCATCCGTTGAGTAAGGCTCAGTTGTTGTTCATACTGTTAACTGGGTAAGGTTATCACAAGTTGTACGTTGTGATTGGTGTGGCTGGTATGAGTCTTACCCTGGATTCAAAATTTCCTTTCCTTGTAATGTCAGCTCTTCCGGGCACAGTTTCCCTAACTGAGGTCTGGAGGAGGAGCATAGAGGGAGGAACCAGTGCACACCAGATAGTACCTAATCTTTCTTTTAGAGTGCCCAGTCTCCTGCGGAGCCCGTCTATTCCCCATGGTCCTTACGGAGTTCCCAGCATCCACTACGGACTATGAGAAATAGAATTACCGGTGAGTAAATTCTTTTTTTTTTGCCTGTTATTACCCAGTCTTGTTTACAGGTGGACATCAGAAATCCATGTTCCTAGCACAATATAAATGGTTTTCCATTCATTGCTGGGTTTGCAGTGGGTGCTAACCATTGTGCACCTCCTCCCAATGGTGACTTTACATTAATCAACTAGTAAATTTGGCTGTAGACACCCAGCAGTGGTGTCGTCAGCACAGTAGCATTGCACATGCACAAAACTGACTCAATTGCGCATACATAATGAGTAACAATCACTGGATATGTGCCTTCGTTTAATGGCGGCATCTCTGCCAATATGCCTGGTCTCTCTATGATTTGGTGCACCCTCTACTGCAAGGAGACAAAGAGCCAAAAAATCTTGTTGGGTACGTCAAAGAGCCGACATCAAGCTGAAGGCGCATGTGCAAAAATGGGGTGTGACCTTGTCTGCTAGGCCACACCCCTTGTACAAAAGACAATGAAAATGCCAGATCCACATAAAATACATTTTAAAGCCAGAATCAACATAAAATACATTGAAAAAGACACTTCCACATAATAATGAAAAAATCCAGACCCACATAACATATATTGAAAAAGCCATGTTCACATAATACATTTCAGCTCCTCCATGTTTCACTCCAGCCAGCTCCCCCATGTGTCAATGTGTCACTCCCGCCAGCACCCTCCTGTGTCACTCCAGTCAGCTCCCCATTGTGTGTCTCCTGCCAGGATTCTCCTTTGTCACTCCAGCCAGCTCCCCATTGTGTCACTCTTGCCAGCACCCTCCTGTATCACTCCAGTCAGCTCCCCCATTATGTCTCTCCTACCAGGATCCTTCTGTGTCACTACAGCCCAGTATCTGGCACCCTCAGTTTTCAGTCGCCATAGTGCTGCTGTGTCTGGTTGGAGTGAACCAGTTTCCAGGATGTGTTGTGGTCAGGTGACTGAGCGTCGAGAGCCACATTTGAATAAAGAGAGAGCCGCGTGCGGCTTAAGAGCCACAGGTTGGCCACTGCTGCTCTACTGTTATTACCATGTGTTCCTTATACACCCTATTGGTGGTTTCACACAATAGATAATATCAGAAGTGAATGACTGTCCTAAATAAATGAGAAAAATAATGTGAGGAATAGGGGTAAATAATACTGTGTTGGCAGGAGTAGTGACCACTTGTTGGTCAAGATTCTGGTAATCTGCTATGATACTGTAAAATGCATAACAAAATAACCATGGATAGGCTCGAAACCCAGTGAGGACAGCAGAGAGATCAGTTCTCCGCACCAGATTATAAAACAATGGGATAAATGTCATAGCCTGCGACTTGCAGGCATCGGTGAGATCCTGGGGAGTCTGATGTGGATAAGCAGCTCCAGTATACGTTCAGTTTGCCACCTGTCGGAATCCCGGCAATAAGGATATCAACGCCGGAATCCTGACAGCAGGCAATGCCGGCAGCTGAAATACCAGTGCAATGGGACTACTGCCACTTGTGGGTGTCCACAACACCCATAGAGTTGGAATAGAACCTGGGGCGAGTACAGTAGTGTTCACTCTAGGCTGTTTTAGCAGGGCACCGCGCCCTGCCCGTTTTTTAACAGGCAAAACCCGCCCTGCCCCTTTTGCGGCACCCTGCTAGAACAGCCGCCCGCTCCCTGCCCTCCCGGCGTGTATAGATGCCGTGCGCATGCGCTCGGCATCCATTCACGCATTGGGAGTGGGCTGGGGGGAAGCCCAGCACCGACGGAGGTGCTGGGCACGCCCCCAACAGTGACGTTGCCGGCCACAGACGCTCTCTATAGTAGCGGTGCGGCCCACAGACGCCCCCTAAAATGACAGAGGCGTGGCCACGCCCCCTAATTTGCATGGCCGCGCCCCCATTTCGGGCACGCGCGCGGCTTCGTTGCGCGCGCACATGTGCCCCCCTGAGTCCGGCGCCCTGCCCCTTTTCACTCCTAGAGTGAACACTAGTACAGTTAGCCACCGAGCCCACAAGGGGACTCTTTGCGCTCGCCCCGCTGCAGGCTTAATGTTGGCTGGGATGCTGCTGTCAGTATATTGACTGCCAGTATCCCAGCCGCTGGTAAGTCATACTGAACTCCAGCTCCCATAGGTTTTTATGCCGAATTTACCAGAGCTTGGCCCCGGTAGCTAACTCAGTCTTCAGATGACGTTATCCTTTGTAGCCTACGGGCCACATAACAGAATTTACTGGGAGAGGTAATGGTAGAATCCCTCCCTGGCAATGGCTGCCCGCACAGTCACGTCCTAATGAACCGCTTGGCGATAATTTCACTTATGCTGCATCACAGGGATGTGCTTAATTCGCATGCCCTGGATGTGATTTTTCGATTGTTTGGGTGAACCTAAATTTCTTACTGCTGTGATACAGTTCTAATTATCTAGCACAAGAATAGATACAAAAATGTGCCGTAATTGCTGAAGTTTAGTGAATATAGATGGGTGTGGGTTTCGTGTCCAGTACCAGACTCTGCTGTAAGTCACGTGTCTTGCCCATTTCAGGAGTCGTACACAGCGCGAGCATAACATCCGTCAATCTGGACCGTTCATCTGTCCATGTAGAATGGAAAGAAGCAGACACGAGTAAAGGGAAAGAGGTGAGTGTTACTGGTCAGTTCAGGTGCTTAAATGAACGGAATATGAAAAATTAAAGCTGCTATATCCAGTCATTGTGTTGTGGGGGTTGGGTACGAGATCCTGGCGGTCAGCGTACTGATGCTGGGATCCCGACCGCCAGAATGCTGGCAGGAGGGCGAGCACAGTTTGGGGGGGGGGGGGTTGTAATTAAAATGCAACATATAGGGTGGTTTGTTCTTGCTGGGTTTATATGCGTCTGCTAACAGACTACTTGTTGACTGATGTATTATATAGATTAAATAAGCAGAGATTCCAAACATATAGTGCCTATGATTCTGTTTGCAGATGTTCTGTAAATCGGCATGGTATCTGTAATACAGTCTCTGGGAATGTCCATGTAATCCCATGCATCAGTTAATATCTACCTCTTCAACGTACTTGGATTAGTACAAATACGTTTGCTGTAGTGCATAATATTACTGCCACACACCCCTGAGGTCCTCTATTCCTGACTAAGGTCCTCTGTGTGGAGTTTGTACGTTCCGATGTTTGTATGGGTTTCCTGTGTGCTTTGTTTTTTTTCCCACACTCCAAGGTTTATTGGTTTCCAACAACTTAATCATAGTGTGTGTACAGGTGATAGGACATATAGGGCGGGATTCAATTCTTTTCACCCCTTTCCACACCCGTTCTGTTTCTGCCTTTAGGGGCGTGGTATCATTATTTCAGCTCGCTACCACCGGAGTAGGGAGGCTCCCGACCCTTTACACAGCTAAACCTGATCACTAAGGGCGCAATAACGGAGATCAATTTAGAAAGGAAATTGGGCGTGATATATCATTTGAATCTCACCCATAGACTGTAAGCCCCACTGGGGCAGGGACTGATGTGAATGACTAAATATTCTGTCATTGGCCTGCGTCATGTGTGCTCTATATAAATAAACTGTGATGTAGTTTCTATACAGCATCTGTCACTGAAAGCCTGGGATGGCAATATCTGTGCCTGTGTAATTGAATGGGAATCCAAGAAATGTTTTCTTGAGGTAATTGGACTCCTGGCCTCAGCAGCCCACTGCTCGTGTACTGTAATGATGTGATTAGAGATTTACTAAGATTAGCTGCTGGGAACTGGGGATGAGAGTTGGTACAGAGAATGCTTTGCTGTGTGAACACAGACGTGTAATGAGTCCTCGCCCTGACTGAGGATACCGGATGATACCTGCAGCACTCTATTGCTGGGATACTAAACTAATGTTCCTATGGGGACTGGTTCCCAGATCATATACTTGTATACCAGCTCTTCATCCTGCCTCATGTACTGAACACGCAATACGTCAACTGTTTCTTGCAGATCTCGTTCATCGATGTGGTGACTGTGAACCCAGAGTTTTTGGAAGCCACCTTTGACGCCCCAAGTGCAAAAGAGAACATGCCACCTCAAAGGAATATGTCTACCCAAGTAAGTGACGCAATAATACTGTAATGGTGGCAGGGGTGTTCAGAAATGGAGTAATTGACCTCATTTTCTGACAGTCAGTAACTTTTTTTTTTTTTTTTTGTGTTAATCGCAAAATAACCTGTGTATCCCAAGGCTGTATGTATTTAAATGTGAACACATCAGCCTATATATATTTGAATGTCTAATCTGGACCTATTATCTTTACCTTCAAACAGCCAATTCCACTTGAGTTAGAACATTTCATAGGGTTTTTTTTTTTTTTTTTTCATTTAAATTTGAACTTCTAATATTACAAATATTTTGGAATCTGAATAAACTATAATGCAATGGAAGCATTGTGTATGGGTTATTTTTTCTTTTTTTCCGGCTAAAATGGCTGATGTTTAGAGGTTGTGCATTTGTTCTGCAAATGTGTGTAACTGCGCCGCATGACAGTCTCCAGATATGACGCAGCAGTGTTATTGATAGTCGTATTACCCTTTTTAGCACCATATACTAATGTTATGTAGTGTAATTGTTAAACAGAATGGGGTTTTGACCGTTATTAATGGCCACAAAAATACAATAGGGAAGGTCAGGTGACGAACACTGCAGTCAATCACCATTTCCTATAATCTAGCAGTGACGCTAATGGTATAAGTATGGTCAGCTGGAAGGGGTCAATACACCAACAGCCAATCAAAAGCTGCTGATGTCTGCCTTTATTATTGTGGATTATTGCAGCAGCCCTTCAGCACCTGGAAGAGGAACTGCCTATAAGCTTTTGATGTGACGACATCTAATTATGTTGCATATGTAGGGAATGACTGAGGCGGACTCGGTGCCAATTCCGCACACACTTAGCGGGTGTTTAGTTTGCTTCAGAGTCGCACTGCGCAGGCATCCTGTCGGCGCTCAGACACAGTACTGGCTCTGAGTTTGTGTGGTCATTCCTGGGAAGTAACAGGTGGCTAAGCCAACACGCATGTCACTGAAAGTTTCTGCATCCAAAGACTCGCAGCTGCTCGCACAGAACTACGCACTCGCATGGAGAAACTGCACCTTCCATGAGCTTTCTCAAGACGCTGCAAGTGGGCAACTTGGTTCTGTGAAATCGTCCGCAGTATTAGCATAAAACGCAGATGCCACTGTGGCAAAAGGCGCCCCTGTGTCCAAATTAGCCCATTAATGTGCTCTCCTGTGGATGTCTGCTCCACCTCTAAGTGTATGGGGCTGCAGGTTGATGACATGCATTTACAGGGCCTAATTCAGTAAGGATTGAATTTGCAAAGCTCTAATTGCGATCCATTGCAAGGAAAATGCTGGAGGAGGTGCGTACCGCCTCCTACCTGCATTTACCATCACAAGTGGTCATGGAAACTGCATCCACAATGCAGTCCCTGGCCTTGCCGCCACGCCGTCCCCCAGTCCCTCCCTCCGACCACCTCTTGCTTGTCAACCAGGCAGAGGTGTTCTCATTCCTGCGATGCGAACACAGGACCCATTCTGCAAATGCGCAGTTTCCTGAACAGTGGGAAAATGCACGGAGGGTCACATTAATGATCCTTGGTGAATCAGTGAGTTAATGCAGAATAACTTGCAAAAAATGTACAGATGTATACTCCATTATGAATGTTACATGTACATAAATTCAGCGTACACATGTTGCACAAACATCTTGGGGGTGCTTTTAGACGTGGTATCACGGAGGGGATTCCAATCCTGATGCGCAAGAATCAAATCGAAAAAAGACCGTTCACTCGGCATTCCAAACAATCAAGTTTTATGTTGCTGCATAGCTCGCCTAACAATAGGTCAGACCAATTGTTTTTGAGTTATGCTTAACCTTTGGGGCTATGTGATGAAATAAAAGATGATCATTCACCATTCCAAAAAACAAAGATGGTTTTCTGCCGTGTATTTCATTTTTTCTCTGACGTCCTAGTGGATGCTGGGGACTCCGTCAGGACCATGGGGAATAGCGGCTCCGCAGGAGACAGGGCACAAAAGTAAAAGCTTTAGGATCAGGTGGTGTGCACTGGCTCCTCCCCCTATGACCCTCCTCCAAGCCTCAGATTTTTGTGCCCGGCCGAGAAGGGTGCAATCTAGGTGGCTCTCCTAAAGAGCTGCTTAGAGTAAAAGCGCTGGGGTGGCTTGGTCGGATTCCCTGACTGAAAATATTGATACCCTTGACAGGGACAGTATTTTATTGACTATAGAGCATTTAAAGGATGCATTTCTATATATGCGAGATGCACAGAGGGATATCTGCACTCTGGCATCAAGAGTAAGTGCGATGTCCATATCTGCCAGAAGTTGTTTATGGACACGACAGTGGTCAGGTGATGCAGATTCCAAACGGCACATGGAAGTATTGCCGTATAATGGAGAAAAAGACAACGTCTTTTCAGCCTCAGTCCTTTCGTCCCCATAAGGGCAAGCGGGCAAAAGGCCAGTCATATCTGCCATGGGATAGAGGAAAGGGAAGAAGACTGCAGCAGGCAGCCCATTCCCAGAAACAGAAGCCCTCCACCGCTTCTGCCAAGTCCTCAGCATGACGCTGGGGCCGTACAAGCGGACTCAGGTGCGGTGGGGGGGGTCGTCTCAAGAGTTTCAGCACGCAGTGGGCTCACTCGCAAGTGGACCCCGGGATCCTACAAGTAGTATCCCAGGGGTACAGATTGGAAATTCGAGACGTCTCCCCCTCGCAGGTTCCTGAAGTCTGCTTTACCAACGTCTCCCTCCGACAGGGAGGCAGTAGTGGAAACAATTCACAAGCTGTATTCCTAGCAGGTGATAATCAAAGTACCCCTCCTACAACAAGGAAAGGGGTATTATTCCACACTATATTGTGGTACTGAAGCCAGACGGCTCGGTGAGACCTATTCTAAATCTGAAATAGTTGAACACTTACATACAAAGGTTCAAATCAAGATGGAGTCACTCAGAGCAGTGATAGCGAACCAGGAAGAAGGGGACTATATGGTGTCCCGGGACATCAGGGATGCTTACCTCCATGTCCCAATTTGCCCTTCTCACCAAGGGTACCTCGGGTTCGTAGTACAGAACTGTCACTATCAGTTTCAGACGCTGCCGGTTGGATTGTCCACGGCACCCCGGGTCCTTACCAAGGTAATGGCCGAAATGATGATTCTTCTTCAAAGAAAATGGACGATCTCCTGATAGGGGCAAGGTCCAGAGAACAGTTGGAGGTCGGAGTAGCACTATCTCAAGTAGTTCTACGACAGCACGGGTGGATTCTAAATATTCCAAAACCGCAGCTGTTTCCGACGACACGTCTGCTGTTCCTAGGGATGATTCTGGACACAGTCCAGAAAAAGGTGTTTCTCCCGGAGAAGAAAGCCAGGGAGTTATCCGAGCTAGTCAGGAACCTCCTAAAACCAGGAAAAGTGTCAGTGCATCATTGCACAAGGGTCCTGGGAAAAATGGTGGCTTCTTACGAAGCGATTCCATTCGGTAGATTTCACGCAAGAACTTTTCAGTGGGATCTGCTGGAAAAATGGTCCGGATCGCATCTTCAGATGCATCAGCGGATAACCCTGTCTCCAAGGACAAGGGTGTTTCTTCTGCGGTAGCTACAGAGTGCTCATCTACTAAAGGGCCGCAGATTCGGCATTCAGGACTGGGTCCTGGTGACCACGGATGCCAGCCTGAGAGGCTGGGGAGCAGTCACACAGGGAAAAAAATTTCCAGGGAGTGTGATCAAGTCTGGAGACTTCTCTCCACATAAATATACTGGAGCTAAGGGCAATTTACAATGTTCTAAGCTTAGCAAGACCTCTGCTTCAAGGTCAGCCGGTATTGATCCAGTGGGACAACATCACGGCAGTCGCCCACGTAAACAGACAGGGCGGCACAAGAAGCAGGAGGGCAATGGCAGAAACTGCAAGGATTCTTCGCTGGGCGAAAAATCATGTGATAGCACTGTCAGCAGTGTTCATTCCGGGAGTGGACAACTGGGAAGCAGACTTCCTCAGCAGGCACGACCTCCACCCGGGAGAGTGGGGACTTCATCGGGAAGTATTCCACATGATTGTGAACCATTGGGAAAGACCAAAGGTGGACATGATGGCGTCCCGCCTGAACAAAAAACTGGACAGGTATTGCGCCAGGTCAAGAGACCCTCAAGCAATATCTGTGGACGTTCTGGTAACACCGTGGGTGTACCAGTTGGTGTATGTGTTCCCTCCTCTGCTTCTCATAACCAAGGTACTGAGAATTATAAGACGTAGAGGAGTAAGAACTATACTCGTGGCTCCGGATTGGCCAAGAAGGACGTGGCACCCGGAACTTCAAGAAATGCTCACAGAGGACTCATGGCCTCTGCCGCTAAGAAGGGACTTGCTTCAGCAAGTACCAGGTCTGTTCCAAGACTTACCGCGGCTGCATTTGACGGCATGGCGGTGGAACACCAGATCCTAAGGGAAAAAGGCATTCCGGAAGAGGTCATTCCTACCCTGGTCAAAGCCAGGAAGGAGGTGACCGCAAAACATTATCACCACATGTGGCGAAAATATGTTGCGTGGTGTGAGGCCAGGAAGGCCCCACGAAGAAATTTCAACTCGGTCGATTCCTGCATTTCCTGCAAACAGGAGTGTCTATGGGCCTCAAATTGGGGTCCATTAAGGTTCAAATTTCGGCCCTGTCCATTTTCTTCCAGAAAGAATTGGCTTCAGTTCCTGAAGTCCAGAAGTTTGTCAAGGGAGTATTGCATATACAACCCCCTTTTTGTGCCTCCAGTGGCACTGTGGGATCTCAACGTAGTTCTGGGATTCCTCAAATCACATTTTAAAACCGCTCAAATCTGTGGATTTGAAATATCTCACATGAAAAGTGACCATGCTGTTGGCCCTGGCCTCGGCCAGGCGAGTGTCAGAATTGGCGGCTTGGTCTCACAAAAGCCATATCTGATTGTCCATTCGGACAGGGCAGAGCTGCGGACTCGTCCCCAGTTTCTTCCTAAGGTGGTGTCAGCGTTTCACCTGAACCAGCTTATTGTGGTACCTGCGGCTACTAGGGACTTGGAGGACTCCAAGTTGCTAGATGTTGTCAGGGCCCTGAAAATATAGGTTTCCAGGACGGCTGGAGTCAGGAAAACTGACTTGCTGTTATCCTGTATGCACCCAACAAACTGGGTGCTCCTGCTTCTAAGCAGACGATTGCTCGTTGGATTTGTAGCACATTTCAACTTGCACATTCTGTGGCAGGCCTGCCACAGCCTAAATCTGTCAAGGCCCATTCCACAAGGAAGGTGGGCTCATCCTGGGCGGCTGCCCGAGGGGTCTCGGCATTACAACTCTGCCGAGCAGCTACGTGGTCGGGGGAGAACACGTTTGTAAAATTCTACAAATTTGATACCCTGGCTAAAGAGGACCTGGAGTTCTCTCATTTGGTGCTGCAGAGTCATCCGCACTCTCCCGCCCGTTTGGGAGCTTTGGTATAATCCCCATGGTCCTGACGGAGTCCCCAGCATCCACTAGGACGTCAGAGAAAATAAGATTTTACTTACCGGTAATTCTATTTCTCGTAGTCCGTAGTGGATGCTGGGCGTCCATCCCAAGTGCGGATTGTCTGCAATACTTGTACATAGTTATTGTTACAAAAATCGGGTTATTATTGTTGTGAGCCATCTTTTCAGAGGCTCCGCTGTTATCATGCTGTTAACTGGGTTCAGATCACAGGTTGTACAGGGTGATTGGTGTGGCTGGTATGAGTCTTACCCGGGATTCAAAATCCTTCATTATTGTGTACGCTCGTCCGGGCACAGTATCCTAACTGAGGCTTGGAGGAGGGTCATAGGGGGAGGAGCCAGTGCACACCACCTGATCCTAAAGCTTTTACTTTTGTGCCCTGTCTCCTGCGGAGCCGCTATTCCCCATGGTCCTTACGGAGTCCCCAGCATCCACTACGGACTACGAGAAATAGATTTATCGGTAAGTAAAATCTTATTATTTATTTATTTATTTTTATTTATGGGAGTAGAACTGCCAAAGTAGCACAATGGGGATTCTATCATCAGGAAGGCAGATAGGGCAATCTGCTACCGGGACCGTGATCGCCGTACAGTTTGTCTCCCGGGTGCTCGGGTACGGCACATCGCGGACCTGGTAGATAGATTGTTGGGAGGGGCTGGCAAAGACCCGGCGGTCTTGGTGCACGTTGGCACCAATGACAAAGTTAGCGGAAGGTGGGATGTCCTTAAAGACTATAGGGACTTAGGAAAGAAACTGAAGGCAAGGACATCTAAGGTAATATTCTCGGAATTATTACCCGTGCCACGCGCTAGTCCAGGGAGGCAGAGGGAGATTAGGGAGGTAAATGTGTGGCTTAGGGATTGGTGCAGGAAAGAGGGGTTTGTGTTCCTGGAACACTGGGCGGACTTCTCAGTCAGGCGCCATCTCTTTTGTCGTGACGGATTGCACCTGACTGAGGAGGGGGGCAGCGGTGCTGGGGGGAAGGATGGTTAGAAGGTTGGAGGAGATTTTAAACTAGGAGCCTGGGGGGAGGGTTTAGCTAGAAACTACGGGTCATGCAGTGAGAATAGTGGGGATGGCGGTAGTAAACGAAATGGGGGAGAAGTTGGGGGGAGGGTAAGAGCAGGCAGTAAGGTTACTAACATGGGAACTAAAAGGGATTTTAATAAAGCACTAACCAATAACGATTACAGGTCATCCTTGCCACATAAGGTGAAAGATGTCCCTAACGCAAGGGAAAATACTTATCTTGGTTGTATGTATGTAAACGCCAGAAGCATTACTGGTAAAAAGGGTGAACTAGAAATACTTGCAGCAAGCAAACAGTATGATATTATAGGCATTACTGAAACTTGGTGGGATGAATCTCATGATTGGACAGTCAATCTAGAGGGCTATACACTGTTTAGGAGACACAGACTAAATAAAAAGGGTGGAGGGGTGTGTCTGTACGTAAAGCTGTTTTTAAAACCTAATATATGGGAAGATATTCAGGAGGGGACTGTAGACACTGTTGAGACATTATGGGTAGAAATTGCATGCAGGGAAAAAGGAACAAAAAAGTTAGTATTGGGTGTATGCTATAGGCCGCCTGGTATCAACGCATCTGATGATGAATTGTTACTAAAGCAAATTGAAAAAGCAGCAGGAGTAGGAGACATAGTAGTGATGGGAGATTTTAACTATCCAGAGATAAACTGGAAAAACGATTCATGTGATACTGCTAGGGGCAGTATGTTTTTAAACACACTAAATGATAACTACCTAGTCCAACTAATTGAGGAACCAACTAGGTACAATGCAATCTTAGACCTGGTATTAACAAACAATCAGGATTTGGTATCGGGTATTATAGTAGGAGAACCCATAGGAAACAGCGACCACAATATGGTCACATTCAATATCGGTTTCTACAAACAGCCCTATACTGGCTCAACTAGGACTTTAAACTTTAGCAAAGCAAATTTTGAAAAGATGAGGGTATTTTTCAGGGATATTGAATGGGAAGGTTTGTTTTTAGGAAAAAATACTACGGAGAAATGGGAGGTACTAAAATTCCTGCTAGCTAAAAATACACTCAAATATATTCCTGAGTAGCAAAAAAGGGAATAAAAATCATAAACCGATGTGGCTTAACAAAAAGATTAAGGAACTTATGGGCAAGAAAAGGCGAGCATTTAAAAAATACAAATCTGACGGGGAAGCAGAGTCATTTCAGCACTATAAGGAATGTAACAAAAATTGCAAAAAGGAAATAAGAGCGGCTAAAGTAGAAACTGAAAAACTAGTAGCAAAGCGAATCCCAAAAAATTATTTAAATACATTAATAGCAAGAGATTAAAAAAGGAGAGTATAGGCCCTTTGAAAGACAAGTTGGGAGTCTTAAGCAAAAATGATAATGACATAGCGGACACACTAAATGAGTTTTTTTCAACAGTATTCACTAGAGGACCCAATTCAGGGACTGACACACAATCTCAATAATGACAATATCACACTGATAGGTACTTATTTAAGCGAGGAAGTAGTCTGTGACCGATTAAAACATTTAAAGATTAATAAATCACCAGGGCCCGATGGTATTCATCCAAGGGTTCTAATGGAGCTTCACTCTGAACTGGCAAAACCGCTATCTTTGATCTTTAAGGATTCAGTTATATCGGGTATGGTTCCCAAAGACTGGCGTATAGCGGAAGTAGTGCCTATATTCAAAAAGGGAAGTAAAGCTGAACCAGGTAATTATAGACCAGTTAGTCTTACATCTATAGTGGGGAAAGTATTGGAAGGTATTCTAAGAGATATTGGTTTCAAGGAGCTTCTGAAAACTAAGGTCATTAAAAGGAATCAACATGGGTTTATGAAGGACAGATCCTGTCAAACCAACTTACTTGGCTTTTATGAAACATTAAGCGCAAACCTAGATCAGGGTAAAGACGTGGATGTAATCTTTTTAGACTTTGCCAAAGCGTTCGATACTGTACCACACATGAGACTTATATACATGCTACAAGAATCAGGGCTAGGAAGCACAATATGCACTTGGGTCAAAAACTGGTTAGATAATAGGAAGCAGCGCGTTGTGGTTAATGGATCTTTTTCAACTTGGACTGAAGTGCTAAGTGGTGTGCCGCAAGGCTCAGTATTAGGACCGCTATTGTTCAATATTTTCATTAACGACTTAACAGAAGGTCTAGAGAGCATGGTGTCAATTTTTGCAGAGGATACCAAATTGTGTAAGGCTATAAATACAGAGGAGGATGCCTAGTCTCTTCAGAACGACTTAGTTAAATTAGAAGCATGAGCAGCCAAATGGAGAATGCGCTTCAACACAGACAAGTGTAAGGTAATGCACTGTGGTAACAAGAACAAAAATTACACCTACCTACTAAATGGGGTAAAATTAGTGGATTCTGTACTGGAAAAGGACTTGGGTGTCCTCATAGATAGCAAGCTAAGCAGTAGTACCCAAAGAAGGCTAATAAGATATTAGCATGCATAAAACGGGGTATTGATGCTAGGGACGAGAGTATTATACTCCCGTTATATAAATCACTAGTGA
Organism: Pseudophryne corroboree; assembly: GCF_028390025.1. NCBI lineage: Eukaryota > Metazoa > Chordata > Amphibia > Anura > Myobatrachidae > Pseudophryne > Pseudophryne corroboree. The sequence continues at coordinate 63,031,928 of NC_086452.1, read as the reverse complement.
GGCCACACCTTGAATACTGTGTACAGTTCTGGGCACCGTACTACAAAGGATATCCTGGAGCTTGAAAAGGTACAGAGGAGGGCGACCAAACTAAGGGCATGGAGACGATGGAATACAAGGAAAGGCTTGAAAGACTAGGCATGTTTACATTGGAAAAGCGGAGACTAAGAGGGGATATGATCAACATCTACAAATATATAAGGGGACAATACACAGAGCTTGCGCGGGATCTGTTTTTGGTTAGATCAACACAGGACTCGTGGACACTCGCTCAGGTTAGAGGAGAGGAGATTCCGCACAATACGGCGTAAAGGCTTTTTCACGGTAAGGACAATACGTGTTTGGAATTCCCTGCCCGAGGGAGTTGTAATGGCGGAATCTGTCAACACCTTTAAGAATGGGTTAGATAAATTCCTATTGGATAAGGATATCCAGGGGTATGGTGCATAGTCATGCATTATAGTTACTATAAATAGGGATAAAATGCAATGGCTGACAGCAGCATCAGTCAGAAATTTTAGTCAAATCATCATGCATAGGACACCACAAATAGGTTGAACTCAATGGACAATTGTCTTTTTTCAACCTCAGATACTATGTTACTATGTTACTATGTTGGTGCATCCATGCAATTACTAATGTAAGCTATTTTTGCTCCAGAATCCGAAAAGGAAAACGGTCTCCAGAATCCCCGCTCCCAAAGAAGGTAAGCTGTCTGTATTGTTACTGGAGATGTATCTTAATTGTCCCTTCTCCCCTCCCTCTTACTTTAAACTGACATTGATATTGTTTGGGACATGCTGGGGAGGTGGGTGATTGTGTCTGTTTGAATGTGGTAAGCAACTGTCCGCAATGGGCCACAGATCTGTACGGTGTTAATAGGGAGTACCATCATCTGTTTATATGTTGGTTAAGCCAGGTGGAGCTGCATTATCCTTGAAGGCATCTTACACTTAATACCCTGTGATGTGAGTTTCAAATTATAGTTGTATCCTGTACTCTGTCTGTAAGTAGGTTTTCGGGTGTTTACTCATTCCTGATGTAACCAAGAAGTCCTCTAGGCAGAATGAGGCTGAGTTATAAATAGGACTTTAATTGCATTTCCATATTGGAGCAGGTTTGGTTGCTGGCGCAAGTTCTGTAGAAAGGTGGCTGGTCATGTGGGCTGCTGGATGTCTATTTACAGGGTCCAGCATGTTTTATGGCTGAAATGCAATCTAATGTGGAAGTGTGAACTGGTCAAGTATCAGGATGGTGCAAAGACAGAACCCGAAGCTCCATTGTAGGAGTGTCTCGAAGGCTGTTGGTACGGGGCTATTCCCAGGTCACAGCCTATAGAATCAGTGTGGCAACACTTCAGTGGGGGGCGGGGGGAGAGGAGAGAGTGTCTGCATTGTGATTATTTATACAAATATATCACTGTGGGATCTGGTCAGCATACTGGAGTTTGGGATGCCAGTAGTCTAATACCTATGCTAGAATCCCGACAATGGTCAGAAGACCAGTGTCTGAATCCCACAAGTGTTCTGTTCAGGCGCCATGGGGGAAGTTGGGGTTGGTTCTTGGTGTGGCAAGACGCATACGGTGGCATACGGGACCCTCTGCTTACAGCTGCAGCAGCATGCACACACAGCTCCTCCAGACACTCGGGATACGCAGGAAAACTGATACAGGGGTGTAGCGAAGGGGGAGAGCTGCTATTGTACACAATCTGTGCCTTTAAAAGGACAGACTCTGCTGTTACACTGTGATATAACAGCTTGCAGCCTCACTGGGGCTGTTTAGCTTGGGTGTGCTGTTCCCTTCTGTCTCCCTCGCACATACATTAAGGGCAGGTTTGCTATTGTATTGTGTGTGTGTGTGTGTGTGTGTGTGTATGTGTATATATGTGTGTATGTGTATATATTTTATAGTGGTCACTGTGAACATAGTAAAACGCCAATTATGCAGTGTATGTCACACCAGATTCTCAGTGTACATGTGATTCCATATCGTGTGAACAATGCAGCCAGCCCTCACAACTCGGTGAGGGGCCTGGGGGGAGGGGAGGGTCTTAACACAGAACAAACTGTGTCCCTTTCCCTGATTCTGCAGAGTTAGATGACCTGTTTAAGTTAGCCTGGAAAAATCCAGATAAATACCAAGTGTCAAGACTGTTTATGCACACTTTCCCATTTGCTCCTGAAGGCAGGAAAATCTGGAAAGAACCCCTGGCTGTTGACATCAGTCTCTCTCCTATCTAAAAAGGTGGTACTGCCAGCTCGGGGCTCCTTTTTACCATAAAGGACCCTGGGGATAGAAAAATAGAGACTACACGTGTCTATCTACACTGCAGCAGGTATATCACAAAGACCGGTCATTGCAGGTTGCTGGATGACTCGTGCCATTCGTACGTGGGCTACTCAGATTCAGGAGGGCTTCTCAGGGGATATGTCTACAGTGACTCATAAGAAACCTTCAGGACACTACACCTGTCCCGTTTGACTCTCTCAAGGAGATAGGCAGTATTAATGCTAGGAACACTGCAATGGCAGTGTCGGCGTGCAGAGCTTTGTGGTTGAATCAGTGGATAGCAGACGTAGAGTCTCTTCCTTTTTCAGGGGATTGGCTCTTCGGGGTGGAATTGGATACGTGGATTTCTAAAGTTACTGTGGGGAAATCCATGTTTCTCCCCTCTGGGGCCCTGCCGGCTAGACTTTCCTACCCGGGGCCGTCTACCCAGTCCTTTTCGGTCTAACAGATTTCGATCTAGGGCCAGAGGTGCCTCCAATGCGGCTAGAGGCACCAGAGGTAAGACAAGAAAACCAGCAGTCGCAGGTTCTCTGGAGAGCACCAGTTCAGCTTCCACTAAGGCCTCAGCATGACTGTGCCCACCCACCCTGAGTGGATCTCTAGGTGGGAGCTGGACTGCGTCACTTCAGCCGCATCTGGGAAAGCTTCTGCCAGGATACCTGGGTGCAGGACCTAATTTCTCAGGGCTACAGGCTGGCGTTCTACGGCGCTCCTCCCCAATAATTTTTCAGATCAAGCTTACCAGCTTTGGAAGAAAGGCGTGTTACGCTGCAACAGGCCATCCTAAAATTGGTCCAGTGCCAAGTCATTGTTCCAGTGCCACTGCAACAGGGAAAGGGTTACTACTCCAACCTGTTCATGGTATCAAAAAAAACGGATGGTTTGGTAAGGCCCATTTTTAATCTCTAAAATCCTTGAATCCATACCTAAAGGTTTTCATGTTCAAGATGGAATCCTTGCGAGCAATGATTGCGGGCCTAGAGGAATGGGAGTTCATGGTCTCCCTGGATATAAAGGACGCTTATCTTCATATCCCGTTTTTGGCCACCTCACCAGGCTTGCCTGAAGTTTGCCCTGTTGGATGATAACTACCAGTTCCAGGCGCTACCATTCAGCCTGTCCACAGCTCCGAGTTTGTTTGTTTTTTACAAAGGTGATGGCGGAGGTGATGTTCCAACTCCGGATCCAGGGGGTCAATATTGTCCCTTATCTGGATGATCTCTTTTTAAAAGTGAGATCTAGGGAGCTTTTATCACTCCATACTATCCAACTTATGTCACACAATGGGTGGATCCTCAATTTACAGAACTCCCACCTGGAGCCAACTCAGTGGCTCCTGTTGCTGGATACTGTGGCCCAAAAAGTGTTCCTCCCAGAGGACAAAGCGAGAACACTTCAGGAAATGGTATAAATGGTTCTCCGGCCTACTCAGATTTCCATCCATCTTTACATAAGATTGTTGGGGAAGATGGTAGCCTCATATGAGGCGATCCAGTATGGAAAGTTCCATGCCAGAACACTTCAATTGGATCTCCTGAGCGAGTGGTCCATATCACATCTTCAGATGCAGCAGATAATACGGCTGTCACCTCAGGCCAGGATTTCCCTCCTTTGGTTGCTGCAGTCCTCCAACCTACTGGAAGGTCGAAGTTTTGAGATTCAGCAGTGGATACTCCTCACGATGGATGAGTCTGAGAGGATGGGGAGCTGTTGCCCAGGGGGCTTGGTTCCAGGGCAGGTGGTCAGCCCACGAAGCCCTGCTTCCTATCAACATTCTGGTACTTCAGGTGATCGCCAATGCTCTGATTCAGGCCTCTCCTCTGGGATCACGCGATCCAGGTTCAGTTGGACAATGCCACGGCAGTGGCGTGAATCATTCGGCAAGGAGGGACAAAAAGCAGAGCTTGCATGCAAGAGGCATCAGATACTCCTCTGGGCAGAAAGAAATGCACAAGCAATGTCAAGCAATCTTCATTCTGGGAGTAGACCACTGGGAAGCATACTTTCTGAGTTGTCACTATCTCCACCCGGGAGAGTGGGGAATCCACTGTCTGGTGTTTCAGCATATCATCGATCGGTGGGGCTGCCCATAAATGGACATGATGGCTTCTCGACTCAACAAGAAGCTTAGCTGGTATTGCTCGTGAACCAGGGACCCTCAGCCGAGGGCAGTTGATGCGCTGACGTCGCCTTGGCCTTACCGGCTGGTCTACCTGGTTTTTCTCTGATTCCATTGCTCCCAAGGGTGCGCAAGTGAATCGGGAATCAAAGTCCAGGCTGTTCTGATTGGCCTCGGAGCGCGTGGTACACTGATCTTCTGGACATGTCCGAAGACCCTTGGCCCCTGCCAATGAGAAGAGATCTTCAACAAGGACTGTTTGTCTACCTGGACATACGGCGACTTTGACGGCATGGAGGTTGAGCGGAACATTCTAGCTCACAAAAGCCTTTCCAAAAAGGTTATTGCTACCATGGTTCAGGCCAGGAAATCTGACGTCAAAACACGATCATCATATCTGGAGGAAAGCACGTATCCGCCTGCTGAGTTCCACTTGGGACGTTTCCTGCAGGCTGATGTGGATAAGGGCTTACGCCTGGGTTCCATTAAGGACCACATTTCAGCTCTCTCCATTTTCTTCCAGGTGTTGACCTTCTTGCAAGGGTTACTTCACATACAACCTCCTTTTGGCACCCTGAGATTTGAATGTGGGGTTCGAATTTCTATAGTCCTCCTGGTTTGAACCTCTGACGGTAGAAGACAAGTACCTCACGTGGAAGACTGATGTTATTGGCCCTGGCTTCTGCTAGGTGTGTCTCAGAATTGGCCTTATCGTGTAAAAGTCCCTACCTGGTCTTTTACGAGGACAGAGCGGCGCTCCGGACTAGGCAGCAGTTCCTGCCGAAGGTAGTCTCTGCGTTCCACTTGAATGAACGTATTGTGGTTCCGTCAAGTTCTGGCACTTCTGCTCCTCCAGAGGCATTGGATGCCGTGCAAGCCTTGAAGATTTATGTCAAGAGAACGGCTCTGATCAGAAAGATGGGTTCCTTGTTCATGCTATATGATGCACAGAAAAAGGGTTGCCCTACTTCTAAGCAGTCCATTGCTCGTTGACTATCCAACAGGCCTTCGTGTTGGCAGCCTTACCTGTTCCACAGTCTTCTGAAGGCCCACTCTACAAGATCAGTAGGGTCTTCCTGGGCGGCTGCCTGTGCAGTCTCTGCCTTGCAACTATGCTGAGCTGCTACCTGGTCAGGGAAGAACACCTTTGACGTTCTACAGGTTTGATACCCTGGCCATAGGATACCCAGTTTCGGCAGGTGTTTCCGTACATTCCCGCTCATTCTGGAAGCTTTGGGACGTCCCCATCGTACTTATTCCCCAATATACCTTATGGATGCTAGAGAAAATAGGATTTTAATTACCTACCAGTAAATCCTTTTCTCGTCCAATAAGGGATATTGGGCACCCGCCTCAGTGCTTTGACTTTTCTGCAGGTTGTCTCTTATATGATTTAACTGTTCAGCTGTTGCTGTTTTGTTCCCAGCTGTTGCTAGTCGTTTGATGTTGGTGTTTGAATGTCACCACTCATTATGTTCCTCCCTTTCATGTCCCTTTCTCCTTCGGGCACTCTTTTACTTATAACTGCCTGTGGGAGGGGGCATAGAGGGGAGGCGCCAGCACACCCAGTTGAAGAAATTTTAAAGTGCACTGGCTCCTTTAGACCCCGTCTATACCCCCATTGTACAAATTCCCCAATATCCCTTATGGACTAAGAGGATTTTAATACCTACTGATAAATCCCTATTTTTATGGCCACAATTATGCGAAGAACCTCTCTGACAATGCAAAATTTTATTGCAATGATTATTAATGAATTGGTAGTGTTCGACTTGTGCACTTGCAACCTTGTCTTTGTATATGGCAGATCATTCTACAGTGCCACCAGACCTACAGGCAGTTGCAGGTACTGCACCCAATATAAGTAAGGGTCGCTCTAGGGCAGTGATGGCTAACCTTGACACTCCAGCTGTTGAACTACACATTCCAGCATGCCCTGCATCAGTTTTAGCATGGCCAAATAAAACTGTAGCAGGGCATGCTGGGATGTGTAGTTCAACAACAGCTGGAGTGTCAAGGTTAGCCATCACTGCTCTAGGGTATGGCAGCTACCAGAATTCCGATATTATTGCCATGAATAATACCTTGCAGATTAAGTCTGAATTTGTAGTGACTGAGCCTAATTAGAATTCACTCTCTGTCCCTGAAGTGTCCGTGCAGAATTCTGTTGTAGCGGAGATTGGAGCACAGACAGGTAATGGGATGAATGCAGTCTCCTCTTTTCAGCACATAATACTTCCCGCCAGAGTTTATCCAGAATTTCCCTACGGACTGTACATGCCTTACTAGTGATCTCTGCAGACTGTGGTGATGGCCACGTCTGTCCTACACAGGATGAGTATTGGCTTAACCAATATCCTATCAAGTCTCACTATAAACCTATTGACCTCACTGAGGCACTGTGTGCCTCATGCCTCCAGCGACCTCACTAGTTCCTAATTTGATAGGCTGCAGTCTTGTTCTACAGTTCTTACCACTGTAGATAAAAGGGCGGTTCTACGTGGGGGTAAGCAATCTGTAACACCACACACTGAATAGAACTAAATTAACTTCTATTTACTTCCATAGATTTAGTGATATAACTAGTGTGCGAGGAGGGACATGCATGTGTAATCTGCGAGAAAGTGACATTCTGGATAAACTTCATGGAACCATTAATCCCAACCAATCACAATGGGGTTTTCTAAATACTTTGGTGCCTTCACCCTGCTCTCTCACATTTCAAGTCTACCGCTGGCCTGCCTACCCTGATCACTTATGTGGTATTTGCTACATTTAATTTTAAAGGCCCTCCAATCTTCACAAATGTGTTTTTTTTTTTTTTTTTTTTTTTTTTTTTCCCTTCATTTTCTGCATCACAAAACCTTAGTCTAAGGAGGGTATTCAATTAGTGCCGTTTTTTTTTTCGTCCATTCGAAAAAACTGCACTCTTTGCCCGTTTTTAGGTCTAATTCACATTCATATACAAAGAAAAATGGAAAGTGGTGGGCGCAACACCATATAATCTTACATATAAGAAAACGATGGACTGAAGGATTCTCTTAGTCCGACAGCAAGGGCTTAGTGGGTCTGAAGTGAATTCTCAAGTGAATCCTTCAGTCCATCGTTTTCTTATATGTAAGATTATATGGTGTTGTGCCCACCACTTTCCATTTTTCTTTGTATATGTATATCTTGGAATTTTGGTGAAGGTTCCTGTGTCAGTGGTAGGCTGCTCCTACACCATTGGTAGCGCATTGTGATTGTTTTTTCCATTTTTACTCTAATTCACATTCAATTTATTCAATGCCCTTGCCGTGTGGTGTATTTATTTGTAATTTTTTTTTATTTATTTTTTTGACTGGTCGGAAAATCCGGCACTAGTAAAAACCACGTATATTGGCGAATTTGCTGCTGATACATGTGTTTAGGCGAATTTGCAGGCGTTCTTGCCCATATATGGCACAATTTTCACCCATGCCGATTTGACAAAAGTGAATCTGCATGGGTGAAAATGGATTAAAAAACAGGATAAAACGCCCGCAATTGAATACCCTGTGTTGAAATTATTATTTATTCCCCCCCCTTTCCCCCTGAATCTGTTTCGTAACTGACAAAATAATGCAGAATGAAAGGACCTAGAAGCCAGTGTGACCTTACGCCCAATACAAATGCCTCCAAAGCTTTCGGCCCTGGCAGTAAACTTTTGTGAGCTCTAACAGGGTGGCCTCCATTTTAATTAAGTTTATGTACATCGCTGTATCTGATCTTGACCTACTGGTGATAGCGGTTATGTTGCTTTCGCTTACCCATGGGCTTTAACTGCATGCATCATCAAGCCTGGTGCTCTTCACCGGTTAATTGTTCAAGATCACCTTTTAGCACTGCGAGCACGCTCAACCAGGATGACCTCCATTCCCGAGACCCGTCCAGCTGACCATGAGATGGATGTGGATCCTGCACCACAGCCTGTCGTACAGCAAATTACAAGTGCCAGTGAGTGCTGTATTTCCCTTTGTCAGATGTGTGTATGAGAGATTAATAATTGTGCTCATGTGTTCTCTAGATTTTCCAAACATGTGACCAGAAAATATGAATAAGACTGAATAACATGCTTGTAAATCATTCTCTTGATCTGATCCCATAATGCACTGCACACCCTCTGATCTTGGCACTGAGCAGGATAATTACACCTGTTAATGTCCCTCTCGCCTAATGACCACGTACCTCACAGCCTCTGAGGTGGTAAGATTCCCTCACTGTAGTCTGGATAGCTGTATCCCACCCAAGATCCAGTGTCTGAATATACATTTATATAGCCCTGTATCCCACCCGAATCCAGTCTCTGAATACTGTGTGTATATATAATTACCTTACTGTCCCTTTTAAACCGGAACAGATGGATTATACAGGTTCTGTGGGTAATAACTATGTCCTTTGACCTCTTAGGGTAGCTACAGTACTGAACCTTTTTAGTTCCCTCTTACTTCACAAGCTGTGTATTTCCCTTATTGGCCTTGCAGCTTAAATTGTGCTTCTCTACAAAAAAAGCCTAAACAAATTGCAGATATGGGTCTATGAGCTGCTCACAACCTGGTGTAACATGCCTCACTTAGACTGGTGCAGCCTCTTGTAGCCCAGCCGTCTTTTTCACCATTTAAAAGGGTCTTCTTCTAGAAATGATCCTTCAGGTTGTATTTATTACTCCACAGGTGTACGAACCCGATCCACCAAGCTCAGCAGCATCGGTGATCAGAGGCTACTACCGCGTGTGACTGAAGTGGTCGAGGAGTCTGCGCCTCCGAATGCAAAAAACGGTCAAGGTAAAGCTCTTGGCAAGGTCTGCACTGTTTTCACACTGTGTGTGTGTGTGTGTGTGTGTGGGGGGGGGGGGGGGGGGGTTACCCTTTTTTTTTTCCTTTTTCTTCTCTAGCATCAATAAGGGATACTTGGGTTCACTTAGTACGATGGGGCTCAAAGGAGCTGGAGCTTTTTAAATCTTCAAGCAGGGTGTGCTGGCTCCTCCCCTCTATGCCCCTCCTACACCCAGTTTAGGAAAATGTGCCCTCAGGAGAGGATGCACACTCTAAAGCTCCAGGGTTTTTTCTTCAATTTGTTTTTAAAATGTTATTTCGGGTAGGCTGTCCGGGCAATAGCTTTCCTGCGTTGAGGGACTTAGGGGTATAACTGATACCGACCTCATTAGGTGCCTGAGCCGATCCCCTGCTGACAGGACATCAGCCCTGAAGGGCAGTGTACCACATGGCGTTGCGCTATACACCTCTGAGAGCAGCCTGAAGATGAGAAGAGTGGTGAGTGACAACCAGGGACCCACTAGGGGTTTCCCGAGTCTTTGGGGCGGGCATATGGACACTCCCTGGGGTGATCCCATAGCCCCCCCCCTTCCTCCCGCGTAGACTGGCAGTGATTAGTGAAAACAGGTGATTGGGGCCTGATTTTACACTTGTGAGGCTTTGGCCAGTATAACTGAGAGCTCCGGTGCCATTATAGGAAGCGTAGTTTACTCAGAGCAGTACCAGCTGCTTCCTGGCGCCTCTTTCTGAATTCCAGCAGCTGCAGCATGATTGCCAGCTCCTCCAGGGACACTCCAGCAACCAGGTTTCTTGGTACACGTGTGTAAAAAGGGGGAGAGATGCTTGATATATACATTCATAAGCTTTTGTTTTGTGCACAGCTTAAATTGTACATAGTGTAGCCTTGCAGTCTTGTGGAGTCTGCTTGGCTTGTGTGCTGGTCCCTTCCACACATACCAGTCTTGGCAGGCTTCCTTGCACTTTGTGTGGGTTTCTGTCTCCTTTCAACATGGTGAAACAAGTACTATGTATTGTATGTAACACCAGGTTTTCCCCCTCCATTGATGATTCCCTCATGTGAACAATGCAGCCAGTCCTCACAACTTAGTGGGGTTTCTGGGGGGGGATATACAGGAACCATCTTGTTTATTATCTATAAAGACCATGATGGCTGACATGTCAAATCAGTTAGCTGCTAATAGACGGGGGACATGGAGACTGCAACAGTCTGTAGGAGATCTGTCTAGTAAAGCAGATGACAGAAGGGTCACCCCTCTCTAAATCAGGGCCACACAAGCGTGGGTTGCCGGACATCCTCTCAGACTATGACGAGGAGATACCAGAAGAGGAGGGGGAGGAGCTAGAACTTATTAGCGGATTTCTCTCCAGCACAGGGTATTGTACCCCTTATACTCACTATAAGAGATGTGTTAAATATTCCTGCTGAGGATACTGAGGTACAGCAGTCATTCTTCCCTTCGTAGAGAGGCTAATGTCACGTTTCCTGATTCCAAAGAATTAGATGACCTTTTCAGGCACTTTCCCATTTGCTGTGGATGCCTCGGTCTCACGCCGATCTAAGAAAACAATGTTGCCGGTTCCTGGAGCTACTACATTAAAGGACCCAGGGAATAGGAAAATAGAAAGTAATCCGAAGTCTATTTACACGGCAGCGGGAGCATCCCAGTGGCCTGTTATTGCAGGCTTTAGGATGATGCATGCCATTCATACAGTGGCTGCTCAGTTTCAGGAGGGCTTAACAAGTGACAAGTCCTTAGTAGAAATAGTGACGCTGGTGAAACAGTCAGGATACTGCACGTGTCCTTTGTTACTCTATCAAGGATATAGGTGCTATCAACGCGAGGACCACTGCCATGGCGGCTTCTGCATGCAGGGCCTTGTGGTTGCGTTAATGGATAGCGGACACGGAATCAAAGCGCAGTGTGGAAGCTCTACTTTTCACAGGAGATATTTGGGGGTTAGACACATGGAATTCAAAACCTACAGCAGGGAAATCCACGTATCTCCCCTCTGCGGCTCCACCGGCCAGACGTTCCTACCCTGGTCCCTCCATGCAGTCCTTTTGGACCACGAGGTTTAAGCCAAGAGCCAGAGGTGCCTCAAATGCTGCGAGAGGCGCCAGAGGTAAGACACGAAAACCTGCCGCTTCAGGTTCATAAGAACAGAGCACTAGCTCTGCATCCACCAAGGCCTCAGCATGACACTCTCTCCATCCCTGGGGGATCTCTAGGTGGGAGCTCTGTTACGGCACTTCATCCGTATTTGGGGCAACTCCTGCCATGATGCCTGGGTAAAAGATCTGATCTCCCAGGTCTACAAACTGGAGTTCGACAGTACTCCATCTCACAGATATTTCAGGTCAAGCTTGCCAGCTTTAGGGGAAACTGGTTACGCTGCAGGCGGCCATTAAAAAATTGGTTCGGACCCAGGTCATTGTTCCGGTTCCACTACAACAGCAGGGAGAGGGATACTATTCCAACCTGTTTGTAGTACCGAAGCCGGACTGTTCGGTACGGCCCATTTTGAATCTAAAATCCTTTTAAACCCTTATCTGTGGGTTTTCAAATTTTAGGATGGAATCCTTGCGAGCAGTGATCTCAGGCCTGGAAGAAGGAGTTTCTGGATCTAAAGGACGCTTACCTCCATATTTCAATATGGCCACCCCATCAGGCTTACCTCAGGCTTGATCTGCTGTACGATCACTACCAATTCCAGGTACTACCCTTTGGTATCTCCACGGCACTAAGGGTCTTCACGAAGGTATAAATGATGTTTCAGCTCTGTGTTCAGGGGATCAACATTGTTCCCTACCTGGATGATTTTTTGATAAAAGCAAGATCCAGGGAGTGTTTATTGACCAATATCTGCCTCATTAGGCAGCTATTAGGCAATTTGCAAAAATCGCACCTCGAGCCAACTAAACTGGTTCAGTTTCTGGGAATGATTCTGGACACTGTGGCTCAGAAGGTGTTCCTCCCAGCAGACAAAGTGAGGACGCTTCAGGAAATATTCTGAGCGGTTCTAAAACCGAATCGGGTTTGCATATGCCTCTTAGGAAAGATGGTGGCCTCATACGAGGCAGTCCAATACGGAAGATTCCATGCCAAAACCTTCCAACTAGATCTTTTGAACAAGTGGTCAGGGTCACATCTTAAGATGCATCAGATCATACGTCTCTCACCTCAGGCCAGTATGTCTCTCCTGTGGTGGCTGCAGTCCTCCAGTCTGATGGTAGGTCAGAGCTTTGAGATTCAGGATTGGATTCTCATAACCACGGACAAGTCTGAGGGGTTGGGGAGCTGTGTCACCCAAGGGGTGCAGTTCCAGGGCAGGTGGTTAACCCATGAGGCCCTTCTTCCAATCAACATTCTGGAACTCTGGACAATATACAATGCTCTGCTTCAGGCCTCTCCTTTGAACCTGAACGGCCCGATTCTGAAGCAATCGGACAATGCCACAGCGGTAGCGTACATCAACCGACAAGGAGAAACGAAGAGCAGAGTGTGCGTGCGAGAGGTGTCCAAGATACTCCTCTGGCTGGAAAGAAAGGCAAAGGTAATATCTGCCATATTCATTTCTGGAGTAGACAACTGGGAGGCAGACTTCCTAAGTCAACACAACACGACCTCTACCCGGGAGAGTGGTGCCTCCACCCACAGGTCTTTCAACTGATCGCAAACCAGTGGGGTTGTCCACAGATCGATCTGATGGTCTCTTGGCTCAACAAGAAGCTTCAGTGGTATTGTTCAAGGACCAGGGACCCTCGGGTGACAGAAGTGGACGCTCTGACGACACAGTGGTTTTACCATTTAGTATACTTGGGCAGGCATTGCTGTAGATATCTCTGCACGTTCCCGCCCATTCTGGAAGCTTTGGGACCTCCCCATCGTACAAAGTGAACCCCAGTATACCTTATGAATGTTGGAGAAAATAGGATTTTAATTACCTGCCAGTAAATTCTTTTCTCGTCCATAAGGGATACCGGGTGCCCGCCTCAGTGCGTTTTTGACTTTTCTGCAGGTTGTTCTTGTATGATTCTTGTCTGTATCAGCTGTTGTGGTCATATTAAGCAGATGTTGCTGGTCTGTTTCCTGTTGTGATGTGTTAATCTCACCACTCGTTATCTTATGTTCCTTCTCTCGCGTATGTCCATCTCCTTCAGGCACAGTTTACCTAGACTGGCTGTGGGAGGGGGCATAGAGGGGAGGAGCCAGCACACACAGTTTGAAGATTTAAAGTGCACCTTGGGCTCCGTCATACGAAGTGAACCCCAGTATCCCTTATGGACTATGAGAAAAGGATTTACCGGTAGGTAATTTAAAATCCTACTTAACTTTTGTGTTTTTGTTTTTTCACAGCCAGAAGAAAATCAAATATAGTTAAAGAAATGGAAAAAATGAAAAGCAAACGTCATGAACAGAGAACACAACACACAGAGTTAAGGACCAAACGAGTGCAGGTTTGTTTAGTGGGGGGGGGATGTCTGCAGAACAGCGAAAGGTTTAAAGGGCGTGCCCTCATCTCTTGTGGCATATATGCGGATAGTGCCGAGATTGTGGTCTATGATACATGGCATAGAATTCAAAGGCCTCCAAAATTTCAGCTGTGAATCCTACAGCACTGGTGGACTTGGTGGGTTGGGGGGCTCCTCACCAATTATCTGCATAACAATTGTGTTTTAAAACTAAATGCATGCTTGGAGTTGGTACCCTTGGTGCATAATCTCCTCCTTCCTTCCCACTAACAACCAATCAGTCCACTGGATTTATTGTATCTTGTCTGTTAACCGTACAATACTCTGTACAGGACTATGACACAAGTGTACCGAATTGGGAGTTTGGAAAGATGATTAAAGAATTTAGAGCAACACTGGACTGTCAGAAAATCAGCATGGCGGACACGGTAATGCACTGAGAATATTGTAGATTGCTATATGGTGGCTTAAATGTAGCACTGTGTAGACAGTATCTCTTGGACAACCAGTTCTGACCGACCTGGTTTTATTTTTCTTGATATTTGCAGGCAGAAGAGCATCGGCTGTGTGTGTGCGTCCGTAAACGGCCTTTAAACAAGCAAGGTAACACACTGTCCCTTGTGCTGGGAATGCCTCTTGCTCTACTTGCTGTAAGTTTCCGTAACTTCCTGTTCCTCGGCAGAGCTGGCGAAGAAGGAGTTTGACATCATATCTGTTCCGAGTAGAAGTGTGGTCCTTGTGCATGAGCCGAAACTGAAAGTGGATCTGACCAAGTACCTGGAGAACCAGGCGTTCCGTTTTGATTTCACATTTGATGAGACTGCGACAAATGACATGGTTTATAGGTGCGGCACCATTAAACTACCTCTGCGGTGTATAAATGTTGAATTTCATGAGTGAAAGATTCTATTGTTTGTCTTTTTTCATCAGGTTTACAGCCCGGCCTCTGGTTCAGTCCATATTTGAAGGCGGGAAAGCGACCTGTTTTGCTTATGGGCAAACTGGAAGCGGGAAAACTCATGTAAGTGAACTTCGAATAATGTAGGTTGTGTTGGTAGATTGTAGCCTGATATATATAGGAGGAGACTTATCAAAGCTCGGAGAGAAATACAATGAAGAGAGAAAGTACCAACAAATTAGCTATTATTTTTTTCAAATACTGCCAGTAAAATGACAATGACTACCTCTCCAAGCTTTGATAATGCTCCCCCAAAGTAAGCAGGGATTTGCGGTGTGATGCTTAGATCTATGGGTTTGGGTTGAGCACTGGCTGTGGTTGGTGGTTTTGGCGTGGGAGCTGTTGACTACTTTAGGGCAATAATGTCAAACTCTGATTTCGTGAGGGGGACCACCGTATAGGACTAAGGGGTCTATGTACTAAGCTTTTGAAAGAGATGAAGCACCAGCCAATGATTGGCACTTTTATTTATTTATTTATTTATTTATTTATTTGTTATTATTATTATTATTATTATTATTCTGACGTCCTAGTGGATGCTGGGTACTCCGTAAGGACCATGGGGAATAGACGGGCTCCGCAGGAGACTGGGCACTTCTTTAAAGAAAAGATTAAGTACTACATCTGGTGTGCACTGGCTCCTCCCTCTATGCCCCTCCTCCAGACCTCAGTTAGAATCTGTGCCCGGCCTGAGCTGGATGCACTTAGTGGGCTCTCCTGAGTTCACTATAAAGAAAAGTATTTGTTAGGTTTTTTATTTTCAGTGAGATCTGCTGGCAACAGACTCGCTGCTACGTGGGACTTAGGGGAGAGAAGCAAACCTACCTGCTTGCAGCTAGCTTGTGCTTCTAGGCTACTGGACACCATTAGCTCCAGAGGGATCGAACACAGGGCCCGACCTCGATCGTCCATTCCCAGAGCCGCGCCGCCGTCCCCCTTGCAGAGCCAGAAGACGGAAGAAACCGGAGAAAATCGGCGGCTGAAGACTCCGGTCTTCAATAAGTTAGCGCACAGCACTGCAGCTGTGCGCCATTGCTCCCACAGCACACCACACGCTCCGGTCACTGGTGGGTGCAGGGCGCTGGGGGAGGGGCGCCCTAGGCTGCAATTAGTATACCTTTTGGCACAAAAAAGCACATAATACAGTGTATAACACTGTATATGTGCAGAAACCCCCGCCATTAACGTTATAAAGAGCGGGAAGCCCGCCGCTGAAGGGGCGGGGCTATCTTCCTCAGCACAGCCAACGCCATTTTCTCTTCACAGCTCCGCTGGAAGGACGCTCCCCAGGCTCTCCCCTGCAGTATACACTACAGAAAGGGTAAAAAAAAAAAGAGGGGGGGCACATAAATTTAGGCGCAATTTGTGATATAAGCAGCTATAGGGGGAAAATTCACTTTGTGTATAGTGTATATCCCTCTGTTATATAGCGCTTTGGTGTGTGCTGGCATACTCTCTCTCTGTCTCCCCAAAGGACTTTGTGGGGTCCTGTCCTCAGTCAGAGCATTCCCTGTGTGTGTGCGCGGTGTGTTGGTACGGCTGTGCGGGGCCGACACTTGAATGGATGGGTATGTGGAAGGTATTAACCGACCGTGTCAACTCCTTGCATAAAAGGTTCGATGACGCAGCTTTGGGACAGCCGGCATCTCAGCCCGCGCCTGCCAGGCATCTCAGAGGCCGTCAGGGGCTCAAAAACGCCCGCTACCTCAGATGGCAGACACAGATGTCGACACGGAGTCTGACTCCAGTGTCGACAAGGATGAGACAAATGTACAATCCACTAGGGCCATCCGATGCATGATTACGGCAATGAAAAATGTGTTGCACATTTCTGACATTAACCCGGTTACCACAAAAAAGGGTATTATGTTTGGGGAGAAAAAGCAGCCAGTGACTTTTCCCCCATCTGATGAGTTAAATGAATTGTGTGAAGAAGCGTGGGGTGCCCCAGATAAGAAACTAGTAATTTCTAAGCGGTTACTAATGGCGTACCCTTTCCCGCCAACGGATACGTTACGCTGGGAGACATCCCCTAAGGTGGACAAGGCGCTCACACGCTTATCAAAAAAGGTGGCACTGCCTTCTCAGGATACGGCCGCCTTAAAGGAGCCTGCAGATAGAAAGCAGGAGGCTATCCTGAAGTCTGTGTATACACACCCAGGTACTATACTGAGACCTGCTATTGCTTCAGCATGGATGTGTAGTGCTGCAGCAGCGTGGTCTGATTCCCTGTCTGATAACATTGATTCCCTTGACAGGGACACTATATTGCTAACCATAGAGCATATTAAAGACGTAGTCTTATATATGAGAGATGCACAGAGGGACATTTGCCGGCTGGCATCTAGAATTAATGCAATGTCCATTTCTGCCCGGAGAGTATTATGGACTCGGCAGTGGACAGGTGATGCTGACTCTAAAAGGCACATGGAAATTTTGCCTTATAAGGGTGAGGAATTGTTTGGGGACTGTCTTTCGGACCTCGTATCCACAGCAACAGCTGGGAAGTCGACTTTTTTACCTCCGGTTCCCTCACAGCCTAAGAAAGCACCGTATTATCAAGTACAGTCCTTTCGGCCTCAGAAAGGCAAGCGGGTTAGAGGCGCGTCCTTTCTGCCCAGAGGCAGGGGTAGAGGGAAAAAGCTGCACCATACAGCCAGTTCCCAAGAACAAAAATCCTCCCCTGCTTCCACTAAGTCCACCGCATGACGCTGGGGCTCCACATGTGGAGCCAGGTGCGGTGGGGGCCCGTCTCCGGAACTTCAGCGACCAGTGGGTTCACTCACAGGTGGATCTCTGGGTTCTACAAGTGGTATCTCAGGGATACAAGCTGGAATTCGAGACGTCTCCCCCTCGCCGTTACCTCAAATCAGCCTTGCCAGCTACTCCCCAGGACAGGGAGGTAGTACTGGCGGCAATTCACAAGCTGTACCTACAGCAGGTGATAATCAAAGTTCCCCTCCTTCAACAGGGACGGGGTTACTATTCCACAATGTTTGTGGTACCGAAACCAGGCGGTTCGGTGAGACCCATTCTAATTTTGAAATCCTTGAACACTTATATAAGGAAGTTCAAGTTCAAAATGGAATCGCTCAGGGCGGTTATTGCAAGCCTGGAAGAGGGGGATTACATGGTATCACTGGACATCAAGGATGCTTACCTACATGTCCCCATTTACCCACCTCATCAGGTGTACCTCCGTTTTGTGGTACAGGACTGCCATTACCAATTCCAGACGTTGCCGTTTGGTCTGTCCACGGCACCGAGGGTATTTACCAAAGTAATGGCCGAAATGATGATACTCCTTCGAAAGAAGGGAGTTATAATTATCCCATACTTGGACGATCTCCTTATGAAGGCGAGGTCCAGGGAGCAGTTGTTGGTCGGAGTAGCACTATCTCGGGAAGTTCTACAACAGCACGGCTGGATTCTGAATATCCCAAAGTCGCAGCTGGTTCCTACGACGCGTCTGCTGTTCCTGGGTATGATTCTGGACACAGAACAGAAGGTGTTTCTCCCGGAGGAGAAGGCCAAGGAGTTGTCATCTCTGGTCAGAGACCTCCTGAAACCAAAACAGGTGTCTGTGCATCACTGCACGCGAGTCCTGGGAAAGATGGTAGCTTCTTACGAGGCAATTCCATTCGGCAGGTTCCATGCAAGGATCTTTCAGTGGGATATTAGACAAGTGGTCCGGATCGCATCTTCAGATGCATCGGCTGATCACCCTGTCCCCGAGGGCCAGGGTGTCTCTGCTGTGGTGGCTGCAGAGTGCTCATCTTCTCGAGGGCCGCAGATTCGGCATACAGGACTGGGTCCTGGTGACCACGGATGCAAGCCTCCGAGGTTGGGGGGCAGTCACTCAGTGAAGAAACTTCCAAGGACTATGGTCGAGTCAGGAGACTTCCCTACACATAAATATTCTGGAACTAAGGGCCATTTACAATGCCCTAAGTCAGGCAAAACCCCTGCTTCAAAACCAGCAGGTGCTGATTCAATCAGACAACATAACGGCGGTCGCCCATGTAAACCGACAGGGCGGCACAAGAAGCAGGATGGCGATGGCAGAAGCCACAAGGATTCTCCGATGGGCGGAAAATCACGTGATAGCACTGTCAGCAGTGTTCATTCCGGGAGTGGACAACTGGGAAGCAGACTTCCTCAGCAGGCACGACCTCCTCCCGGGAGAGTGGGGACTTCATCCAGAAGTCTTCCAGCTGATTGTAAATCGTTGGGAAAGGCCACAGGTGGACATGATGGCGTCCCGCCTCAACAAAAAGCTAAAAAGATATTGCGCCAGGTCAAGGGACCCTCAGGCGTTAGCTGTGGACGCTCTAGTGACACCGTGGGTGTACCAGTCGGTTTATGTGTTTCCTCCTCTTCCTCTCATACCAAAGGTACTGAGGATAATAAGAAAGAGAGGAGTAAGAACTATACTCATCGTTCCGGATTGGCCAAGAAGGACTTGGTACCCGGAACTACAAGAAATGATCTCAGAGGACCCTTGGCCTCTGCCTCTCAGACAGGTCCTGCTACAGCAGGGGCCCTGTCTGTTCCAAGACTTACCGCGTTTGACGGCATGGCGGTTGAATGCCGGATCCTGATGGAAAAGGGCATTCCGGTTGAAGTCATTCCTACGCTGATAAAAGCTAGGAAGGATGTGACCGCAAAACATTATCACCGCATATGGCGAAAATATGTTGCTTGGTGTGAGGCTATGAAGGCCCCAACAGAAGAATTTCAGCTGGGTCGATTTCTGCACTTCCTACAGTCAGGAGTGACTATGGGCCTAAAATTGGGTTCCATTAAAGTCCAGATTTCGGCCCTGTCTATTTTCTTTCAAAAAGAACTGGCTTCACTGCCTGAAGTTCAGACGTTTGTTAAGGGAGTGCTGCATATTCAGCCACCTTTTGTGCCTCCAGTGGCACCGTGGGATCTCAACGTTGTGTTGGATTTTCTAAAATCACATTGGTTTGAGCCACTTCAGACCGTGGAGTTGAAATATCTCACGTGGAAAGTGGTCATGCTTTTGGCCTTGGCTTCGGCTAGGCGTGTGTCAGAATTGGCGGCTTTGTCATGTAAAAGCCCCTATCTGATCTTCCATATGGACAGGGCAGAATTGAGGACTCGTCCCCAATTTCTCCCTAAGGTTGTATCAGCGTTTCATTTGAACCAACCTATTGTGGTGCCTGCGGCTACTCGGGACTTGGAGGCTTCCAAGTTGCTGGATGTAGTCCGGGCCCTGAAAATCTATGTTTCCAGGACGGCTATAGTCAGAAAAACGGACTTGCTGTTTATCCTGCATGCACCCAACAAGCTGGGTGCTCCTGCTTCTAAGCAGACTATTGCTCGCTGGATCTGTAGCACGATTCAACTTGCACATTCTGCGGCTGGACTGCCGCATCCTAAATCAGTCAAAGCCCATTCCACGAGGAAGGTGGGCTCTTCTTGGGCGGCTGCCTGAGGGGTCTCGGCTTTACAACTTTGCCGAGCTGCTACCTGGTCGGGATCAAACAAGTTTGCAAAATTCTATAAGTTTGATACCCTGGCTGAGGAGGGCCTGGAGTTCTCTCATTCGGTGCTGCAGAGTCATCCGCACTCTCCCGCCCGTTTGGGAGCTTTGGTATAATCCCCATGGTCCTTACGGAGTACCCAGCATCCGGTTAATCTATTTCTCGTAGTCCATAGTGGATGCTGGGAGCCCGTCCCAAGTGCAGAATTCTGCAATACTTGTGTATAGTTTATTGCTTAACTATAGGGTTTTTTGTTCTGAGGCTCAGTTGTTCATACTTTTAACTGGGTATAGTTATCACGAGTTGTATGGTGTGGCTGGTATGAGTCTTACCCTGGATTCCAAATCCTTTCCTTGTAATGTCAGCTCTTCCGGGCACAGTTTCCCTAACTGAGGTCTGGAGGAGGGGCATAGAGGGAGGAGCCAGTGCACACCAGATGTAGTACCTAATCTTTTCTTTAAAGAAGTGCCCAGTCTCCTGCGGAGCCCGTCTATTCCCCATGGTCCTTACGGAGTACCCAGCATCCACTACGGACTACGAGAAATAGATTTACCGGCGAGTAAAATCTTATTTAATATTATAATAATATTCTCCCCCTCCACATAGACCCCAAAATTATTGAAGTATACGCACTGCATTTTTAGGAACATAACTGTACTGGTTTTATGCTTGGCCCAAAAATGGAGGAATAACAATGATACTACTTGCTGCTATTCATATCTAGTGTAGAACAGGGAACATCTGCAGTTGCGCGGTGTGGGGAGGGTGCACAGCCAGCTGCAAGATACCAGTGCTGTGTAGGTTTCACTACAGCATGTGACAGATGGGTCCCTTAAAAACGTTTGGTCCCCAGAAGGAAGTCAGGAGGTTTTCCCTATGTGACGATCACTAACCATGGTTTGCTTCTTGTGTTACAGACGATGGGTGGCGACTTCTTAGGGAAAAATCAGAATGTTACTAAAGGAGTCTATGCTTTTGCATGTAAGTGGCTTGGGTGGGAAATCTGTGCTTTGCAGTAAAAAGACTCTCCTGCTTTGTTAATGTCTATATAAAAGTCCACCTTACTATGCAGATTTATTTCTGCAGCAGGGTACATTGGTTTCCACAGGGAAACACCGGGTGTAGAGATGGATCTTGATCCAGAGGAACCAACAGACTAAAGCTTTAGGCTGTCCCAGGATGCACTGGGGCCTCCTCTAATCGCACCTCCAGGCACTGGAGCTCGGTTTTGAGTTGGTGCCTGTAGTAAGCAGGTTACTAACAGTAGGGCTGCGCTGGGCAGCCCTGAAAAAGCTTTTTAAGAAGCCTTCAAGGGCCGTAGCACTTACATGTCAGGGTGACATTCTGTGTTGTGGCTCCGTCGTCTCCCAAGCAACGTTGCATACTCCCGTGGCTCAGTTCTCAGTGCTTGCGGCGGAGACGCTCCGGCTCTAGGTACACTGTCGCAGGCGCTCTCCTGGTTCGCGTGGCTGCTAAGAAGGGAGGAGGTAAGAGGGTCCCCCAGGCGGGACCCGCTACTAAATCGCGTTCCGGTCGCAGTCTAGGGAGACTGACTGTGACGCTGGCGTGGACACTGTTACGCACAGGGACCCCACTATATTTGCCAGAGCATAGGAGTACAGGTCGGGGGTATTAACGCCCAGTTTAATAAGACTCCGTAGTACCAGGTGGTGAGGACCAGCATAGGGGAGTCGGCGCTTGACCTGTAGTCCCGGCCCAGGGTGCCATCGCTGAGCAGATTTTCCCGCCCCGGTGCTTCCGCACACTCTCTCCCTCACTCCCTGACTGAGACGCTGGGTGCCATCTTATAAGCATAGCTGCGCTTGGTCTCCAGGACTGCAGGGCAATGTCTCCCTTGTAAAGCCGCCTGTATACAGTGCTGTGTCTTTACAAACACTTCAGTATTCTACATGTCTTTATACAGACAGCGTTGGTTAAGAGATTGTACCTATTACAGGACATACATACATACATACATACATACATACATACATACATACATACATACATACATACATACATACATACATACATACATACATACATACAGTTCCAGTGCAATTTTATTGTCATGATAACCATTTGCATTGTAATCCTGACACTGTGTGTCTGTATCTGCTATATGGTTTCACTTTCAGTGTTTCCCAGATATGTCTATCACTATATTCTGTACCGTAAGGGGCTAGGTGCATCAGGGTCATTTATAGTGCGTCACAGTATTTACCCATTATGTGTATTCTACTGTACACTGTCACATAATACCGGATTTAATCGCAGGTGTTATGTACTGGGTACTCGATCACATACTAAAGGATTTAATCGCAGGTATTGTACTGTCTGGCTTCATCGTACTATTACCGCTCTGTTGCATTTGTGTATAATGTCTAAAATGTAGGGCAGTATATCTGGGGATGCTCCTGCATCATGCAGAGCATGCGCCAGAGATTTACCAGAGGGGGAAGTTTTTGTATGGTGGTCTGTGTATGGAGTCATACATCTCCCAGTCAGTCCGCAGCTCCTGTAACCAATCAGGAGTCAACCTGGGCTGCGTTCACAAACCTACTAGGTACTCCGGTGGAATGCCTTATGCCCCCTATGGGACCACCTGTGCCATTACAGCCACAAATTGTCCCTATGGTTACTCCGCCTTAGGTGGATTATTTGTCTAACCAACTGCAGCAAATAATGCATTCATTGGTCAGGGAAGAATCTACGCTAGAAAAAGGCATTTGGCTTCCCCCAGCACCCTGAATGATAAGTTACCAGATTTAAATCCCACACTATTGGAATTCAGAGCTCTCGGTTACATATATTTGCGCAAATGTATGACTAAGCCCCAAAGCCGCGTCGAGGTATCTCTGTATATTTGGAGTCCCTAGCGCTATATCTAGGTGCAGGGTGTGGCACCCCAAAAAATCAGCATAAGCCAGAAAGTCAAGTGCAGCATACCAGTGAATTAACTAGTGTTAATAAATTAGTGTTCGGAAGCCGAAGCTATAAAGGAAGTGATACAAAAATGAGATGTAATTAAAATGGAGAAATAGTGTAAAAGAAATTAGTAAGTAGTAAGTGTTAATAGAATGTAAAGGTATGCAACACTAAAGCCATCCAGCTCAGCCAGTCCAGAGGCACCACACCCCACACCTCCATTACCCCAATCTGGGTCTATGATTAACCAGCAAGGAGCCACATGATAATGGCTCCTTACTTGGCTTAAAAATATTTCTCTGACATCCTAGTGGATGCTGGGGACTCCGTAAGGACCATGGGGAATAGACGGGCTCCGCAGGAGACTGGGCACACTATAAGAAAGATTTGGTACTACCTGGTGTGCACTGGCTCCTCCCTCTATGCCCCTCCTCCAGACCTCAGTTAGATTTCTGTGCCCGGCCGAGCTGGATGCACACTAGGGGCTCTCCTGAGCTCCTATAAAGAAAGTATATGTTAGGTTTTTTATTTTACAGTGAGACCTGCTGGCAACAGGCTCACTGCAACGAGGGACTAAGGGGAGAAGAAGCGAACCTACCTGCTTGCAGCTAGCTTGGGCTTCTTAGGCTACTGGACACCATTAGCTCCAGAGGGATCGACCGCAGGACCTGTCCTTGGTGTCCGTTCCCGGAGCCGCGCCGCTGTCCCCCTTACAGAGCCAGAAGCAAGAAGATGGTCCGGAAAATCGGCGGCAGAAGACTTCAGTCTTCACCAAGGTAGCGCACAGCACTGCAGCTGTGCGCCATTGCTCCTCATACACACTTCACACTCCGGTCACTGAGGGGGGGGGGGGGGCGCCCTGAGCAGCAATAAAATCACCTTGGCTGGCAA
Source organism: Pseudophryne corroboree (assembly GCF_028390025.1). Classification (NCBI taxonomy): domain Eukaryota; kingdom Metazoa; phylum Chordata; class Amphibia; order Anura; family Myobatrachidae; genus Pseudophryne; species Pseudophryne corroboree. Next base: position 63,007,942 of record NC_086452.1, on the reverse strand, counting down.
AATAACCACAATATATAGCCCCAGAGGCTATATATGTGGTAATTACCCCTGCCAGAATACAGAAAAAAGCGGGAGAAAAAGGGGCGGAGCCATCTCCCTCAGCACACTGGCGCCATTTCTCCCTCACAGTTCCGCTGGAAGGAAGCTCCCCGACTCTCCCCTGCAGTCTACACTACAGAAAAGGGTAAAAAAGAGAGGGGGGGCACAAATTTGAGGCGCAGTAAATATTCTAGCAGCTATAGGGGACATAATTCAGTTAGTCCCTGCATTATATAGCGCTCTGGTGTGTGCTGGCATACTCTCTCTCTGTCTCCCCAAAGGGCTTTTGTGGGGTCCTGTCTCCTTTAAGAGCATTCCCTGTGTGTGTGCGGTGTGTCGGTACGGCTGTGTCGACATGTTTGATGAGGAGACTTATGTGGAGGCGGAGCAGATGCCGATAAATGTGATGTCACCCCCTGCGGGGCAGACACCTGAGTGGATGGACTTATGGAAGGAATTACGTGCAAGTGTCGACTCCTTACATAAAAAATTTGACGACATGCCAAATGTGGGACAGCCGGCTTCTCAGCTCGTGCCTGCCCAGGCAATTCAAAGGCCATCAGGGGCTCTAAAACGCCCACTACCTCAGATGGCAGACACAGATGTCGACACGGATACTGATACCAGTGTCGACGATGATGAGTCAAATTTAATGTCCACTAGGGCCATTCGTTGCATGATTGAGGCAATGAAAGAGGTTTTACACATTTCTGATATAAACCCAGGTACCTCAAAAAAGGGTATTATGTTTGGGGAGAAAAAACTACCAATAGTTTTTCCCCCATCTGAAGAATTAAATGAAGTGTGTGAAGAAGCGTGGGCTTTCCCTGATAAAAAATTGTTGATTTCAAAAAAATTACTAATGGCGTTCCCTTTCTCGCCAGAGGATAGGTCACGTTGGGAAACTCCCCCTAGGGTGGATAAAGCGCTCACACGTTTGTCTAAAAAGGTGGCACTACCGTCTCCGGATACGGCCGCCCTAAAGGAACCTGCTGATAGAAAGCAGGAGGCTATCCTAAAGTCTATATATACACACACTGGTGTTATACTGAGACCAGATATTGCTTCAGCGTGGATGTGCAGTGCTGCTGCTGCTTGGTCAGATTCCCTGTCGGAAAATATTGACACTCTGGACAGGGACACTATATTGCTAACCGTAGAGCATATAAAAGACTCAGTCTTGTACATGAGAGATGCACAGAGGGAGATCTGCCGGCTGGCATCTAGAATAAGTGCATTGTCCATTTCTGCTAGGAGAGGCTTATGGACTCGGCAGTGGACAGGGGATGCAGATTCTAAAAGGCACATGGAAGTTTTGCCTTATAAGGGTGAGGAGTTATTCGGGGATGGTCTCTCAGACCTTGTTTCCACAGCAACAGCTGGGAAGTCAGCATTTTTGCCCCATGTCCCCTCACAGCCTAAGAAAGCGCCGTATTATCAGGTACAGTCCTTTCGACCCCAGAAAAACAGGCGGGGAAAAGGCGGGTCCTTTCTGCCTAGAGGCAGAGTAAGGGGAAAAAAGCTGCACCACGCAGCAGGTTCCCAGGAACAAAAGTCCTCCCCCGCTTCTTCCAAATCCGCCGCATGACGGTGGGGCTCCACAGGCGGAGCCAGGTACGGTGGGGGGCCGCCTCAAAAATTTCAGCGATCGGTGGGTTCGCTCACGGGTGGATCCCTGGATCCTTCAAGTAGTATCTCAGGGGTACAAGCTGGAATTCGAGGCGCCTCCCCCCCCCCCCGCCGTTTCCTCAAATCGGCCTTACCGACAACTCCCTCGGGCAGGGAGGCTGTACTAGAGGCAATTCACAAGCTGTATTCCCAGCAGGTGATGGTCAAAGTACCCCTACTTCAACAAGGACGGGGTTACTATTCCACACTGTTTGTGGTACCGAAACCGGACGGTTCGGTGAGACCCATTTTATATTTAAAATCCTTGAACACATACATCAAGTTCAAGATGGAATCGCTCAGGGCGGTTATTGCAAGCCTGGACGAGGGGGATTACATGGTATCCCTGGACATCAAGGATGCTTACCTGCATGTCCCAATTTACCTTCCTCACCAGGAGTACCTCAGATTTGTGGTACAGGATTGCCATTACCAATTCCAGACACTACCGTTTGGACTGTCCACGGCACCGAGGGTGTTTACCAAGGTAATGGCAGAAATGATGATACTCCTTCGAAAAAAGGGAGTTTTAATTACCCCGTACTTGGACGATCTCCTAATAAAGGCGAGGTCCAGGGAGCAGTTACTGGTCGGAGTAGCACTATCTCGGGAAGTGCTACAACAGCATGGCTGGATTCTAAACATTCCAAAGTCACAACTGGTTCCTTCCACACGCTTACTGTTCCTGGGGTTGATTCTGGACACAGAACAGAAAAAAGTTTCTCCCGCAGGAGAAAGCCAAGGAGCTGTCATCTCTAGTCAGAGACCTCCTAAAACCAAAACGGGTATCGGTGCATCACTGCACACGAGTCCTGGGAAAAATGGTGGCTTCGTACGAAGCAATTCCATTCGGCAGGTTCCATGCAAGGACCTTCCAGTGGGACCTCTTGGACAAGTGGTCGGGATCGCATCTTCAGATGCATCGACTGATAACCCTGTCTCCAAGGACCAGGGTGTCTCTACTGTGGTGGCTGCAGAGTGCTCATCTTCTAGAGGGCCGCAGATTCGGCATACAGGACTGGGTCCTGGTGACCACGGATGCCAGCCTTCGGGGCTGGGGCGCAGTCACACAGGGAAGAAATTTTCCAGGGACTTTGGTCAAGTCAGGAGTCGTCCCTACACATAAACATTCTGGAACTGAGGGCCATTTACAATGCCCTAAGTCAGGCAAGGCCCCTGCTTCAAAACCAGCCGGTTCTGATCCAATCAGACAACATCACGGCAGTCGCCCATGTAAACCGACAGGGCGGCACAAGAAGCAGGATGGCGATGGCAGAAGCCACAAGGATTCTCCGATGGGCGGAAAATCACATAATAGCACTGTCAGCAGTGTTCATTCCGGGAGTGGACAACTGGGAAGCAGACTTCCTCAGCAGACACGACCTACACCCGGGAGAGTGGGGACTTCATCCAGAAGTCTTCCTACTGTTGGTAAACCGTTGGGAAAGGCCACAGGTGGACATGATGGCGTCCCGCCTCAACAAAAAGCTAAAGAGATATTGCGCCAGGTCAAGGGACCCTCAGGCGATAGCTGTGGACGCTCTAGTGACACCGTGGGTGTACCAGTCGGTTTATGTGTTCCCTTCTCTGCCTCTCATACCAAAGGTACTGAGAATAATAAGGCGAGGAGTAAGAACGATACTCGTGGTTCCGGATTGGCCAAGAAGAGCTTGGTACCCGGAACTTCAAGAAATGTTATCAGAGGACCCATGGCCTCTACCGCTCAGACAGGATCTGCTACAGCAGGGGCCCTGTCTGTTCCAAGACTTACCGCGGCTGCGTTTGACGGCATGGCGGTTGAATTCCGGATCCTAAAGGAAAAAGGCATTCCGGAGGAAGTCATTCCTACGCTGATAAAAGCCAGGAAAGAAGTAACCGCAAATCATTATCACCGCATTTGGCGAAAATATGTTGCGTGGTGTGAGGCCAGGAAGGCCCCTACAGAGGAATTTCAGCTGGGTCGTTTTCTGCACTTCCTACAGTCAGGAGTGACTATGGGCCTAAAATTGGGTTCCATTAAGGTCCAGATTTCGGCTCTGTCGATTTTTCTTCCAGAAAGAACTGGCTTCACTGCCTGAAGTTCAGACTTTTGTAAAGGGAGTGCTTCATATTCGGCCCCCTTTTGTGCCTCCTGTGGCACCTTGGGATCTCAATGTGGTGTTGAGTTTCCTAAAATCACATTGGTTTGAACCACTTAAAACTGTGGATCTGAAATCTCACGTGGAAAGTGGTCATGTTATTGGCCTTGGCTTCGGCCAGGCGTGTGTCAGAATTGGCGGCTTTGTCATATAAAAGCTCTTATCTGATTTTCCATATGGATAGGGCAGAATTGAGGACTCGTCCCCAGTTTCTCCCTAAGGTGGTATCAGCTTTTCACTTGAACCAACCTATTGTGGTGCCTGCGGCTACTAGGGACTTGGAAGATTCCAAGTTACTGGACGTAGTCAGGGCCTTGAAAATTTGTTTCCAGGACGGCTGGAGTCAGGAAAACTGACTCTCTTTTTATCCTGTATGCACCCAACAAAATAGGTGCTCCTGCTTCTAAGCAGACTATTGCTCGCTGGATTTGTAGCACAATTCAGCTGGCGCATTCTGCGGCTGGATTGCCGCATCCTAAATCGGTGAAAGCCCATTCCACGAGGAAGGTGGGCTCATCTTGGGCGGCTGCCCGTGGGGTCTCGGCTTTACAACTTTGCCGAGCTGCAACTTGGTCAGGGGCAAACACGTTTGCTAAATTCTACAAATTTGATACCCTGGCTGAGGAGGACCTTGAGTTCTCTCATTCGGTGCTGCAGAGTCATCCGCCCTCTCCCGCCCGTTTGGGAGCTTTGGTATAATCCCCATGGTCCTTACGGAGTCCCCAGCATCCTCTAGGACGTCAGAGAAAATAAGAATTTACTCACCGGTAATTTTATTTCTCGTAGTCCGTAGTGGATGCTGGGCGCCCATCCCAAGTGCGGATTGTCTGCAATACTTGTATATAGTTATTGCCTAACTAAAGGGTTATTGTTGAGCCATCTGTTGAGAGGCTCAGTTATATTTCATACTGTTAACTGGGTTTAATATCAGGAGTTATACGGTGTGATTGGTGTGGCTGGTATGAGTCTTACCCGGGATTCAAAATCCTTCCTTGTTGTGTCAGCTCTTCCGGGCACAGTATCCTAACTGAGGTCTGGAGGAGGGGCATAGAGGGAGGAGCCAGTGCACACCAGGTAGTACCAAATCTTTCTTATAGTGTGCCCAGTCTCCTGCGGAGCCCGTCTATTCCCCATGGTCCTTACGGAGTCCCCAGCATCCACTATGGACTACGAGAAATAGAATTACCGGTGAGTAAATTCTTATTTTAAGAGCTACCTACCTTGGAGCAACCTCATAATGCTCCATATGGCATGTCAGGGCCTGCACCACCTCCTAATGCAGGAACCTCTGTCGTATGTCAGGGAAGAATCTACCCCAGGTCACACTCTTGTGTCTGTGTCCTCTAAGCTGACTGCTTCCTCCTCACAATCCACTAATGTCTCAGATGTTTCATCTGAAGAGGAGGGGGAGCATAAGGTCTGGTCAGACACTGCACAGGTGTTTCTGACAAGGATTCTCCATTGCCAAATGATGTCCCTGCCCTTGTGGTTGCTATTAAGTAAATCCTACAAAGCACTGATGAGGATTCCACTACTGTTGCTAAGAAAACTGGTATGTTCAAACAGCAGAAGGTGGCTAAAAATCTATTCCATTCTGGCCGTTAGGTGGACATCAGGCTGGAACCCTGGTCTAATCCAGGGAAGAAATGCCCTCTAACAGGGCCTTCGATCGCTATCCCCTCTCTGCAGAGTGATGTAACAAGGGAGAATTCGCCGCTGGTGGGTTCTCGTGTCACCTGCCTAGTGGTGTCATCCACTCTGTCACCACTGTCACTTCTCTGAAGGAACTGGCAGATAAGCGTGTGGTGGAATGCCTGTAGTCTATTTACTCCCTTACTGGGGTTGTACATAGAACCACTGTTGCAGCCTCTTGGGCTACAAAAGGAATTGAAGAATGGGTTCAGGCATTAGAGGAAGAGCTGCCCGAGGATATATCTGACAATGCCAGACATTACCGTCTCACAATACCACCGCTGCCTACTACATTGGGATGCATCCCTTGAGGCGGGTGTGTTAGCAGCCAAGGCGTCGACTATGTCTGTCCTGGCTCGTCGTGACGGAGGTCATAAAGTGGAACTGGACTCCAAAAGTCCTTGGAAGTACTTCCCTTTTACTGGGGTCATCTTATTTGGGGAAGACCTAAATAAGTTGGTGTCGGAAATGGAGGCTGCTAAAATTGCCTTTTTCCCAAATACTACTTCTGCACAGAAGGTTTAAGGTACCACTTTCGCTCCATTCGACCTCAAGGTGAAGCAAAGGTCAGGCATACACAAGATAATCTCTTGCTCCCATAACCACAAAGCCCAAGGCCAAACAATCCTGGGCTGCCAGTCAGCCTGTTTCTAGAAAAAAGCCTGCTGCATGACTGGACAGGCCTCCCCCTGGGGGACCCCAAGTTGGGAGGCCGAATTCTACAGTTCACCCGTATCTGGTTGAAGACTACTTCAGATGCATGGGTGCTGGAATTGGTCTCTCACGGGTACGTAATGTCTTTCAGGAGACATCCCCCTCGCCAGTTTTGCTCCATGGTTATCCCTTCGGATCTGTCAAAGGCGCAAACAGGAGTTCCCTCCCGGATATAGGAGTGGGAGAGCCGGTACCTCTGTCAAGAGAGCCAGCGGTTACTGTCCCTGTTTCTAGTCCGAAACCGAATGGGTCTTTCCGGTCTATTCTCATCCTCTCTCAACAAGTTTGTGTAAGTGTCCAAGTTCCGTACGGAAACACTCGCTTAATTGTACTGGCTATGGAACCCGGATGCTATATGGTATTCCTGGATATACAGGATGTGTACCTGCATATGCCTATTGCCATGTCGCATTAGCAGTATCTGCGGTTTGCTTATGGCTACCTCAACTATTGGTTCTAACCTCTGCCACTTGGACTGGCTACGGCTCCTCAGATTTTCCCCAAGGTCATGGGCGTAATGACGGCCCATCTACATCGCCAGGGAGTCAAGATCCTGCTGTGTTTGAAGGACTTGCTGATTCTGGCGAACTCCCACGATGTCCTCCTCTGTCATCTGCAACTGAAGGTAAGCTTCCTACAAGCCCATGGGTGGGTCATCATTGGAAAAAGTCCTCGCTGGTCACAGCTAAGTATGGTGCACCTGGGGGGCACTGCTGGGGACACAGTCAACAGCTATTTCTGTTTCCAGGAAAGGTCCTGATGTTTCAGGACAGGATTAGATGCTTCCTTTCTCGCTCCAGAGTGTCTATACACTTGGCAATGCAAGTCCTTGGCCTGACTGTGTCTGCTTGCGACATGGTAGAGTACGCTCGCTTTCATTCCCGCCCTCTGTAGCGGTAAATCCTTTACAAGTGGGATGGCCTACCTCGGATCTGGTCTCACATGATCACGTTGATTCCAGAGGATAGTCTATTGCTGACCTGGTGGCTACAGGACCAGCAACTACACAGAGGCCGTCCCTTCTGGAACCCAGACTGAGTCCTACTGACTACAGATGCCAGTCTGTGGGGATGGGATGCGGTGTTGGAGCAACACGCTCTCCAACCACGGAGGAATCGCTCCTCTCGATCAACAATCTGGAGTTGCAGGCAGTATTCAATGCGTTCACTTGCCCCGTCTATAGTACAGAACAGGCCCGTTCAAGTATGGTCAGGCCCCCACGACGGTGGCATACATAACCATCAAGGCGGCACTGAAAGCCACATGACAATGGAAGTGTCAAATCCTTCAATGGGCAGAACGCCATCTGCCAGCAATATCGGCAGTGTTCATTCCCAAACTGGGAAGCGGACTTCCTCGGTCGCTGGAGAGTGGAGACTTCATCTGGTGGTCTTTCAACTCCTAGTGGACAAGTGGGGCTTACCAGATATAGACCTGATGGCATCTTGACATAATCACAAAGTTCCGGTCTTCGGATCAAGGACCATGGATCCTCAAGCAGAGTTCGTGGTCGCACTAGCCATTCCATGGAACTTCGGCTGCTTTTTACGTTCCCTCTAGTGTCACTCCTGCCCAGGATTCTGCGGAAGTTCGTGGCCTAGGCGGCAATGGTTCTCAGACCTGCAGGGTCTGTCGACAGAGCGTCCTTCTACTTCCTCAATGCCCAGACCTCCTCGTACAGGGCCCTTGTGTCTATTCAGACTGGCTTTGACGGCGTGGCTCTTGTAGCGTCACTCCTGAGTACCGGAGAATCTCCAATGCTGTTTTCCATACGGTGTTGAAAGCTCGCTAAACGGCTTCTGCCCGGATTTATTACAGGGTCTGGAATTCTTACTTCAGCTGGTGTGCTGATAAGAAATATGACTTTTACAGATCTTAGGGGCTATAGCCTAGTGGACTGAAAGCACCCACCGCTTGACTCTGTGACCTGGATTCGATCCTGATCACTGTCAGATTGTTTACCAGAATCTGGCTTTTCTGTGGCGAGGCCTGGATTTAGGCCTTCGTCTGGCCTTCCTCAAGGTTCATATCTGCCTTGTCTGTATGGTTTCAGAGAAAGATTGTCTATACCTGACATTCATACATTCACTCTGGGTGTCTTACGGATTCAGCCTTCCTATGTCTGTCCTGTGGCTTCATGGGACCTGTCTGTTGTCCTAATTGCCCTGCAAGAGTCTCGGTGAACTTCTTGGGTCTGTGAACCTTCAATGGCTTACGGGCACGGTCCGGTTTTTACTGGCTGTTGCCTTTGTTAGGAGGGTGTCAGACTTGGGTACTTTGTCCTGTCGTCCACCCTCTCTGATACTTCATCATGACCGGGCAGTTCTTGGAACTTGCCCTGGTTATTTATCTAAGGTGATGCCGTCTTTTCACCTTAACCTAGAGATTGTGGTTTCGGCCTTCATCTCTTCGGCTTTATCCTCCAAAGAGCGGTCTTTTGGATGTGGTACAGGCTGTCCATATACAGTACCAGTCAAAAGTTTGGACACTTCCTCATTCAAATAAAAGGTGTCCAACCTTATGACTTGTACTGTATATGGGGTGCGGACTACCTCTATATCAGGAGGTCAGATTCCCTTTTTTGTACGGTTTGATTTTCACAAATGTGGCTGGCCTGCGAATAAGCAATCCCTGGCCACATGGATTACAATGGTGAATGTGCAGGCTGGACTGCTGCTATTATTGCCCATTCTACTGTCTGTTGGACCTTCTTGAGCAGCCCGCCATGGCGCATCCGCTGAACAATTGTGCAAGGCGGCTATGTGGTTCTCTGCACACGTTTATTAGGTTCTATACCTTTTGATACTTCCGCCTCCCAGGATGTTTCCTTTGGATGCTGGTTTCTCATACCCGCTAAGGCGCGTCCCCTCCCTTGAGGAACTGCTTCAGGACATCACCTGATGTTTCCCTGTGGAAACCAATGTACCCTGCTGCAGAAAAGGAGTTATGGTAGACTTACCATTGTTAAATCTTTCTGCCAAGTACATTTGGTTACACAGGGTACCCACCCTGACGCACCTAGCTTTTATGGGTTTGTATGGCATTAACCGCTGGACCCTTCTCCTGTTGTGAGAATGTGGTTCTATGTGACTAACATCTGCCTTCTCTTTTACCTGCTCCTACATTGGACTGGTTAACGAAACTGAGCTCCAGCGCCTGGAAGTAGGGTTATAGAGGAGGCCCCAATGCAACCTGGGACAGCCTAAAGCTTTAGCCTGTTGGTGCCTCTCTGGATCAAGATCGATCTCTACACCCGATGTTTCCCTGTGGAACCCAATGTACTTCACAGAAAGAATTAACAATGGTGAGTCTACCATTAATCTTTTTTTTTTTTTTTTTTTTTTTTTTTTTAAACGTTTATTTTTTTCCCTTGGATGCAGAATTTTGGGGGATATTGTTACCAGTTCAAGACCTCAAATTATCTGTTGTGTGGAAGGGCTACAGCTGCCTGTTTTTCCTCTGTTGTATACCGGCTAGAGGGGAAGCAGGTGGGTTGGAGGGCATTGTCGTTTAAGTCTTGTTCTTTATGTTGTATTTTTCCCCGCAGCACGTGACGTGTTTCTTCTCCTCTCACAACCTCGATACAATGATTTGGATCTTGATGTTTTTGTGACCTTTTTTGAGATCTATAATGGAAAGGTGAGTTCCTTTCAGGCGATTGAAGTGAGTTTATTGCTGCGTTATGGACTTAATATATTAAAGGGCTATGATAACTGCAAAATACTCCCTTTTGCATCCAATATTGCCTTTTTAGATCCATGGAGCCATTGACAGGCTTTAAAACTACACCACTTCATACCTATTGCTTGGAGAAGCTGATGGATAGGAATCTGTTCCCCTAACAAAGTTGTTCTCAAAGTCTGTCCTCAGAACCCCACACAACTCGTTTTCCATGTCGTCTAGCTGGGCACAGGTATATGAACAAATCTTACAATTCAAAGATCCACAGGTGATCTGGAAAATATGAACTGTGTGGGGTCCTGAGGACAGAGTTTGAGAACCACTGCGCTCTCTTATTATAAAGTACAACCAATCCGCTCCTAACTTAACGTTTGGAGGCAGAGTTTGGAAAAATACCTCCAAGCTTTAAAAAGTACCCCCCATAAATCTGCTGTAACTGCTCTGAACTTGCTCCTTTTCATGTCACTAATTTTTCTTACACATTTTCCATAAAAGGTGGTTTCTGCATGTTATCTATAGAATGTAAACTTTCTTCCATATTGGGGAACACTGCTGTACCTTGGCATTTAGATGGTGCAACTACACTAGAGACTTGTTGGTCTCTGCATTCTCCCCATATTCCCCTTCCCTGTAAAGATTTTGGCTTTCACCGATCTTATGAGGTGCAGAGCCGCTTCACCACTGCAGGACCACCGTCTAGAGGGGGGGTGGTTCAGCGGGGCACTGCCTTGGCTGTCACAGCTGCAGCATGCCGCACACCCCTAACGCTGCCTGAAGGTGACATCGGATGTGGGTACAAACCGGGGGCCCCGCTAGGGGGGGTCCCCTGGTTTAAAGTGCAGCTGACCACGGGCACGGCGTACGGGACCCTCTGGGGGTCCCCGCTAAGATCCCCTGTGTAGAACTGGCACAACAGGGCTTGACTAGCACTTGTGTGGATATCTGGTACAGGGTGTAGCAAAGGGGGGAGAGCTGCTTGTGTACACTATCCTGAGCCTATTTAGGACAATAACTGCTAGTGTTACTGTATTATAGAGAGCTAATAGCCTCACTGGGGCTGTGCAGCTCGGGGTATGCTGGTGTCCTTACTACCTGTCTCCTCTCACATACAGTAGGGAAGGCTTGCATTATAACTGTCTGTGTGTATGTTGTGCTTACTGTGAAATATGGGTAAACACAAGCTGTGCAGTGTAGGTCACACTAGTTTCTCTCCCTTGTCTAATGACCCTGTTTCTTGTGAACAATGCAGTCAATTTTCACAAATCAGTGAAGGTGCTGGGGAAGAGGGTATAGAGCCCCACTGGTTAGGGTCTCAAGACTGATGTCAGATATGTCATCCCAGCTCACTGCTGATGTGCAGAAAACTCAGCTGCTGCAACAAGCTGTTGTAGATTTAGCTGCTAGGGCAGATGCACAGCCCCCCTTTCTCATGCAGGTCCACAGAAGCGTGGTTTACCTGCTATACTATCTGATACAGATGATGATATACAGGATGATGGGGATGATCTGAATCCCGTTGGTGGGGATCCAGATGCTGCTCAGGGTATTGAACCCCCTCATTTCGGCTATAAGGGATGTGTTGAAGCTCCCTCTAGAAGGCACTGCGTCTCAGCAGTCGTTTTTCTTTGTATAAAACAAGCCTAGTGTCACGTTCCCCGATTCTACAGAGTTAGATGACTTATTCAAACAGGTCTGGAAAAATCCAGACAAATTCCAAGTGTCCAAAAAGTTTTTGCGCACTTTCCCATTTGCTCCTGAAGATAGTTAATTTTGGGAGGAACCCCCTGGAGTGGATGTCTCTGTATCTCGCCTGTCTAAAAAGGCGGTGTTCTCTGCCCCGGGCTCCTTTTACCATGAAGGATCCTGGGGATAGGAAGATAGACTACACTAAAAATAAGAATTTACTTACCGATAATTCTATTTCTCGGAGTCCGTAGTGGATGCTGGGGTTCCTGAAAGGACCATGGGGAATAGCGGCTCCGCAGGAGACAGGGCACAAAAGTAAAGCTTTTACAGGTCAGGTGGTGTGTACTGGCCCCTCCCCCTATGACCCTCCTCCAGACTCCAGTTAGGTACTGTGCCCGGACGAGCGTACACAATAAGGGAGGATTTTGAATCCCGGGTAAGACTCATACCAGCCACACCAATCACACCGTACAACTTGTGATCTAAACCCAGTTAACAGTATGATAACAGAGGAGCCTCTGAAAGATGGCTTCCTAAACAATAACCCGAATTAGTTAACAATAACTATGTACAAGTATTGCAGATAATCCGCACTTGGGATGGGCGCCCAGCATCCACTACGGACTCCGAGAAATAGAATTATCGGTAGAGAAAATAAGAATTTACTTATCGTCCTAAGTGGATGCTGGGGTTCCTGAAAGGACCATGGGGATTATACCAAAGCTCCCAAACGGGCGGGAGAGTGCGGATGACTCTGCAGCACCGAATGAGAGAACTCCAGGTCCTCCTTTGCCAGGGTATCAAATTTGTAAAAATTTACAAACGTGTTCTCCCCTGACCACGTAGCTGCTCGGCAGAGTTGTAATGCCGAGACCCCTCGGGCAGGCGCCCAAGATGAGCCCACCTTCCTTGCGGAATGGGCCTTAACAGATTTAGGCTGTGGCAGGCCTGCCACAGAATGTACAAGTTGAATTTTGTTACAAATCCAACGAGCAATCGATTGCTTAGAAGCAGGTGCACCCAACTTGTTGGGTGCATACAGTATAAACAGCGAGTCAGATTTTCTGACTCCAGCCGTCCTTTAAATGTATATTTTTTTAAGGCTCTGACAACGTCCAACAACTTGGAGTCCTTCAAGTCGTCTGTAGCCGCAGGCACTACAATAGGCTGGTTCAGGTGAAACGCTGATACCACCTTAGGGAGAAAATGCGGACGCGTCCGCCGCTCTGCCCTATGTCGAATGGAAAATTAAATAAGGGCTTTTATAAAACAAAGCCGCCAGTTCAGATACTCTCCCGGCCGAAGCCAGGGCCAGTAACATAGTCACTTTCCATGTGAGATATTTCAAATCCACATTCTTTAGTGGTTCAAACCAATTGGATTTGAGGAAATCTAAAACTACATTTAGATCCCACGGTGCCACCTTAGGCACCACAGGAGGCTGTATATGCAGTACTCCTTTGATAAAAATCTGGACCTCAGGGACTGAGGCCAATTCTTTTTGGAAGAATATTGATATGGCCGAAATTTGAACCTTAATAGATCCCAATTTGAGACCCATAGACAATCCTGATTGCAGGAAATGTAGGAAAACGACCCAGTTGAAATTCCTCCATCTGAGCACTCCGCTGCTCGCACCACGCAACATATTTTCGCCAAATACGGCGATAATGCTTCGCGGTGACTTCCTTCCTTGCCTTTATCAAGGTAGGAATGACTTCTTCCGGAATGCCTTTTCCTTTTAGGATCTGGCATTCAAACGCCATGCCGTCAAACGCAGCCGCGGTAAGTCTTGAAAAAGACAAGGACCCTGCTGAAGCAGGTCCCTTCTCAGAAGTAGAGGCCACGGATCGTCCGTGACCATCTCTTGAAGTTCCGGGTACCAAGTCCTTCTTGGCCAATCCGGAGCCACTAGTCTTACTCCTCTTTGCCGTATAATCCTCAATACCTTTGGTATGAGAGGCAGAGGAGGAAACACATATACCGACTGGTACACCCAAGGTGTTACCAGCGCGTCCACAGCTATTGCCTGCGGATCTCTTGACCTGGCGCAATATCTGTCCAGTGTTTTGTTGAGGCGAGACGCCATCATGTCCACCATTGGTTTTACCCAACGGTTTAATAGCATGTGGAAAACTTCTGGATGAAGTCCCCACTCTCCCGGGTGAAGGTCGTGTCTGCTGAGGAAGTCTGCTTCCCAGTTGTCCACGCCCGGGATGAATACTGCTGACAGTGCTATCACGTGATTCTCCGCCCAGCGAAGGATCCTGGCAGCTTCTGCCATTGCCCTCCTGCTTCTTGTGCCGCCCTGTCTGTTTACATGGGCGACTGCCGTGATGTTGTCCGACTGGATCAACACCGGTCTTCCTTGAAGCAGAGGTTCCGCCTGGCTTAGAGCATTGTAGATTGCTCTTAGTTCCAGAATGCTTATGTGAAGAGACTTTTTCAGGCTCGACCACACTCCCTGGAAATTTCTTCCCTGTGTGACTGCTCCCCAGCCTCTCAGGCTGGCATCCGTGGTCACCAGGATCCAATCCTGCATGCCGAATCTGCGGCCCTCCAATAGATGAGCCTCCTGCAACCACCACAGAAGGGATACCCTTGTCCTCGGCGACAGGGTTATCCGCAGGTGCATCTGAAGATGCGACCCTGACCATTTGTCCAACAGATCCCTTTGCATGGAATCTGCCGAAAGGGATTGCTTCGTAAGAAGCTACCATTTTTTCCCAGGACTCTTGTGCATTGATGTACAGACACCTTTCCTGGTTTTAGGAGGTTCCTGACCAGGTCAGATAACTCCTTGGCTTTTTCTTCGGGAAGAAAAACCTTTTTCTGAACTGTGTCCAGAATCATCCCCAGGAACAGCAGACGAGTTGTCGGCATTAATTGGGATTTTGGAATATTCAGAATCCATCCGTGCTGCTTTAGCACCTCTTGAGATAGTGCTAAACCCATCTCTAGCTGTTCTCTGGACCTTGCCCTTATTAGGAGATCGTCCAAGTATGGGATAATTAATACGCCTTTTCTTCGAAGAAGAAATATTATCTCGGCCATTACCTTTGTAAAGACCCGAGGTGCCGTGGACAAACCAAACGGCAGCGTCTGAAACTGATAGTGACAGTTTTGTACAACGAACCTGAGGTACCCCTGGTGTGAGGGGTAATTGGAACGTGGAGATACGCATCCTTGATGTCCAAGGATACCATAAAGTCCCCTTCTTCCAGGTTCGCTATCACTGCTCTGAGTGACTCCATCTTGAACTTGAACTTCTTTATGTACAGGTTCAAGGACTTCAGATTTAGAATAGGCCTTACCGAGCCATCCGGCTTCGGTACCACAAAAAGAGTGGAATAATACCCCTTCCCTTGTTGTAGAAGAGGTACCTTGACTATCACCTGCTGAGAATACAGCTTGTGAATGGCTTCCAAAACCGTCTCCCTTTCTGAGGGGGACGTTGGTAAAGCAGACTTCAGGAAACGGCGAGGTGGCTCTGTCTCTAATTTCAACCTGTACCCCTGAGATATTATCTGCAGGATCCAGGGATTTACCTGCGAGTGAGCCCACTGCGCGCTGTAATTCTTGAGACGACCGCCTACCGCCCCCGAGTCCGCTTGCGAAGCCCCAGCGTCATGCTGAGGCTTTTGTAGAAGCCGGGGAGGGCTTCTGTTCCTGGGAAGGAGCTGCCTGTTGCTGTCTCTTCCCTCGTCCTCTGCCTCGTGGCAGATATGAATAGCCCTTTGCTCTCTTATTTTTAAAGGAACGAAAGGGCTGCGGTTGAAAGGTCGGTGCCTTTTTCTGTTGGGGAGTGACTTGAGGTAGAAAGGTGGATTTCCGGGCCGTAGCCGTGGCCACCAAATCCGATAGACCGACCCCAAATAACTCCTCTACGCATCGCCTGTCCACTGTCGTGTCCATAAAGCTCTTCTGGCCGAAATGGACATAGCACTTACCCGTGATGCCAGTGTGCAGATATCTCCCTGTGCATCACGCATATAAAGAAATGCATCCTTTATTTGTTCTAACGACAGTAAAATATTGTCCCTGTCCAGGGTATCAATATTTTCGATCAGGGACTCTGACCAAACTACCCCAGCACTGCACATCCAGGCAGTCGCAATAGCTGGTCGTAGTATAACACCTGCATGTGTGTATATACCTTTTTGGATATTTTCCATCCTCCTATCTGATGGATCTTTAAGTGCGGCCGTCTCAGGAGAGGGTAACGCCACTTGTTTTGATAAGCGTGTTAGCGCTTTGTCCACCCTAGGAGGTGTTTCCCAGCGCTCCCTAACCTCTGGCGGGAAAGGGTATAAAGCCAATAACTTCTTTGAAATTAGCAGTTTTTTATCTGGGCACCCCACGCTTCATCACACACGTCATTTAATTCTTCTGATTCGGTAAAAACTACTGGTAGTTTTTTCACACCCCACATAATACCCTGTTTAGTGGTACCTGTAGTATCAGCTAAATGTAACCTCTCCTTTATTGCCAAAATCATATAACGTGTGGCCCTACTGGAAAATACGGTTGATTCGTCACCTTCACCACCGGAATCAGTGCCTGTGTCTGGGTCTGTGTCGACCGACTGAGGCAAGGGGCGTTTTACAGCCCCTGACGGTGTTTGAGGCGCCTGGACAGGCACTAATTGAGTGTCCGGCCGCCTCATGTCGGCAAACGACTGCTTAAGCGAGTTGACGCTATCCCGTAATTCCACAAATAAAGGCATCCATTCTGGTGTCGACCCCCTAGGAGGTGACATCCTCATATTTGGCAATTGCTCCGCCTCCACACCAATAACGTCCTCATACATGTCGACACACACGTACCGACACACAGCAGACACACAGGGAATGCTCTATACGAAGACAGGACCCACTAGCCCTTTGGGGAGACAGAGGGAGAGTCTGCCAGCACACACCAAAAAGCGCTATATATGACAGGGATAGCCTTATGATTAAGTGCTCCCTTATAGCTGCTTTTATATTAATATATATTGCCATTTATTTTGCCCCCCCTCTCTGTTATACCCTGTTTCTGTAGTGCAGTGCAGGGGAGAGACCTGGGAGCCTTCCTGACCAGCGGAGCTGTGACAGAAAATGGCGCCGTGTGCTGAGGAGATAGGCCCCGCCCCTTTTTCGGCGGGCTCGTCTCCCGCTATTTAGTACATTTAGGCAGGGGTAAATATCTCCATATAGCCTCTGGGGCTATATGTGAGGTATTTTTAGCCTTTTTAAAGGTTTTCATTTGCCTCCCAGGGCGCCCCCCTCCCAGCGCCCTGCACCCTCAGTGACTGCCGTGTGAAGTGTGCTGAGAGGAAAATGGCGCACAGCTGCAGTGCTGTGCGCTACCTTAAGAAGACTGCAGGAGTCTTCAGCCGCCGATTCTGGACCTCTTCTTGCTTCAGCATCTGTGAGGGGGCCGGCGGCGTGGCTCCGGTGACCATCCAGGCTGTACCTGTGATCGTCCCTCTGGAGCTTCATGTCCAGTAGCCAAGAAGCCAATCCATCCTGCACGCAGGTGAGTTCACTTCTTCTCCCCTCTGTCCCTCGTTGCAGTGATCCTGTTGCCAGCAGGAATCACTGTAAAATAAAAAACCTAAGCTAAACTCTCTAAGCAGCTCTTTATGAGAGCCACCTAGAATTGCACCCTTCTCGGCCGGGCACAAAAATCTAACTGGAGTCTGGAGGAGGGTCATAGGGGGAGGGGCCAGTACACACCACCTGACCTGTAAAAGCTTTACTTTTGTGCCCTGTCTCCTGCGGAGCCGCTATTCCCCATGGTCCTTTCAGGAACCCCAGCATCCACTTAGGACGATAGAGAAATCTATATACACAGCAGCCGATATAACACACAGGCCAGTCATTGCGGGTTGCTGGATGACCCATGCTAGTCATTCTTGGGCCATTCAAATTCAGGGGGGCCTCTCTGGGGATATGCTTTTAGTTACTGTGGTAACCCTCCTGAAGCACATTCAGGACACTACCTGTGTCCTCTGTGATTCGCTTAAGGAGATGGGGAACATTAATGCTAGGACAGCTGCCATGGCAGTGTCGGCGTGCAGGGCCTTGTGGTTGTGTCCGTGGATTGCGGATGCAGAATCTAAACTTAGTGTGGAATCCCTCCCCCTTTTCTGGTGAATAGCTTTTTGGGTTCGAATTAGATACCTGGATTTCCAAAGTTGTGCGTTTCTCCCCGCTGGGGCCCTGCTGGCAAGACGCTCCTATCCGGGGCCATCTCTCCAGTACTTTCGGTCTCACAGGTTTTGATCTAAGGCCAGAGGTGCCTCCAATGCAGCTAGAGGCACCAGAGGGAAGTCCAGAAAACTGGCAAGCACCAGCTCTCAGGAACAGTCCACCGGTTCTGCTTACACAAAGGCCTCAGCATCACGGTGCCCATCCACACCCAAGGGGGATCTCGAGGTGGGAGCTTGACTGCTTCACTTCAGTTGCGTCTGGGAGGTTTCCTCCCAGGATGCCTGTGATCTTGTTTCTCATGGCTACAGGCTGGAGTTCAACAGTACAGGCAATTCTGATTGGCCTCGGAGGGTGTGGTACGCGGATCTTCTGGACATGTCTGTCAAAGACCCTTGGCCTCTACCACTAAAAAGCCGATCTTCAAGGACCGTACGTCTACCCGGTTTTACGGCGACTTCGTTTGACGGTATGGAGGTTGAGCGAAACATCCTAGATCATAAAGGCCTTTTCAAAAACTTTATTGCTACCGTGGTTCAGGCCAGAAAACCTGTAACTTCATATCTGGAGAAGATATCTCTTGGTGCGAGGAACGCACGTATCCACCTGCAGAGTTTCACTTGGGACATTTCTTACGTTTCCTGCAGGTTGGTGTGGATAAGGGCTTACGCCTGGGTTCCACTAAGGTCCAGATTTCAGCGCTCTCTCAATTTTACTTTCAGCAGAAATTGGCAGTGTTGCCAGAAGTTCAGACCTTCTTGAAAGGGGTACTCCACATACAGCCTCCTTTTGTTCTGCCTATGGCACCCTGGGATTTTAATGTGGTGTTGGAATTTCTACAGTCCTCTTGGTATGAACCTCTGACAGTAGAGGACAAGTACCTCACGTGGAAGACTGATGTTACTGTCCCTGGCTTCTGCTAAGCGTGTCTCCGAATTGGGGGCCTTATGTAAAAGTCCGTACTTGGTCTTTTACGAGGACAGAGCGGAGCTCTGGACTAGGCAGCACTTCCTGCTGAAGGTTGTCTCCGCGTTTCACCTGAATCAACCTATTGAAATTCCATTCAGTTCTGACGCTTCTGTTCCTCCGGAGGCATTTGATGCTGTGCATGCCTTGAGGATCTATATCAAGCGCACGGCTCAGGTCAGAAAGATTACTTGTTTGTGCTCTATGATCCGCAGAAGAAGGGTTACCCTGCTTCAAAGCAGTCCATTACTCGTTGGATTAGGCTCACTATCCAACAGGCCTGTGTGTCAGCAGCCTTACCTGTTCCTAAGTCTCTGAAGGCCACTCTAAAAGATCAGTGGGCTCTTCCTGGGCGGCTGCCCGTGGAGTCTCGGCCTTGCAACTATGCCGAGCAGCTTCCTGGTCAAGGAAGAACACCTTCGTGAAGTTCTAAAAGTTTGATACCCTGGCCAAAGGATACCCAGTTTGGGCAGGCGGTGCTGCAGCAGTCTTCGCATGTTCCCGCCCGTTCTGGAAACTTTGGGACGTCTCCATCGTACTAGTTTCCCCCAATATCCCTTATGGATGCTAGAGAAAATAGGATTTTAATACCTACCGGTAAATCCTTTTCTCGTAGTCCATAAGGGATATTGGGCGCCTGCCTCAGTGCGGTGACTTTGCTGCAGGTTCTTGTTCTATAGTTACCTGTTCAGCTGTTGCTGCTGCTGTTGGTTGTTCTAGGTTAGTGGTGTACTGGTATGTAAGTCTCACCACCTTTTTTGTTATGTTCTGTCTCTCTCTCATATGTCCTTTCTCCTTCAGGCACATTTTTACCTATAACTGCCTGTGGGAGGGGGCATAGAGGGGAGGAGCCAGCACACCCAGTTGAAGAAATTTAAAGTGCACTGGCTCCTTTGGACCCAGTCTATACCCCATCATACTAGTTTCCCCCAATATCCCTTATGGACTACGAGAAAAGTATTTACCGATGGGTATTAAAATCCTATTTTCTCTATCGTCCTAGTGGATGCTGGGGTTCCTGAAAGGACCATGGGAATAGCGGCTCCGCAGGAGACAGGGCACAAAAAGTAAAGCTTTAGGATCAGGTGGTGTGCACTGGCTCCTCCCCCTATGACCCTCCTCCAAGCCTCAGTTAGATTTTTGTGCCCGGCCGAGAAGGGTGCAATCTAGGTGGCTCTCCTAAAGAGCTGCTTAGAAAAGATTAGCTTAGGTTTTTTATTTTACAGTGAATCCTGCTGGCAACAGGATCACTGCAACGAGGGACTTAGGGGAGAAGAAGTGAACTCACCTGCGTGCAGGATGGATTGGCTTCTTTGGCTACTGGACATTAGCTCCAGAGGGACGATCACAGGTACAGCCTGGATGGTCACCGGAGCCTCGCCGCCGGCCCCCTTGCAGATGCTGAAACGAGAAGAGGTCCAGAATCGGCGGCAGAAGACTCCTCAGTCTTCTTAAGGTAGCGCACAGCACTGCAGCTGTGCGCCATTTCCTCTCAGCACACTTCACACGGCAGTCACTGAGGGTGCAGGGCGCTGGGAGGGGGGCGCCCTGGGAGGCAAATGAAAACCTTTTTTGGCTAAAAATACCTCACATATAGCCTCCGGGGGCTATATGGAGATATTTAACCCCTGCCAGAATCCATTAAAGAGCGGGAGACGAGCCCGCCGAAAAAGGGGCGGGGCCTATCTCCTCAGCACACAGCGCCATTTTCCCTCACAGAAAGACTGGAGGGAAGGCTCCCAGGCTCTCCCCTGCACTGCACTACAGAAACAGGGTTAAAACAGAGAGGGGGGGCACTAATTTGGCGTTAGAAATATATAAAAGATGCTATAAGGGAAAACACTTATATAAGGTTGTCCCTATATAATTATAGCGTTTTTGGTGTGTGCTGGCAAACTCTCCCTCTGTCTCCCCAAAGGGCTAGTGGGTCCTGTCCTCTATCAGAGCATTCCCTGTGTGTGTGCTGTGTCGGTACGTGTGTGTCGACATGTATGAGGACGATGTTGGTGAGGAGGCGGAGCAATTGCCTGTAATGGTGATGTCACTCTCTAGGGAGTCGACACCGGAATGGATGGCTTATTTAGGGAATTACGTGATAATGTCAACACGCTGCAAGGTCGGTTGACGACATGAGACGGCCGACAAACAATTAGTACCGGTCCAGACGTCTCAGAAACACCGTCAGGGGTTTTAAAACGCCCGTTTACTTTAGTCGGTCGACACAGACACGGACACGGACACTGAATCCAGTGTCGACGGTGAATAAACAAACGTATTCCTTATTAGGGCCACACGTTAAGGGCAATGAAGGAGGTGTTACATATTTCTGATACTACAAGTACCACAAAAGAGGGTATTATGTGGGATGTGAAAAAACTACCGTAGTTTTTCCTGAATCAGATAAATTAAATGAAGTGTGTGATGATGCGTGGGTTCCCCCCGATAGAAAATTATGGGCGGTATACCCTTTCCCGCCAGAAGTTAGGGCGCGTTGGGAAACACCCCTTAGGGTGGATAAGGCGCTCACACGCTTATCAAAACAAGTGGCGGTACCGTCTATAGATAGGGCCGTCCTCAAGGAGCCAGCTGACAGGAGGCTGGAAAATATCATAAAAAGTATATACACACACATACTGGTGTTATACTGCGACCAGCGATCGCCTCAGCCTGGATGTGCAGAGCTGGGGTGGCTTGGTCGGATTCCCTGACTAAAAATATTGATACCCTTGACAGGGACAGTATTTTATTGACTATAGAGCATTTAAAGGATGCATTTTCTATATACGCGAGATGCACAGAGGGATATTTGCACTCTGGCATCAAGAGTAAGTGCGATGTCCATATCTGCCAGAAGATGTTTATGGACACGACAGTGGTCAGGTGATGCAGATTCCAAACGGCACAAAGGTGTATTGCCGTATAAAGGAAGAGGAGTTATTTGGGGTCGGTCCATCGGACCTGGTGGCCACGGCAACTGCTGGAAAATCCACCGTTTTTACCCTAAGTCACATCTCTGCAGAAAAAGACACCGTCTTTTCAGCCTCAGTCCTTTCGTCCCTATAAGAGTCATATCTGCCCAGGGATAGAGGAAAGGGAAGAAGACTGCAGCAGGCAGCCCATTCCCAGGAACAGAAGCGTTCCACCGCTTCTGCCAAGCTCTCAGCATGACGCTGGGACCGTACAGGACCCCTGGATCCTACATGTAGTATCCCAGGGGTACAGATTGGAATGTCGAGACGTTTCCCCTTCGCAGGCTCCTGAAGTCTGGTTTACCAAGGTCTCCCTCCGACAAGGAGGCAGTATGGGAAACAATTCACAAGCTGTATTCCCAGCAGGTGATGATCAAATTACCCCTTCTACAACAAGAAAAGGGGTATTATTCCACATTATATTGTGGTACTGAAGCCAGAAGGCTAGGTGAGACCTATTCTAAATCTGAAAAAATTTGAACACTTACAAAGGTTCAAATCAAGATGGAGTCACTCAGAGCAGTGATAACGAACCAGGAAGAAGGGGACTATATAGTGTCCCGAGACATCAGGGATGCTTACCTCCATGTCCAAAATTTGCCCTTCTCACTAAGGGTACCTCAGGTTCGTGGTACAGAACTGTCACTATCAGTTTCAGACGCTGCCGTTTGGATTGTCCACGGCACCCCGGGTCTTTACCAAGGTAATGGCCGAAATGATGATTCTTCTTCGAAGAAAAGGCGTCTTAATTATCCCTTACTTGGACGATCTCCTGATAAGGGCAAAGTCCAGGGAACAGTTGGAGGTCGGAGTAGCACTATCTCGGATACTGCTACAACAGCACGGGTGGATTCTAAATATTCCAAAATCGCAGCTGATCCCGACGACAAGTCTGCTGTGCCTAGGGATGATTCTGGACACAGTCCAGAAAAAGGTGTTTCTCCCGGAAGAGAAAGCCAGGGAGTTATCCGAGCTAGTCGGGAACCTCCTAAAATCAGTGCATCATTGCACAAGGGTCCTGGTAAAGATGGTGACTTCCTACGAAGCAATTCCATTCGGCAGATTTCACGCAAGAATTTTTCAGTGGGATCTGCTGGACAAATGGTCCGGATCGCATCTTCAGATGCATCAGCGGATAACCCTATATCCAAGGACAAGGGTGTCTCTCCTGTGGTGGTTACAGAGTGCTCATCTTCTAGAGGGCCGCAGATTCGGCATTCAGGATTGGATGCTGGTGACCACGGAGGCCAGCCGAGAGGCTGGGGAGCAGTCACACAAGGAAAAAATTTCCAGGGAGTGTGATCAAGTCTGGAGACTTTTCTCCACATAAATATACTGGAGCTAAGGGTGAATTTATAATACTCTAAGCTTAGCAAGACCTCTGCTTCAAGGTCAGCCGGTATTGATCCAGTGGGAAAAACATCACGGCAGTCGCCCACGTAAATAGACAGGGCGGCACAAGAAGCAGGAGGGCAATGGCAAAAACTGCAAGGACTTTTCGCTGGGCGGAAAATCATGTGATAGCACTGTCAGCAGTGTTTCATTCCGGGAATGGAAACTGGGAAGCAGACTTCCTCAGCAGGCACGACCTCCACCCGGCAGAATGGAAACTTCATCGGGAAGTTTTCCACATGATTGTAAACCGTTGGGAAATACCAAAGGTGGACATGATGGCGTCCCGTCTGAACAAAAAACGGGACAGGTATTGCGCCAGGTTAAGAGACCCTCAGGCAATAGCTGTGGACGTTCTGGTAACACCATGGATGTACCAGTCGGTGTATGTGTTCCATCCTCTGCTTCTCATACCTAAGGTACTGAGAATTATAAGACGTAGAGGAGTAAGAACTATACTCATGGCTCCGGATTGGCCAAGAAGGACTTGGTACCCGGAACTTCAAGAGATGCTCACAGAGGACTTATGGCCTCTGCCGCTAAGAAGGGACTTGTTTCAGCAAGTACCATGTCTGTTCCAAGACTTACCGCAGCTGCGTTTGACGGCATGGCGGTGGAACGCCGGATCCTAAGGGAAAAAGGCATTCCGGAAGAGGTCATTCCTACCCTGGTCAAAGCCAGAAAGGAGGTGACCGCACAACATTATCACCACATGTGGCAAAAATATGTTGCGTGGTGTGAGGCCAGAAAGGCCCCACGAAGAAATTTCAACTCGGTCGATTCCTGCATTTCCTGCAAACAGGAGTGTCTATGGGCCTCAAATTGGGGTCCATTAAGGTTCAAATTTCGGCCCTGTCGATTTTCTTCCAGAAAGAAGTGGCTTCAGTTCCTGAAGTCCAGAAGTTTGTCAAGGGAGTATTGCATATACAACCCCCTTTTGTGCCTCCAGTGGCACTGTGGGATCTCAACGTAGTTCTGGGATTCCTCAAATCACATTGGTTTAAAACCAGTCAAATCTGGATTTGAAGCATCTCGCATGAAAAGTGACCATGCTCTTGGCCCTGGCCTGGACCAGGCGAGTGTCAAATTGGTGGTTTTTTTCTCAAAAAAGCCCATATCTGGTTGTCCATTTGGACAGGGCAGAGCTGCGGACTCGTCCCCAGTTCTCTCCCTAAGGTGGTGTCAGTGTTTCACCTGAACCAGCTTATTTTGGTGCCTTGCGCCTACTAGGGACTTGGAGGACTCCAGGTTGCTAGATGTTGTCAGGGCCCTGTAAATATAGGTTCCAGGACGGCTGGAGTCAGGAAAACTGACTTGCTGTTATCCTGTATGCACCCAACAAACTGGGTGCTCTTGCTTCTAAGCAGACTATTGCTAGTTGGATGTGTAATACAATTCAGCTTGCACATTCTGTGGCAGGCCTGCCACAGCCAAAATATGTAAATGCCCATTCCACAAGGAAGGTGGGCTTATCTTGGGCGGCTGCCCGAGGGGTCTCGGCTTTACAACTTTGCCGAGCGGCTATTTAGTCAGGGGCAAACACGTTGGTAAAATCCTACAAATTTGATACCCTGGCTAAGGAGGACCTGGAGTTCTCTCATTCGGTGCTGCAGAGTCATCCGCACTCTCCCGCCCGTTTGGGAGCTTTGGTATTATCCCCATGGTCCTTTCAGGAACCCCAGCATCCACTAGGACGATAGAGAAAATAAGAATTTACTTACCGATTAATTCTATTTCTCGGAGTCCGTAGTGGATGCTGGGCGCCCATCCCTAGTGCGGATTATCTGCAATACTTGTACATAGTTACAAAAATCGGGTTATTATTGTTGTGAGCCATCTTTTCAGAGGCTCCGCTGTTATCATACTGTTAACTGGGTTCAGATCACAGGTTGTACAGTGTGATTGGTGTGACTGGTATGAGTCTTACCCGGGATTCAAAATCCTTCCTTATTGTGTACGCTCGTCCGGGCACAGTATCCTAACTGAGGCTTGGAGGAGGGTCATAGGGGGAGGAGCCAGTGCACACCACCTGATCCTAAAGCTTTACTTTTTGTGCCCTGTCTCCTGCGGAGCCGCTATTCCCATGGTCCTTTCAGGAACCCCAGCATCCACTACGGACTCCGAGAAATAGAATTATCGGTAAGTAAATTCTTATTTTGTGATTCATGTGTTATCATTTATTTCTATATATTGATACAGCACCCACATTCTGCAGCACTTTGCAGAGAAAATATTTGCCCAATCCCTGCCACAGTGGAGCATATAATCTGTATACCCTACCACAGTGCTGGGCAAAACGTCGATCGCTATCTACTGGTAGCTTGAGGAGCTCACACCGGTAGATAGCGACCAACTTCCTCATTACAACTGTATTTGCTGCCGCCGCTGCGCTCCACACCCAGAGCGTTCCCAATGATGAATTGCGCAGGTGACGTCATGACATCAGCCGTGCACCCGTGCAGTACATCATTGGGAACGTGATGTGAGTACAGCGGCGGTGGGAAGCAGTCCAGCCAGCGTGAGTTGTGCACAGGGGTCTATTATGCACTGAGGGGGATCTGCATTGGTGGAATTTGCACATGAAGGGGGACTGTATGTTGCACAGCAGGATGTTCTGCAGTGGGAAGAGGGGTATTTTGCAGATGGGTGTATCTGCATAAGGGATGGGGGATCTGCACAGAGGGGTATGTTGCACAGCGAGATATTCTGCACAGGGAGGGAGTATTCTGCACAGGGGGATAGATAGATAGAACAAGGTTGTGCAATCAATGTTATAGGTCCATAAACTCCGTATGTAGTTTCTGATGTCGGTGCTGGCACTTCTAAACAGCGTAACCACACTGTTAGAATTAACTGAAAAAGAATGATGAAGGCGCACTCAGTGAATCAAGGTATAAAGTAGATTTACTACAAATAACAAGCTCACATACATCAAGGTTTAAAATCACTGGCTCATGGAAATCGAAACCGCTGTCTCCAATGCCACTCGCAGCAGTCCGTCTCTCAGATTGCCGGCATGCAGTGATACTCAGGTCAGCGTCTCAGCTTACGGAACAGGTGTTCTTGGTTGGAACGAACACGTCCTTGTTTAGGCCACGTTCAACGCGTTTCGTCACTGTATGACTTCGTCAGGGGGTGTGGTCAGTATCTCCAACGATGTCTTTTTATATACGCACTGATTATTCACATCTTATATTCAGGTGTAACATATTACTATCAATCTTTATACAACAACAAATATATTTAGATATCTTAATCTACTTTAATAAAAATATATATATTCTAAATAGACTTTATTTACAAAAAAGTATATACTAATATTTAAAAATATTTTCATAAAAAGTCAGGAGAAAAAACTATAAAAAGCATATAGCGAGCAGTAATAAAATGTCTATAACGAAGGTTCAATTAAATCAATATAGAACTTGGGCAATACAGAGCAAATTGCTTACGACTTTTTATGGCACCAAAAACTTTAGACGATGCATATTTTATTCGGTACAAATTTCTGACGTCCCGGTGGCTTATTTAACCTCTTGTGGATTTTAGGCAGCTGGTAGAATAAAGCTATACGTGGATGTAAATTAAGAATGTAGGAATATTCATTTTGATCAATACATTTTTTTTCAACAAACCATCATCTAGAAGTTTCTTAAGATCACTTATTATACCTTCACTGGGATCATTGCACAGAGTTTTATATGTAGACGCGTCACTCAGTATTCTTTGTGATTCATCCATATAATCTTTTTTATTGATAACCGGCTGTTGCGGTGGTGACTTGGTTTGTTCTCACTCGTGCGGTCGCCCCCTCCTTAGTGGGCGCGTACCCCCATCAGTCGTTCTATAAACCATCAGAAATTTGTACCGAATAAAATATGCATCGTCTAAAGTTTTTGGTGCCATAAAAAGTCGTAAGCAATTTGCTCTGTATTGCCCAAGTTCTACATTGATTTAATTGAACCTTCGTTATAGACATTTTATTACTGCTCGCTATATGCTTTTTATAGTTTTTTTCTCCTGACCTTTTTATGAAAATATTTTTAAATATTAGTATATACTTTTTTGTAAATAAAGTCTATTTAGAATATATATATTTTTATTCAAGTAGATTAAGATATAAGATGTCTAAATATATTTGTTGTATAAAGATTGATAGTAATATGTTACACCTGAATATAAGATGTGAATAATCAGTGCGTATATAAAAAGACATCGTTGGAGATACTGACCACACCCCCTGACGAAGTCATACAGTGACGAAACGCGTTGGGCGTGGCCTAAACAAGGACGTGTTCGTTCCAACCAAGAACACCTGTTCCGTAAGCTGAGACGCTGACCTGAGTATCACTGCATGCCGGCAATCTGAGAGACGGACTGCTGCGAGTGGCATTGGAGACAGCGGTTTCGATTTCCATGAGCCGGTGATTTTAAACCTTGATGTATGTGAGCTTGTTATTTGTAGTAAATCTACTTTATACCTTGATTCACTGAGTGCGCCTTCATAATATATATATATATATATATATATATATATATATATATTATAATATCGCGCAGCAAATTCCGTTGCGCTTTACAATTGTGTGATGTTCTGCACACAATCATAACAAGATTGTGTTAATTGATATATTGTTTTCCGGCAGGGTCCATAGGTTATCCACAAGATAACATTGGGATATGATGAAGCGACAGTGGATTTGCACCAATCTGTCAAAGCTTTCTGGCCTCCCAGGATGCAGCGGGCCTGTCCATATATCCCCGCTTCCTGGCTCGGGCAAATCAGTTTTTGTTTTTTTTTTGTTTGGTGCGGCAGGAGCCAGACCATGGTCAGAGGGCTGCTGGTTTTTAGCAGCCCTAGGCTTTATTTTATTTTTATAGTCTTAATGTTTTTTTCTCTAACGTCCTAAGTGGATGCTGGGGACTCCGTCAGGACCATGGGGAATAGCGGCTCCGCAGGAGACAGGGCACAAAAATAAAGCTTTAGGATTAGGTGGTGTACTGGCTCCTCCCCCCTATGACCCTCCTCCAAGCCTCAGTTAGGTTTTTGTGCCCGTCCGAGCAGGGTGCAATCTAGGTGGCTCTCCTAAAGAGCTGCTTAGAAAAAGTTTTTTTTAGGTTTTTTTATTTTCAGTGAGTCCTGCTGGCAACAGGCTCACTGCATCGAGGGACTTAGGGGAGAGAATTTCAACTCACCTGCGTGCAGGATGGATTGGATTCTTAGGCTACTGGACACCATTAGCTCCAGAGGGAGTCGGAACACAGGTCTCACCCTGGGGTTCGTCCCGGAGCCGCGCCGCCGACCCCCCTTACAGATGCTGAAGATTGAAGGTCCGGAAACAGGCGGCAGAAGGCTCTTCAGTCTTCATGAAGGTAGCGCACAGCACTGCAGCTGTGCGCCATTGTTGTCACACACTTCACACCAAGCGGTCACGGAGGGTGCAGGGCGCTGCTGGGGGCGCCCTGGGCAGCAATATTTAATACCTTTTATGGCAAAAGAATACATCACATATAGCCATTGAGGCTATATGTATGTATTTAACCCATGCCAGTTATCTAAAACTACGGGAGAAAAGCCCGCCGAAATAGGGGGCGGAGCTTATTCTCCTCAGCACACAGCGCCATTTTCCTGCTCAGCTCCGCTGTGAGGAAGGCTCCCAGGACTCTCCCCTGCACTGCACTACAGAAACAGGGTAAAACAGAGAGGGGGGCCATTTTTTTGGCGATATTTTGATATATTTAAGCTGCTATAAAGAACAACACTTATATAAGGTTGTTCCCATATATATTATAGCGCTTGGGTGTGTGCTGGCAAACTCTCCCTCTGTCTCCCCAAAGGGCTAGTGGGGTCCTGTCTTCGATAAGAGCATTCCCTGTGTGTCTGCTGTGTCGGTACGTGTGTGTCGACCTGTATGAGGACGATGTTGGTGTGGAGGCAGAGCAATTGCCGATAATGGTGATGTCACCCCCCAGGGAGTCGACACCGGAATGGATGGCTTTGTTTATGGAATTACGTGATAATGTCAGCACATTACAAAAATCAGTTGACGACATGAGACGGCCGGCAAACCAGTTAGTACCTGCCCAGGCGTCTCAGACACAGTCAGGGGCTGTAAAGCGCCCTTTACCTCAGTCGGTCGACACAGACCCAGACACAGACACTGAATCTAGTGTCGACGGTGATGAAACAAACGTATTTTCTCCTACACTACTTCATGGCAGCCCTTACTCTTGGGATTGTATCCCATTCCTAACTTTAGACAGGGAATTTTTTACTCACTTAGGGACCACCCACTTTGGGTATATAGCCCTGCTCCTCCCCTTCCTCCACTAGTCTTTTTCCTGTCTCCTAGCTTGACAGGGTAATGGTTTTTTGCTACAGGATTTACCTCTATTTCCCAGTAATACGCCTCATTGCAGCCGTACTGGAAGAGGGTGGCTCCCTGGGGAAGGCTGTGTGTGCTTGGGGCAGTCACGTAAGTCCCCGCTGTCAGCTAAAGGTGTCCGCCCGCTCTGTAATGCTGCTGGTCCCTCTCCCTCCCGAACCGCTGCCTAGAGCAGTCTCCCCGGGTGCAGGTTTCCTCCGCTCGCCGCAGCGCCCCATGTCTCCGGCGGACCCGGAAGTAGCGGTGGCTGGAAGGGCAGCGCAGTGAAGGGGATGTACGGCTGGCGGGCGGAAGCGCTGTAAGGAGAGGCAGCGTGCGGCGGCTAGCGGGCGGAAGTGCTGGAGCGGCCGTCCTGGTTAGGCTGTGGGACGGTCTGCTCAGCGCCTGTCTCTATGGTTTTGTTTTAAAATAAATGGCGCTGCACACCAGGAGTGATGAGAAACTCCTATGAGCTGGGCAGGATATATGTGCTTACCAGCAGGATGGAAAGAGAGCCTTCCCCCCAAAAGCCAGTCAGTGTCCAAAAGAGGTAAGTCCTCATAGAGGGCATGTTTTTCTAGATTTTCAGTTTTGTTTTCTGTTTTAAATTTTTTATCTGGAAAGCTTGGTTAGTGTAGGTTTTTTCAATAGTATTTTGGTGTGATTTTGTAGTGTGTCTCCGCCTAAGAAGAGACTGTGTAAAAATAGGCAGTGTGCAGCCTGTGATAAAAAATTTTTCCTCTACTGAGAAGGTGAAGTTCTGTGAGGACTGTACACAGAGTGATATTCAGCAGGCTAATCAATCCAGACAGATACAGGTGTTAAGGGACTGGATTAAGAGATACTTTGTTACTAAGGAACAGCTGGCTGATTTGCAGGGAAATAAAAGATTAGATCCCTGGCTAGTATTGATTCTCAGGATGAATCAGCCTCTGGTGATTGCAATTATGTTGATTATCAGGCTTCTAGTACGGAGTCAGAGGAGAAAGAGGAGGATAGAAAATGTAACTTGGAACTTGTGGGCAGTCTCTTAAAGAATATATTTAAGACCATGAATTATAAGCAGGCGGATAAAGGTGATGATGATGAGGATGTTCTGTTTGGGGACAAATCCAGAAGGAACAGGTGGTTTCCGGTTCACAAAGCATTGAAGGAGGTAGTGTCTAAGGAGTGGCAAAACATTGATAAGAGACTTGGCAATATTAAACGAGTTGATCGTATATTCCCGATAGAGGATGAGCAATTTGTGGGCTGGTGTGCAGTGCCTAAAGTCGCATCGACTGCAGTGGCAGAAATGGTGTCCAAAACTACTATTCTGTTAGAGGACGGGGCAGTCCTGAAGGATGACATGGATAAGCGTATGGAGAGTGTAATAAAGAAATTACACATGTCCTCAGTGGGGTCTTTAAAGTCTGGTGTGGCTGTTGCGTCTGTTTCCAGAGCATTGAGAGTTTGGGGATCAGTATTGTCCACAGATGTGGGGGAAAAGATCTCGAGACAATATTTGCGAAGAAGTCTAGGTTTCATGCTTAAAGGCATAGAGTATTTGTGCGAAGCCTCTTTGGATATGCTGGATTTTGCAGCAAAGTCCATGGCGGCAGGTGTATTGGCCAGAAAGGCCCTGTGGCTTCGGTCGTGGTCAGCAGGTATGCATTCCAAAAACCGACTGGTGCCCTTACCGTACGAGGGTGCTCTATTTGGCAATAAACTAGAGGCCATTATACAAAAGATGTAAGGAAGTAAATCAGCGAGGTTACCTCAAGACAGAAGAAATAGATTTCCATTTCCTTCCTCCAGACAGCAGTTAAGAAGGCAAGAAGTTATAGGCCAGGACGACCTTATACGGGGAGATATTCCTCGGGGATGAATAGGCAGCCCTTTTGTTGGGCTTAGAGGAAAGGTGGACGAAGACAATGACTATTGCAGGGTCCCAGTATCCTTTCCAGTAGGAGCCAGACTCCAGAAGTTTGTCAGTCAGTGGCCGAGTTCAATTCGGGATACGTGGGTACTGGACGTGATATCTCAGGGAAACCGGATAGGGTTCTCCGAGGTCCCAAGAAAGGACAAATTCGTAATCTCGGAAAGACCAACTGTGAGTCTGGAATTAAGAGCCCCGGAGGACAGTTTAGAAAAACTAATCAGGGCAAAAGCAGTAGAGACTGTCCCGCCTTCAGAAAGAAAGAGCGGGTTCTATTCCACAATATTCCTGATAAAAAAGGCGTCTGGAGACTTCAGGACTATACTAGATCGCAGACAATTTAATAAACATTTTCAGTTTACGTGCCTCCCTTGCGGTCTGAAGACGTATCCAGGGATATTTACCAAGGTCCTGTCGGCACTGGTGTCCGTGATAAGAGGATGAGGAATAGCGATCTGGTCATGTCTGGACGACCTACTAGTATGTGGAGAGTCAGTTCGGAAGGTAAAGGAAGCATTGGAGGTGACGCTGCAGATCCTACAAGAGCATGGCTGGTTAATAAACTGAAAAAAAAAAAAAAAAAAAAAGCCAGCTAGAACCAAGGCAAAAGATCCAGTTTCTCGGAGTACAGGTGGATACTATCAGTTATATGATAGGTATTTCGGAAGAAATGTGCTCAAAAATTCGGGATCTGGCTTCTCTGCTAAAAGAGTGCAACAGCGTGACACTGCGCCAGGGGATGCGTCTTTTGGGTATGATGGCCTCCACCATAGACGTGGTCCCTTGGGCGAGATGGCGAATGAGGGATCTTCAGCTAGATATCCTAAGCTACTGTCGGAGACGTTATTCCCTGAATTATCGCATAAAGTTATGTCAAAAAGCAAGGCGCTCCCCAGACTGGTGGATGGAGACTGAACTGGTCGACAGAAAGACTGCTTTGTCAGATCGTCACTATCTTATTCTAATGACAGATGCAAGTGCAGTCGGATGGGGGGCACACCTGTTGCAGCAGAACTGCCAAGGCAGGTGGAACCGGGAAGAAGAAAGACTGTCTTCAAACCACAGAGAAATGAGAGCCGTGTGGAAAGCGATGAAGTATTTCCAGGAGCAATTTCAGGGGAGACATCCCAGGATATTTTCAGACAATGTAGCAGTGGCAATTGGCAAGGTATTAATGGAAGAGGTGTCAAACATACTATGTTGGGCAGAGGGTCATTTCGAGTCCCTGTCAGCGCTACATGTTCCAGGAGTAAACAATTCTGTTTACAATTCTTGTCTGTCGGATTTCCTCAGCAGACAAGAGGTGCTACCAGGACAATGGGAATTGAACGGCAGATTGTACAGAAATTCGGCCAGCCTCAGGTAGATCTAATGGCCACGCACATCAATGCGAAAGTTCCTCTGTTCTTCTCCCGATATCGTCTCCCAGGAGTGGCGGAGTGGATGTCTTTTCTCTCCCGTGGAGATTAAAGCTTGCATTTGTTTCCCTCCGTTTCCAATGATCGCACGTATTCTAAGAAAGATCAG
Organism: Pseudophryne corroboree; assembly: GCF_028390025.1. Lineage (NCBI taxonomy): Eukaryota > Metazoa > Chordata > Amphibia > Anura > Myobatrachidae > Pseudophryne > Pseudophryne corroboree. The sequence goes on along the minus strand of NC_086452.1, from coordinate 62,974,996 downwards.
GGAAGAAAGGGCGCAGATCATAATGGTTCTCCCATATTGGCCGAAGAGAGTGTGGTTTCCCTCAGTACTGAGGATGGCAGTAGGAGAACCTTGGATGTTGCCGCTAGTAACGGATCTGTTACGTCAGGGTCCATTGCTGCACCCAAAATCTACAGCAACTTCATTTGACGGCATGGAAATTGGATGGCAATTATTGAAAAACAAAGGTTTATCTGAACAAGTCGTGAGTTTGCTGATTCAGTCGAGAAAAAAGTATCCTCTAAGGTCTATTATAGAGTCTGGAAGACTTTCATTTCTTGGTCCGACTCAAGATTTAGCCCGCAGAAGGCAGGGACATCTCAGGTCTTACAATTCTTGTTTGATGGCTTTGAAAAGGGGCTGGCAGTGTCCACTATCAAGGTCCAGATAGCAGCTCTGAGTGTCCTGTTGGAGCGAAGATTGTCCGACGAGGGCCTAGTGAAGAAGTTCTGTCAGGCAATTAAAAGGATAAGACCTCTGATTAGGTCGGTTCTCGCTCCATGTGATTTAAAGTTAGTTTTGGATTCATTAATGTTGTCCCCGTTTGAACCGTTACAGGACGTCTCAATGAAATTTCTAAACTTGGAGAGTAGTGTTTTTGGTAGCCATCACCTCACCAGAAGAGTTGGAGAGCTACAGGCTCTATGGTCCGAGGAGCCCTATCTCAATTTCTTTCCGGATAGACTTGTTCTAAGAGCTAATCCAGATTTTCTGCCTAAAGTGGTGTCAGATTTCCATTTTGAATCAGGACATTGTATTAATATCATTCTACACGCATCCGCAGAATGAGGAGAGAATGCATATTTTGGATCTAATAAGAGCAATCTCAGTCTACTTGAAAGAGTTGAGGAGTTTCGTAAAACAAAGCGCCTGTTTTGTATTCAGGAGCAAGAAAGGGCGAGAAACCTACGAAACAAACCATTTTCAGATGGATTACGGGACTCCTGACGTTTTATTTACAAGCAGAATGGTCGTGAGGTTCCGGAGGAGCTAAAGGCACACTCTACCAGGGCTGTTGCAGCTTCTTGGGCTAGGAAGGCACGGCTCTCGGCGAAAGATTTATGTGCAGCAGCTGCATGGTCTTCCATACATACATTCTCTAGCCATTATGTGGTAGATGTTGTAGACGTCCACTTTGGAAAACGTATCTTTAAGGGGGCATTGAATTAAATGAGTTATGCTTTTCAGCATTAGGACAATGTCTCTTGTATATTTATATTGCCCTCCCAATATTGAGCGTTGGTATATCCCAAGAGTAAGGGCTGCCATGAAGTAGTGTAGGAGAAAAAAGCAAATTATACTTACCGATAATTTCATTTCTCCGAGATACTTCATGGCAGCCTACAATATACCCTCCCTTAGTAAAGTCTTAATATAGCCTGGTCGCAGGAGACACTCAAAAGACTAGTGGAGGAAGGGGAGGAGCAGGGCTATATACCCAAAGTGGGTGGTCCCTAAGTGAGTAAAAAATTCCCTGTCTAAAGTTAGGAATGGGATACAATCCCAAGAGTAAGGGCTGCCATGAAGTATCTCGGAGAAATGAAATTATCGGTAAGTATAATTTGCTTTTTTCAAGTAGGGCCACACGTTATATGATCACGGCAATGAAGGAGGCTTTGCATATCTCTGATACTGCAAGTACCACAAAAAGGGGTATTATGTGGGGGGTGAAAAAACTACCTGTAGTTTTTCCTGAATCAGAGGAATTAAATGATGTATGTGATGAAGCGTGGGTTAACCCAGATAGAAAAATGCTAATTTCAAAAAAGTTATTAGCATTATACCCTTTCCCGCCAGAGGTTAGGGCGCGCTGGGAAACACCCCCTAGGGTGGATAAGGCGCTCACACGCTTATCAAAACAAGTGGCGTTACCGTCTCCTGATACGGCCGCCCTCAGGGATCCAGCTGATAGGAGAATGGAAACTACCCTAAAAAGTATATACACACATACTGGTGTTATACTGCGACCAGCCATCGCCTCAGCCTGGATGTGCAGTGCTGGGGTCGTCTGGTTGGATTCCCTGACTGAAAATATTGATACCCTGGATAGGGACAGTATTTTATTGACTATAGAGCAATTAAAGGATGCTTTCCTTTAAATGCGAGATGCTCAGAGAGATATTTGCACTCTGGCATCGAGAGTAAATGCGATGTCCATATCTGCCAGAAGGAGTTTATGGACGCGACAGTGGTCAGGTGATGCGTATTCCAAACGACATATGGAAGTATTGCCGTATAAAGGGGAGGAATTATTTGGCGTCTGTCTATCGGATCTGGTGGCCACGGCAACTGCCGGAAAATCCACCTTTTTACCTCAGACCCCCTCCCAACAGAAAAAGACACTGTCTTTTCAGCCGCAGTCCTTTCGGTCCTATAAGAACAAGCGGACAAAAGGACAGTCATATCTGCCTCGGGGCAGAGGAAGGGGTAAGAGAGGGCAGCAAGCAGCCCCTGCCCAGGAACAGAAGCCCTCCCAGGGTTCTGCAAAGCCCTCAGCATGACGCTGGGGCCTTACAAGCGGACTCAGGAGCGGTGGGGGGTCGACTCAAGAATTTCAGCGCACAGTGGGCTTGCTCACAGGTGGACCCCTGGATTCTGCAGGTAGTATCTCAGGGTTACAGGTTGGAATTCGAGAAGTCTCCCCCTCGCCGGTTCCTAAAGTCTGCTTTGCCAACGTCTCCCTCAGACAGGGCGACGGTATTGGAAGCCATTCACAAGCTGTTTTCTCAGCAGGTGATAGTCAAGGTACCCCTCCTACAACAGGGAAAGGGGTATTACTCCACGCTATTTGTGGTACCGAAGCCGGACGGCTCGGTAAGACCTATTCTAAATCTGAAATCTTTGAACCTGTACATACAAAAATTCAAGTTCAAGATGGAGTCACTCAGAGCAGTGATAGCGAATCTGGAAGAAGGGGACTTTATGGTGTCCCTGGACATAAAGGATGCTTACCTACATGTCCCAATTTGCCCTTCACATCAAGGGTACCTCAGGTTCGTGGTGCAAAACTGTCATTATCAGTTTCAGACGCTGCCGTTTGGATTGTCCACGGCACCTCGGGTCTTTACCAAGGTAATGGCCGAAATGATGATTCTTCTGCGAAGAAGAGGCGTATTAATTATCCCTTACTTGGACGATCTCCTGATAAGGGCAAGGTCCAGAGAACAGCTGGAGGACGGAGTAGCACTAACCCAACTAGTGCTGCAACAACACGGGTGGATTCTGAATTTTCCAAAATCTCAGTTGACCCCGACGACACGTCTGCTGTTCCTCGGAATGATTCTGGACACGGTTCAGAAAAAGGTGTTTCTTCCGGAGGAGAAAGCCAGGGAGTTATCCGAACTTGTCAGGAACCTCCTAAAACCAGGGAAAGTGTCTGTGCATCAATGCACAAGAGTCCTGGGAAAGATGGTGGCTTCTTACGAAGCGATTCCATTCGGCAGATTCCACGCACGAACTTTTCAGTGGGATCTGCTGGACAAATGGTCCGGATCGCATCTGCAGATGCATCAGCGGATAACCTTATCGCCACGGACAAGGGTGTCTCTTCTGTGGTGGTTGCAGAGTGCTCATCTGTTAGAGGGCCGCAGATACGGCATACAGGACTGGGTCCTGGTGACCACGGATGCCAGTCTGAGAGGCTGGGGAGCGGTCACACAGGGAAGAAACTTCCAGGGAGTATGGTCAAGCCTGGAGATGTCTCTTCATATAACTATACTGGAGCTAAGAGCGATTTACAATGCTCTAAGCCTGGCAAAACCCCTGCTTCAGGGTCAGCCGGTGTTGATCCAGTCGGACAACATCACGGCAGTCGCCCACGTAAACAGACAGGGCGGCACAAGAAGCAGGACAGCAATGGCAGAAGCTGCAAGGATTCTTCGCTGGGCGGAAGATCATGTGATAGCACTGTCAGCAGTATTCATTCCGGGAGTGGACAACTGGGAAGCAGACTTCCTCAGCAGACACGATCTACACCCGGGAGAGTGGGGACTTCATCCAGAAGTCTTCCACATGATTGTGAACCGTTGGGAAAAACCAATGGTGGATATGATGGCGTCCCGCCTCAACAAAAAACTGGACAGGTATTGCGCCAGGTCAAGAGACCCTCAGGCAATAGCTGTGGACGCTCTGGTAACACCGTGGGTGTTCCAGTCAGTGTATGTGTTCCCTCCTCTGCCTCTCATACCAAAGGTACTGAGAATTATACGGCAAAAGGGAGTAAGAACGATACTAGTGGCTCCGGATTGGCCAAGAAGAACTTGGTACCCGGAACTTCAAGAGATGCTCACGGAGGATCCGTGGCCTCTACCTCTAAGACCGGACCTGCTTCAGCAGGGACCGTGTCTATTCCAAGACTTACCGCGGCTGCGTTTGACGGCATGGCGGTTGAACGCCGAATTCTAAGGGAAAAAGGCATTCCGGAAGAGGTCATTCCTACACTGGTAAAAGCCAGGAAGGAGGTGACTGCACAACATTATCACCGCATTTGGAGAAAATATGTTGCGTGGTGTGAGGCCAGGAAGGCCCCCACGGAGGAATTTCAACTGGGTCGATTCCTACATTTCCTGCAAACAAGATTGTCTATGGGCCTCAAATTGGGGTCCATTAAGGTTCAAATTTCGGCCCTGTCGATTTTCTTCCAGAAAGAATTGGCTTCAGTTCCTGAAGTCCAGACTTTTGTAAAAGGAGTACTACATATACAGCCCCCGGTTGTGCCCCCAGTGGCACCGTGGGATCTTAATGTAGTCTTGGATTTTCTCAAATCCCATTGGTTTGAGCCGCTCAAATCGGTGGAGTTGAAGTATCTTATATGGAAAGTGACCATGCTACTGGCCCTGGCTTCAGCCAGGAGAGTATCAGAATTGGCGGCTTTATCATATAAGAGCCCATATCTGATTTTCCATACGGACAGGGCAGAACTGCGGACACGTCCTCATTTTCTGCCTAAGGTGGTGTCAGCGTTTCACCTGAACCAGCCTATTGTGGTGCCTGCGGCTACTAACGATTTGGAGGATTCCAAGTTGTTGGACGTGGTCCGGGCATTGAAAATATATATTTCAAGAACGGCGGGAGTCAAAGTCTGACTCACTGTTTATATTGTATGCACCCAACAAGATGGGTGCTCCTTCTAAGCAGACGATTGCTCGTTGGATTTGTAGCACAATTCAACTTGCACATTCTGTGGCAGGCTTGCCACAACCTAAATCTGTCAAGGCCCATTCCACAAGGAAAGTGGGCTCATCCTGGGCGGCTGCCCGGGGGGTCTCGGCATTACAACTCTGCCGAGCTGCTACTTGGTCAGGGGCAAACACATTTGCAAAATTCTACAAATTTGATACCCTGGCTGAGGAGGACCTTGAGTTCTCTCATTCGGTGCTGCAGAGTCATCCGCACTCTCCCGCCCGTTTGGGAGCTTTGGTATAATCCCCATGGTCCTGACGGAGTCCCCAGCATCCACTTAGGACGTTAGAGAAAATAAGAATTTACTTACCGATAATTCTATTTCTCGTAGTCCGTAGTGGATGCTGGGCGCCCATCCCAAGTGCGGATTGTCTGCAATACTTGTACATAGTTATTGTTACAAACAAATTCGGGTTGTTATTGTTGTGAGCCGTCTGTTCAGAGGCTCCTACGTTGTCATACTGTTAACTGGGTTCAGATCACAAGTTATACTGTGTGATTGGTGTGGCTGGTATGAGTCTTACCCGGGATTCAATATCCTTCCTTATTGTGTACGCTCGTCCGGGCACAGTATCCTAACTGAGGCTTGGAGGAGGGTCATAGGGGGAGGAGCCAGTACACACCACCTAATCCTAAAGCTTTATTTTTGTGCCCTGTCTCCTGCGGAGCCGCTATTCCCCATGGTCCTGACGAAGTCCCCAGCATCCACTACGGACTACGAGAAATAGAATTATCGGTAAGTAAATTCTTATTTTTTGAGTGATCTTTCTGAAAAGCGTCTTATACGTACCTTAGTCGCTCCAACAACTCTCTGCCGGGTCGCGACAAAGCTTACCCACGAGTACAGTGCTGTTTCGGCGGGCGTCTGTGTCTCATAACTAACAGGTCCAGCAGACATTACCAGGCTGTGGCTGGAGCACGGGGAGAAGGTAAGGCATCGGTTCCGCTTAGAAGGGGAATACGGACACAGCCACACTGTTTTGGGAGGAGACTACCGATCAGTCGCTGACGCGGCTGCCGCCTCGGGTACACCATCGCTAGGCCTTAGGGATCAGAGGCTCCAGGAATAGTATGAGACCGCGATCCCTAGGGTTGATGTCAGCAGTGGGGAGTCAGACGCTCTCCTGGTCACCCTCCTGGTCATGACCCGTTTCCTCAGTCTCCCGCCATGAACTGTTTCCCGCTCCGTCTCAGACACTGTACATGAAGGGGACCTAGTGGCGGCATAGGCATCTGTGCGACTAGTTCGTCAATGTTCACGGAGCGTCTGTTCGCTATAGGTTCATGGAGCGGCAGTGTACATTAGTAGCGTCTGGATCCACTCAGCGTTCGCAAATGTATTCACCGGTCCTGGAAGCGAGGCGAGTCTCCCTGTACCCCACTCTGAGTACGCGTAATACAGCACTAATTCTCTATCGACCTTTTGAGTATGAATAGGTGCCTATTGCATATGAGTCTGTATATTATTACTGTTTCTTTTGCAATGCGTCTGAATACAGTAGGTCTGTTTAAACATAATTCAGTAATATGTTTTCCTACATTCTTGAAATGTAGTTGATGTGCTCATATTGCTTATTATACTAATGTATAACGTGACTGACTGCTAGTGTGATTTTACTATATAGTCAGTTTATGTTCTATTCCCATCCTCAATGCTGGTGCATGGGTAGGGTCTGATTGTATGTCACGTTAAAAAGCTTAAAGGGATTACAGTCACAAATTGTGTAGTACACTGGGGAAGTGTTGATTTGTTTATCATGTTTAAGAGCTGCAAAGGTGAGGAGGATACTCCTATCATGTTTGTCTTGCAAAGCTGTGTTAACCTCTCAGGATCTGATTCAGGATGGTTTGTGTGCAAATTGTTTTAGCTTTCACCAGGGGTTCTTGAAAAATACAAGACAGAAGCTAAATGAAAAAGTGATGGTAGGCAGTCCCAGTACAGCAAGTCTCTTGATAAAACAGAAAATAAGCCATTAGCCTGATGGTGCGGGTCTCCACCTGGGGGATCCCAGTGTGGGGAGCCGACTTCTTCAGTTTGCACAGATCTGGCAGCAGTCTACAACAGATGCCTGGGTGCAGGAAGCGGTATCTCTAGATTATGCTTTTGCCTTCAAGAAGCACCCTCCTGAAAGGTGTGTTTTTGGTTTGTTTAGGCCAGAGCTTTGCAAGAGATGGTTCAGAGATTTCTTTAGTCAGGAGTAGTCATTCCAGTTCCTCCTGCACAACGAGGACAGGGTTTTTACTCCAACCTGTTTCTAGTTCAGAAGCCAAATGGGTCATTTCAGCCCATTCTCAAAGTGCTGAACAAATACATTTGGGTACCTCTGTTTCACATGGAGACTTTGGGGTATATTTAATAAGTCTGGTCCATTCCGACATGCAGTTGTCGGAATGGACCCGACAACCCCTATTCAAAAGTGTCCAAATCCGACTGTCTGATTTGGCCGCTCCCGTTGTCATGCCCTGCTGCTGTCTGCGGCGCCGGGAGGAGGTGTAGGTGACCCGCCGGGGGTTGTGTGGGCACAGCCCGCCAGAAGGAGTTGGGGGCAGCACGGCGGTGGAGACGGAGCAGATGGGGAGGAGACGGGGGAGCTGAGGCTGCTGACAACAGGAGGCTCACGGCAGCGTCCACCCGGCTCCAGCAAGCAGGACCTCGCTTGCTGGAGCCGGGTGGACACTACCGCTGGGTCCATGCTCTCCCCGCTGCTCCCCCCGTCTCCTGACTTTTTTTTTTAAAGTCTGATTGAGATTGTCGGAAACGGGGCTAAAACCTGTCTGGTTTGGCCCCGTTTCCGACAATGCATGCTGATCGGCGGCTGAAGCTTGTCGGAAAGACAGCAGCTTCCGACAGTTTTAGGTCGGAAGGGGTTCCGACCTATTTATTATGGCCCTGTTTATTCCGACAAGTCTGGATACTCTACTTGTTGGAACAAACAGGGCCGTAATAAATAGGTCGGAACCCCTTCCGACCTAAAACTGTCGGAAGCTGCCGTCTTTCCGACAAGACGGCAGCTTCCGACAGTTATTGAATATACCCCTTTACGTTCAATCATTTTGGACATGGAGCCAGGGGATTTTATGGTATCCCTGGATATACAGGATGCTTACCTACATGTTCCTATAGCACTGTCCCATCAGTTTTATCCCAGGTTCGCTATCCTCCAACAACATTTTCAGTTCCATGCCCTACCTTTTGGGTTAGCCACAGCCCCCCAGAGTATTTACTAAGATTATGGTGGTAATGGCACCTTATCTTCGACAGCAGGGGTTAAGAATTTTTCCATTTCTCGACGATCTTTTAATCCTGGCACAGTCAAAGGAATTGCTCCTATGTCATCTGCAACAGACGATAGTGTGTCTGCAAAGGCAGAGGTCGCTCATAAATTGGACAAAATGTCTCTGGTTCCATCACAGCGGATGACTCGCTTGGGGGTGGTACTGGATTCAAGTCTTCAGAGTAATTTTACCTGTGAACAAGATATCCAAGGTTCAGTCAAGGATTCAGGACTTGCTACACAGTCAAAAGGTATCCATTCACGCAGCAATGCATGTGATGGGATTGATGGTGTCCACTTTCGACATGGAGTATGCACAGTTCCACTCTAGGCCCCTGCAGCATCTGATTCTTGCCAAATAGAATGGATTGCATCAGATGATAAAAACGCAGACTATGGTTCTTACAATAGAAGTAAGGTCATTAGCCTGGTGGCTACAGACATCCCATCTGGACAAGGGGAGACCTTTTGGATATCAGACTGGGAAATTCTGACAGATGCCAGTCTACATGGCTGGGAAGCAGTGTCAGGAAGGTTGTGTTTCCACGGGCAATGGACCAAGGAAGGTCACCTGCCAATAAATATATTGGAATAAAAAATCAGACAAAAAAAGAAGACTGGTATTACAGCACATATAGATTAGAACTAAAGTTTTTTTTATTAAAACACATACAAACGTGTATGTATGTGTATATATATATGTGTGTGTATATATATATATATATATATATATATATATATATATATATATATATATATATATATATATATATATATATTTATTATATAGTGTGTGTATATATTTATTTATATCTATGCACTTCGTACCACCGGCCGGTCAATCTACTCATTCAATAGTATATTTATAGGCAAACTATATACAACATGCAATATAGCCTATTATCTCCTTAGCCACTTGAAGTTTTATCAACATATGTTACTGTGATCACTAAAATGTATCTCTTCCGATGTTTACGGAGACAAAATAGCAGAGTTCTTCTTTCTGTAACTATAGAACAGTCACTTTGGATAATCACTTTTTTTTTTCTCCACCATAAATGTGCTCAAAGACTGACTGTCCCATTTTTGTAGACCAAGTCCGTTTTTATAATGGAAATATATTTCCTTTAAAAAGTGTCTGGCCAGACAAGTGAATAAATGCGATCTCACCACTCTCTTTTTTTTTTTTTTTTTTTTTATTTTTTTTATATGGATTCTTTCACCAAAAGCGTCCTCCCTGGTTGCTGGTGCTCTACCTTTATCATGCAGTCATCTCTGGGGGATCGTGAATGGAGTAAAGGATCCGTGGAGCGCTGTGGCTGGCTGATGAGATCTCCGTACACAGTGGTGCAAATAGCAACTAAACGAGCAAATGACGCGTTTCCCCACCTCCCTCCGGGTTCAGCAGAGCGCTGTGGCTGGCTGATGAGATCTCCGTACACAGTGGTGCAAATAGCAACTAAACGAGCAAATTACGCGTTTCCCCGCCTCCCGGAGAAGCCGCTGAACCAGGAGGGAGGCGGGGAAACGTGTCATTTGCTCGTTTAGTTGCTATTTACACCACTGTGTACGGTGATCTCATCAGCCAGCCACAGCGCTCCACGGATCCTTTACTCCATTCACGATCCCCCAGAGATGACTGCATGATAAAGGTAGAGCACCAGCAGCCGGGGAGGACGCTTTTGGTGAAAGAATCCATATAAAAAGAGTGGTGAGATCGCATTTATTCACTTGTCTGGCCAGACACTTTTCAAAGGAAATATATTTCCATTATAAAAACGGACTTTGTCTACAAAAATGGGACAGTCAAACAGTCTTTGAGCGCACATTTATTGTGGAGAAAAGTGATTATCCAAAGTGACTGTTCTATAGTTACAGAAAGAAGAACTCTGTGTGCTATTTTGTCTCCGTAAACATCGGAAGAGATACATTTTAGTGATCACAGTAACATATGTTGCTAAAACTTCAAGTGGCTAAGGAGAAATAGGCTATATTGTATGTTGTATATAGTTTGCCTATAAATATACTATTGAATGAGTAGATAGACCGGCCGGTGGTACGAAGTGCATAGATATAAATATATATACATGTTTGTATGTGTTTTAATAAAAAAAAACTTTTTTAGTTCTAATCTATATGCGCTGTAATACCAGTCTTTTCTTCATCTTTTTTTTTTTTTTTTTTTTTTTGTCTGATTTTTTTTTTTACTCTAATAGGGGTGAGTAGCCCTATGTTACTGGCTGCATATGGATTAGAGTGACAGAGCGCTTGATTTTAGTGTTTGTTTTGCATTGTAAATATATTGGAACTTCGGGCCATATACATGGCACTGATTTAGGCAAAGGACATTCTTCGAGGGAAAACCAGTTCAGATCCGCTCGGACAATGCGACGGCAGTAGCATACCTCAACCATCAGGGAGGAACTTGCAGCCGAAAAGTGATTAAGGAGGTAAGTCACATACTAAAGTGGGCAGAACTTCAACAAGCCTTGTCCGCAATGTTCATTCTGGGAGTCCTAAACTGGGAAGCGGACTTTCTCAGTCGATTCGCCATTCAGGCAAGCGAATGGGCTCTACACCTGGAGGTCTTCCAGACTCTAGACAAGTGGGGGTTGCCAGAGATAGACCTCATGGCGTCCCGTCTGAACAACAAAGTGCTCGCATACGGGTCAGGAACAGAGGATCCCAGAGCGATCTTTGTAGATGCCTTGTTGGTGAGATGGGACTTTAATCTGTCTTATGTGTTTCCTCCAGTCACCCTATTACCCAGGGTGGTGAGAAAGATAAATCAAGGAAAGGGTGCCGTGATACTAATAGCTCCGGCTTGGCCCAGAAGACATAGGTACAGAGATCTGCAGAGAATGCTGATGGATGCTCCTCTCCTGCTCCCACAACGTCCAGATCTGCTGATGCAGGGTCCTAGTTATCGCAGACCTCTGGATCGACTGTCTTTGACGGCGTGGCTCTTGAAACATCTATCCTGAAGTCAAGAGGGTTCTCACAACAGGTAATTCAAACAATGCTCGGAGCAAGGAAACCTTCCTCCGCTCACATTTATCACCGAATATGGCAAACTTTTTTATATTTATTGGTGCAGTGAACGGAAAATGGACCCTAAGTCTTTCAAAGTTTCCAGGGTCTTAGCAGTGTCGGCATTGACTGTATGGTTTCAAAAGAAAATTGCCAACTTGCAGGATGTGCGTACCTTTTTCCAGGGAATGCTGCTCATTCAACCTCCCCTTTTTTTTTTTTTTTTTTTTCCTCCTACAGTGCCTTGGGACTTAAGTCTAGTTCTGAAAGCCCTTCAAGTTGCCCCATTTAAACCACTAAATAAAGTGGATCTTAAATGGTTGACAGCTAAACTTCTACTGGCTATGGTGTCAGCTAGAAGAGTATCAGATTTAGAGGTATTATCATGTCGTTCCCCATTTCTTTTTCTTTTTTTTTTTTTTTTCTTTTTTTTTTTAATCCAGATAAAGCAGTTCTCAGAACTAGATCTGGGTATCTTCCGAAGGTGGTGTCTAAATTCCACCTTAATGAAGAAATTTTAGTACCGGGCCTTTCTGCGGGAGATGCATCGCTGGATGTGGTCTGTGCCTTACGGATATACGTGGATCGTACCAGTGCCATCAGAAAGACAGTCTCTCTTCATACTCTACAGTTTTCACAAGAGGGAATGGCCTGCTGATAAGCAGACACTGGCAAGATGGCTTCGGATGACAATTTCAGAAGCATATTCTCAAGCTGATCTCCCTGTTCCGGTTAATGTCTCTGCTCACTCTACTCGTAAGGTAGGTCCTTCATGGGCAGCACAACGTGGTGCTTCAACAGAACAGATATGTAAGGCAGCCAAATGGTCTTCCATTAACACATTCATTAGACCTTATGCCATGGATATCTTTGCCTCTCATGATGCTGAATTCAGGCGAAGGATTCTCCTGTCCAATCAGGAGCATCCCCACCACTAAATTGCTTTGGGAAATCCCATTTCTCTATCGTCCTAGTGGATGCTGGGGTTCCTGAAAGGACCATGGGGAATAGCGGCTCCGCAGGAGACAGGGCACGAAAAGTAAAGCTTTAGGATCAGGTGGTGTGCACTGGCTCCTCCCCCTATGACCCTCCTCCAAGCCTCAGTTAGATTTTTGTGCCCGGCCGAGAAGGGTGCAATCTAGGTGGCTCTCCTAAAGAGCTGCTTAGAAAAGTTTAGCTTAGGTTTTTTATTTTACAGTGAGTCCTGCTGGCAACAGGATCACTGCAACGAGGGACTTAGGGGAGAAGAAGTGAACTCACCTGCGTGCAGGATGGATTGGCTTCTTTGGCTACTGGACATTCCCTCCAGAGGGACGATCACAGGTACAGCCTGGATGGTCACCGGAGCCTCGCCGCCGGCCCCCTTGCAGATGCTGAAAAGAGAAGAAGGTCCAGAATCGGCGGCAGAAGACTCCTCAGTCTTCTTAAGGTAGCGCACAGCACTGCAGCTGTGCGCCATTGCTCTCAGCACACTTCACACGGCAGTCACTGAGGGTGCAGGGCGCTGGGAGGGGGGCGCCCTGGGAGGCAATGTAAACATATGTTTTGGCAAAAAATACCTCGCATATAGCCTCCGGGGGCTATATGGAGATATTTAACCCCTGCCAGAATCCGTTGAAGAGCGGGAGACGAGCCCGCCGAAAAAGGGGCGGGGCCTATCTCCTCAGCACACAGCGCCATTTTCCCTCACAGAAAGGCTGGAGGGAAGGCTCCCAGGCTCTCCCCTGCACTGCACTACAGAAACAGGGTTAAAACAGAGAGGGGGGGCACTAATTTGGCGTTAGAAATATATAAAAAAGATGCTATAAGGGAAAACACTTATATAAGGTTGTCCCTATATAATTATAGCGTTTTTGGTGTGTGCTGGCAAACTCTCCCTCTGTCTCTCCAAAGGGCTAGTGGGTCCTGTCCTCTATCAGAGCATTCCCTGTGTGTGTGCTGTGTGTCGGTACGTGTGTGTCGACATGTATGAGGACGATGTTGGTGAGGAGGCGGAGCAATTGCCTGTAATGGTGATGTCACTCTCTAGGGAGTCGACACCGGAATGGATGGCTTATTTAGGGAATTACGTGATAATGTCAACACGCTGCAAGGTCGGTTGACGACATGAGACGGCCGACAAACAATTAGTACCGGTCCAGACGTCTCAAAAACACCGTCAGGGGTTTTAAAACGCCCGTTTACTTTAGTCGGTCGACACAGACACGGACACTGAATCCAGTGTCGACGGTGAATAAACAAACGTATTCCTTATTAGGGCCACACGTTAAGGGCAATGAAGGAGGTGTTACATATTTCTGATACTACAAGTACCACAAAAGAGGGTATTATGTGGGATGTGAAAAAACTACCGTAGTTTTTCCTGAATCAGATAAATTAAATGAAGTGTGTGATGATGCGTGGGTTCCCCCCGATAGAAAATTATTGGCGGTATACCCTTTCCCGCCAGAAGTTAGGGCGCGTTGGGAAACACCCCTTAGGGTGGATAAGGCGCTCACACGCTTATCAAAACAAGTGGCGGTACCGTCTATAGATAGGGCCGTCCTCAAGGAGCCAGCTGACAGGAGGCTGGAAAATATCATAAAAAGTATATACACACATACTGGTGTTATACTGCGACCAGCGATCGCCTCAGCCTGGATGTGCAGAGCTGGGGTGGCTTGGTCGCATTCCCTGACTAAAAATATTGATACCCTTGACAGGGACAGTATTTTATTGACTATAGAGCATTTAAAGGATGCATTTCTATATATGCGAGATGCACAGAGGGATATTTGCACTCTGGCATCAAGAGTAAGTGCGATGTCCATATCTGCCAGAAGATGTTTATGGACACGACAGTGGTCAGGTGATGCAGATTCCAAACGGCACAAAGGTGTATTGCCGTATAAAGGAAGAGGAGTTATTTGGGGTCGGTCCATCGGACCTGGTGGCCACGGCAACTGCTGGAAAATCCACCGTTTTTACCCTAAGTCACATCTCTGCAGAAAAAGACACCGTCTTTTCAGCCTCAGTCCTTTCGTCCCTATAAGAGTCATATCTGCCCAGGGATAGAGGAAAGGGAAGAAGACTGCAGCAGGCAGCCCATTCCCAGGAACAGAAGCGTTCCACCGCTTCTGCCAAGCTCTCAGCATGACGCTGGGACCGTACAGGACCCCTGGATCCTACAAATAGTATCCCAGGGGTACAGATTGGAATGTCGAGACGTTTCCCCTTCGCAGGCTCCTGAAGTCTGTTTTACCAAGGTCTCCCTCCGACAAGGAGGCAGTATGGGAAACAATTCACAAGCTGTATTCCCAGCAGGTGATAATCAAATTACCCCTCCTACAACAAGAAAAGGGGTATTATCCCACACTATATTGTGGTACTGAAGCCAGAAGGCTAGGTGAGACCTATTCTAAATCTAAAAAAATTTGAACACTTACAAAGGTTCAAATCAAAATGGAGTCACTCAGAGCAGTAATAACGAACCAGGAAGAAGGGGACTATATAGTGTCCCGAGACATCAGGGATGCTTACCTCCATGTCCCAAATTTGCCCTTCTCACTAAGGGTACCTCAGGTTCGTGGTACAGAACTGTCACTATCCGTTTCAGACGCTGCCGTTTGGATTGTCCACGGCACCCCGGGTCTTTACCAAGGTAATGGCCGAAATGATGATTCTTCTTCGAAGAAAAGGCGTCTTAATTATCCCTTACTTGGACGATCTCCTGATAAGGGCAAAGTCCAGGGAACAGTTGGAGGTCGGAGTAGCACTATCTCGGATACTGCTACAACAGCACGGGTGGATTCTAAATATTCCAAAATCGTAGCTGATCCCGACGACAAGTCTGCTGTGCCTAGGGATGATTCTGGACACAGTCCAGAAAAAGGTGTTTCTCCCGGGGGAGAAAGCCAGGGAGTTATCCGAGCTAGTCAGGAACCTCCTAAAATCAGTGCATCATTGCACAAGGGTCCTGGTAAAAATGGTGACTTCCTACAAAGCAATTCCATTCGGCAGATTTCACGCAAGAACTTTTCAGTGGGATCTGCTGGACAAATGGTCCGGATCGTATCTTCAGATGCATCAGCGGATAACCCTATATCCAAGGACAAGGGTGTCTCTCCTGTGGGGGTTACAGAGTGCTCATCTTCTAGAGGGCCGCAGATTCGGCATTCAGGATTGGAGGCTGGTGACCACGGAGGCCAGCCCGAGAGGCTGGGGAGCAGTCGCACAAGGAAAAAATTTCCAGGGAGTGTTATCAAGTCTGGAGACTTTTCTCCACATAAATATACTGGAGCTAAGGGTAAATTTATAATGCTCTAAGCTTAGCAAGACCTCTGCTTCAAGGTCAGCCGGTATTGATCCAGTGGGAAAAACATCACGGCAGTCGCCCACGTAAATAGACAGGGCGGCACAAGAAGCAGGAGGGCAATGGCAAAAACTTGAAGGACTTTTCGCTGGGCGGAAAATCATGTGATAGCACTGTCAGCAGTGTTTCATTCCGGGAATGGAAACTGGGAAGCAGACTTCCTCAGCAGGCACGACCTCCACCCGGCAGAGTGGAAACTTCATCGGGAAGTTTTCCACATGATTGTAAACCGTTGGGAAATACCAAAGGTGGACATGATGGCGTCCCGTCTGAACAAAAAACGGGACAGGTATTGCGCCAGGTTAAGAGACCCTCAGGCAATAGCTGTGGACGTTCTGGTAACACCGTGGGTGTACCAGTCGGTGTATGTGTTCCATCCTCTGCTTCTCATACCTAAGGTACTGAGACTTATAAGACGTAGAGGAGTAAGAACTATACTCATGGCTCCGGATTGGCCAAGAAGGACTTGGTACCCGGAACTTCAAGAGATGCTCACAGAGGACTTATGGCCTCTGCCGCTAAGAAGGGACTTGTTTCAGCAAGTACCATGTCTGTTCCAAGACTTACCGCAGCTGCGTTTGACGGCATGGCGGTGGAACGCCGGATCCTAAGGGAAAAAGGCATTCCGGAAGAGGTCATTCCTACCCTGGTCAAAGCCAGAAAGGAGGTGACCGCACAACATTATCACCACATGTGGCAAAAATATGTTGCGTGGTGTGAGGCCAGAAAGGCCCCACGAAGAAATTTCAACTCGGTCGATTCCTGCATTTCCTGCAAACAGGAGTGTCTATGGGCCTCAAATTGGGGTCCATTAAGGTTCAAATTTCGGCCCTGTCGATTTTCTTCCAGAAAGAATTGGCTTCAGTTCCTGAAGTCCAGAAGTTTGTCAAGGGAGTATTGCATATACAACCCCCTTTTGTGCCTCCAGTGGCACTGTGGGATCTCAACGTAGTTCTGGGATTCCTCAAATCACATTGGTTTAAAACCAGTCAAATCTGTGGATTTGAAGCATCTCACATGAAAAGTGACCATGCTCTTGGCCCTGGCCTGGACCAGGCGAGTGTCAAATTGGTGGTTTTTTTTCTCAAAAAAGCCCATATCTGTTTGTCCATTTGGACAGGGCAGAGCTGCGGACTCGTCCCCAGTTCTCTCCCTAAGGTGGTGTCAGTGTTTCACCTGAACCAGCTTATTGTGGTGCCTTGCGCCTACTGGGGACTTGGAGGACTCCAAGTTGCTGGATGTTGTCAGGGCCCTGAAAGTATAGGTTCCAGGACGGCTGGAGTCAGGAAAACTGACTTGCTGTTATCCTGTATGCACCCAACAAACTGGGTGCTCTTGCTTCTAAGCAGACTATTGCTAGTTGGATGTGTAATACAATTCAGCTTGCACATTCTGTGGCAGGCCTGCCACAGCCAAAATATGTAAATGCCCATTCCACAAGGAAGGTGGGCTCATCTTGGGCGGCTGCCCGAGGGGTCTCGGCTTTACAACTTTGCCGAGCGGCTATTTAGTCAGGGGCAAACACGTTTGTAAAATCCTACAAATTTGATACCCTGGCTAAGGAGGACCTGGAGTTCTCTCATTCGGTGCTGCAGAGTCATCCGCACTCTCCCGCCCGTTTGGGAGCTTTGGTATAATCCCCATGGTCCTTTCAGGAACCCCAGCATCCACTAGGACGATAGAGAAAATAAGAATTTACTTACCGATAATTCTATTTCTCGGAGTCCGTAGTGGATGCTGGGCGCCCATCCCAAGTGCGGATTATCTGCAATACTTGTACATAGTTACAAAAATCGGGTTATTATTGTTGTGAGCCATCTTTTCAGAGGCTCCGCTGTTATCATACTGTTAACTGGGTTCAGATCACAGGTTGTACAGTGTGATTGGTGTGGCTGGTATGAGTCTTACCCGGGATTCAAAATCCTTCCTTATTGTGTACGCTCGTCCGGGCACAGTATCCTAACTGAGGCTTGGAGGAGGGTCATAGGGGGAGGAGCCAGTGCACACCACCTGATCCTAAAGCTTTACTTTTTGTGCCCTGTCTCCTGCGGAGCCGCTATTCCCCATGGTCCTTTCAGGAACCCCAGCATCCACTACGGACTCCGAGAAATAGAATTATCGGTAAGTAAATTCTTATTTTTTATCCTGTGGACCCTGCCGGAGAAATATACATTGTGGTAAGAACTTACCGTTAACTATTTTTCCTAAGTCCACAGGGATCCCACCCTGACGCACCTGATTTGAGGATCCTTTTACTCGCTAACCTCTTCCTTCTTGTACGGAAGGGTGTGCATGTGTGTTCTTCTTGTGTGATTAGGGCTCTACGTGATGCTCCTGCCTACAGCTTTGGAATACAACTGATTTAGACAGGAGGGATATATGGACGGGCCCGTTGCATGCTGGTAGGCCAGAAAGCTTTGACCGATTGGTGCATATCCGCTGTTGCTTCATCATATCCCATTGTTATCCTGTGGACTTAGGAGAAATACCGTTATCAACGGTAAGTTCTTTCCATAACGTATATTTTGTAATGTGGACACTACTATTGGTGCTGTTATTTAAGGTCATTACTAATGCTACTTTTAAATGTGTGCGTCAGTATTGGTGGTGGTGGTTGACGTCAGTAGATCACCGGTAAGTGAACAAAGATTAGATCCCAGGTCCCAAAAGTCTGTCCACCCCTGCCCTACTACATGTGCACACGCATACAAACTAGGTTTATTTTTGTTGTTGGAGCCAGTTTAACATCCAAAAATATATTCTGGTATGTAAAGAGAACTTACGCAAGCATGGGGAGAATATACAAACTCCACACAGGTCATGGTGGGTCGCAATCTGCTCAGTATCGGGTCACGGTAGATTCCACCAGATCGGTCAGTGCTTCCTGGGCGGTGTGACATGGAACCACAGTACACCTGAGCTGTAGGTTGAACTCTATCTGTAGTAATAAACTGAAGTCATTCCAGGGGGAGGGAGTCAAAGACCATGTATGTAGTGGAGCTGTGCCCTGCTCCAGTGCTAGATTTCTCTATATCCCAAGGTACAGCAGTGTCCCCCAAAATGGTTTTAGACAGATTTTACAGTAACTACAAAAGTCCTCCTTTTTTTTTTTTTCCATTTTTTTTTTTTTTTTTGTTAATTAAAAAATAAAATAAACCACTTTTTTTTTTTTTTTTTTTTTTTTTTTTTACTTCATTTTGTATATTTCTGTGTATTTTAGGTATTTGATCTTTTAAACAAAAAAGCAAAACTTCGTGTTTTGGAAGATGCAAAGCAGCAGGTACAGGTTGTAGGACTGGTTGAGAAAGAGGTCACTTGTGCAGAAGATGTCTTTAAAATGATTGAGATCGGCAGTGCCTGCAGGTGTGTAAACTGGGCGCTGTACTCGCATGGAAAGTTGATGGAAGCTGCCTCCAAGCACTTGGTATTGGCAGGTGTCGGCAGTGTGTTCCAGATTTTCTTCATTTCTAGACTGTTACTGGGGTTATCCTGATGTATCGTGATAGTCCTTTTTGTTTTTCCATAGGACGTCCGGGCAGACCTTTGCAAACAGCAGCTCTTCACGCTCCCACGCCTGCTTACAGATCATCCTGCGCCGGCGAGGTAAACTTCATGGCAAGTTTTCCCTGGTGGATCTGGCTGGAAACGAGCGCGGTGCTGATACAGCCAGTGCGGACCGTACAACACGCATGGAAGGAGCGGAGATAAATCGCAGTCTACTGGCCTTAAAGGTAAAGCTACACTGGGCTTCAGCATCATCCTGCAGTGACTGCAAACATGTTTTCTGAATGTGACTGTGCCACACTGCACATGGTTACATAAAATAAATCGGATAGATAATCAACTTCTGGTGTGATGTAAATTATAAAATCAGATTATGTTCGTTTTTTTTTTTTATTATAAATTATGTATTCTTTATTGTAAGTTTTTTAAAACATCCCCCAGAAAAGAAAAAAAAATAAGATAAATAAAATACAACAAACAATCATGGCAGATACAGTAGAGCATGCAATATGCAGACAGGAGTACTGTCAGACAATGTATACCAAATAAAATTACAATACATGCCCAACAAAAACAGGATATATAAAGCACTCAGCAGTATAACATTAAGCAATAAGAGCCCACAGGCGCCATGTGAGCTCACATATCCAGGATAAAGTGAGAGTAACCTATATCTGAGGAATATAGAGATACAGAGAACTATATTGCAGACCATGAATAGAATAGGCATAGAGTGAAGGAATATTGAAGAAAAAAATATATATAATTCCGGAGACATCTGCCATAAATCTAAACAGAATAAAACAAAAAATGAAAACAAAACCCTACAGTCTCTAACTAGATTATGTTCTGTTTTAATTGAGTACAGTACATTCCCTCTGGTGCTTGGCCACACTGTTTATCAAACCAGTAACCTCTAGGGGGCGACATGGCGATGTTACTTCTCAACACCTGTAGTATCAATGTATCTGTTCACGGAATGTTAAAATACAGACAGTCGGGATCCTGACGGTCAAAAGACCAACTGCGGGATCCTTAGGGTTACCACCTCATCCCTTTAATTCTGGAAGCTTATTAATTGCACAGGTACTGTGGCTGATTAAAACCAGGTGAAATGGAGTCTTGAAGTCAGCCAGCCACAGAACCTGTGTAATTAGCGTGTCCAGAATTAAAGGGATGAGGTGGTAACCCTAGGGATCCTTATGGTCAGAATCCTGATGCCTCCAGGAGGTAAGTACTGGGGTTGAGGGTTGGGCACTAGGGGGAGTGTTGGGGTCTGGCTACAGGGGGTTGGGCTTCAGAAAGGGGAGGTTAGGAATAGGGTGGAATTACCGTGAAGTGTACCACGGTCAGTATTTCTCTAACGTCCTAGGGGATACTGGGATGGTCTTTGTACCATGTGGTACAGATGGGGTCCATTGGAGCCATGACACTTTACATTTTCTCCTTCGTCCTAGAGGATGCTGGGGACTCCAAAAAGACCATGGGGTATAGACGGGATTCGCAGGAGACATGGGCACTTTAAGACTTTAATGCGTGTGAACTGGCTTCTCCCTCTATGCCCCTCCTCCAGACCTCAGATTTCTGTGCCCAGAGATGACTGGGTGCACACTAGGGGAGCTCTAGTGAGTTTCTCTAAAAAATACTTTTTTGTTAGGTTTATTTTCAGGGAGCACTGCTGGCAACAGGCTCCCTGCTTCGTGGGACTGAGGGGAGAGAAGCAGACCTACAGTGGGGATTGAAAGTTTGGGCACCCCAGGCAAAAATTAATTTCTCTAACGTCCTAAGTAGATGCTGGGAACTCCGTAAGGACCATGGGTAATAGCGGCTCCGCAGGAGACTGGGCACAACTAAAGAAAGCTTTACGACTACCTGGTGTGCACTGGCTCCTCCCTCTATGACCCTCCTCCAGACCTCAGTTAGAATTTTGTGCCCGGCCGAGCTGGATGTACACTAGGGGCTCTCCTGAGCTCCTACAAAAGAAAGTATATTTTAGGTTTTTTATTTTCAGTGAGATCTGCTGGCAACAGACTCACTGCTACGAGGGACTTAGGGGAGAGAAGCGGACCTACCTGCTTGCAGCTAGCTTGGGCTTCTTAGGCTACTGGACACCATTAGCTCCAGAGGGATCGAACACAGGCCCAGCCTCGGTCGTCCGGTCCCGGAGCCGCGCAGCCGTCCCCCTTGCAGAGCCAGAAGCAAGAAGAACGTCCAGGAAATCGGCGGCAGAAGACTCCTGACTTCATTAAGGTAGCGCACAGCACTGCAGCTGTGCGCCATTGCTCCCTGTGCACACCACATACTCCGGTCACTGATGGGTGCAGGGCGCTGGGGGGGGGGGGCGCCCTGGGCAGCAATTAGAGTACCTTAAGAGTGGCAAATCACACATAATATAGCCTAATAAGCTATATATGTGTAAAATACCCCTGCCACATTATAATTATAAGAGCGGGAGAAGTCCGCCGAAAAAGGGGCGGGGGCTATCTCCCTCAGCACACTGGCACCATTTTCTCTTCACAGTGCAGCTGGAAGACAGCTCCCCAGGCTCTCCCATGTAGTTTTCAGGCTCAAAGGGTTAAAAAGAGAGGGGGGGGCACTAAATTTAGGCGCAAATCTGTGTATTATAGCAGCTATAAGGGAAAAATCACTGTGGGTAGTGTGAATCCCTGCATTATATAGCGCTCTGGTGTGTGCTGGAATACTCTCTCTCTGTCTCCCCAAAGGACTTTGTGGGGTCCTGTCCTCAGTCAGAGCATTCCCTGCGTGCGGTGTCGGTACGGCTGTGTCGACATGTTTGATGAGTAGGCTTATGTGGAGGCGGAGCAGATGCCGATAAATGTGATGTCACCCCCTGCGGGGTCGACACCTGAGTAGATGGACATGTGGAAGGAATTACGTGACCGTGTCAACTCCTTACATAAAAGGTTTGACGACATAGCAGATGTGGGACAGCCGGCTTCTCAGCCCGTGCCTGCCCAGGCGTCTCAAAAGCCATCAAGGGCCCTAAAACGCCCACTACCTCAGATGGCAGACACAGATGTCGACACGGATACTGACTCCAGTGTCGTCGACGATGAGACTACTGTACATTCCAATAGAGCCACCCGTTACATGATTACGGCAATGAAAAATGTGTTGCACATTTCTGATATTACCCCAGGTACCACAAAAAAGGGTATTATGTTTGGGGAGAAAAAAGCTTCCAGTGGTTTTTCCCCCATCTGATGAACCAAATGTGTGAAGAAGCGTGAGTTTCCCCCGATAAGAAACTGGTAATTTCTAAAAGGTTACTAATGGCGTACCCTTACCCGCCAGAGGATAGGTCACGTTGGGAGACATCCCCTAGGGTGGATAAAGCGCTCGCACGTCTGTCAAAGAAGGTGGCACTACGTCTCAGGACACAGCCGCCCTAAAGGAGCCTGCAGATAGAATGCAGGAGGCTATCCTGAAGTCTGTATATACACACTCAGGCATTATACTGAGACCAGCTATTGCTTCAGCATGAATGTGCAGTGCTGCAGCTGCATGGTCAGATTCTCTGTACCTTAGACAGGGACACTATATTGCTAACCATAGAGCATATTAAAGACGCAGTCTTATACATGAGAGATGCACAGAGGGATAATGCCGACTGGCATCTAAAATAAACGCAATGTCCATTTCTGCCAGGAACTCGGCAGTGGACAGGTGATGCTGATTCTAAAAGGCACATGGAAGTTTTGCCTTACAAGGGTGAGGAGTTGTTTGGGGATGGTCTCTCGGACCTCGTTTCCACAGCTACAGCTGGGAAATCAACATTTTGCCCCGTGTTCCCTCACAGCCAAAGAAAGCACCGTATTATCAGGTACAGTCCTTTCGGCCCCAGAAAGGCAAGCGGGTTAAAGGCGTGTCCTTTCTGCCCAGAGGTAGAGGGAAAAAGCTGCAGCATACAGCCAGTTCCCAGGAACAAAAGTCCTCCCCCCGCTTCCTCTAAGTCCACTGCATGACGCTGGGGCTCCACAGGCGGAGCCAGGTACGGTGGGGGCCCGTCTCAAGAATTTCAGCGACCAGTGGGCTCGCTCACGGGTGGATCCCTGGATTCTACATGTAGTATCTCAGGGGTACAAGCTGGAATTCGAGACGTCTCCCCCTCGCCGTTTCCTCAAATCTGCCTTGCCGACAGCTCCCTCAGACAGGGAGGCAGTGCTGGAGGCAATTCACAAGCTGTATTCGCAGCAGGTGATAGTCAAGGTACCCCTTCTTCAACAGGGACGGGGTTACTATTCCACAATGTTTGTGGTACCGAAACCGGACGGTTCGGTGAGACCAATTTTAAATTTGAAATCCTTGAACACTTATATACGAAGGTTCAAGTTCAAAATGGAATCGCTCAGGGCGGTTATTGCAAGCCTGGACGAAGGGGATTACATGGTATCACTGGACATCAAGGATGCTTACCTGCATGTCCCCATTTACCCCCCTCACCAGGAGTACCTCAGATTTGTGGTACAGGACTGTCATTACCAATTCCAGATGTTGCCGTTTGATCTGTCCACGGCACCGAGGGTATTTACCAAGGTAATGGCAGAGATGATGATACTCCTTCGAAGGAAGGGAGTTATAATTATCCCGTACTTGGACGATCTCCTTTATAAAGGCGAGGTCCAGGGAACAGTTGATCGGAGTAGCACTAGCTGGGGCAGTGCTACAACAGCACGGCTGGATCCTGAACATTCCGAAGTCGCAGCTGGTTCCTACAACGCGTCTACTGTCCCTGGGGATGGTTCTCGACACAGAACAGAAAAAAGTGTTTCTCCCGGAGGAGAAGGCCAAGGAGTTGTGATCTCTAGTCAGAGACCTCCTAAAACCAAAACAGGTGTCGGTGCACCATTGCACGCGAGTCCTGGGAAAGATGGTGGCTTCTTACGAAGCAATTCCATTCGGAGGGTTCCATGCAAGGATCTTTCAGTGGGATCTGTTGGACAAGTGGTCCGGATCGCATCTTCAGATGCATCGGCTGATAACCCTGTCTCCAAGGGCCAGGGTGTCACTGTTGTGATGGCTGCAGAGTGCTCATCTTCCAGAGGGCCGCAGATTCGGCATACAGGACTGGGTCCTGGTGACCACGGATACCAGCCTTCGAGGTTGGGGGGCAGTCACACAGGGAAGAAGCTTCCAAGGACAATGGTCAAGTCAGGAGACTTCCCTACACATAAATATTCTGGAACTAAGGGCCATTTGCAATGCCCTAAGTCAGGCAAGACCCCTGCTTCAAAACCAGCCGGTGCTGATCTAGTCAGACAACATCACGGCGGTTGCCCATGTAAACCGACAGGGCGGCACAAGAAGCAGGATGGCAATGGCAGAAGCCACAAGGATTCTCCGATGGGCGGAAAATCATGTGTTAGCACTGTCAGCAGTGTTCATTCCCGGAGTGGACAACTGGGAAGCAGACTTTCTCAGCAGACACGACCTCCACCCGGGAGAGTGGGGACTTCATCCAGAAGTCTTCCAAATGATTGTACACCATTGGGAAGGGCCACAGGTGGACATGATGGCGTCCCGCCTCAACAAAAAGCAAAAATTTTATTGCGCCAGGTCAGGGGACTCTCAGGCGATAGCTGTGGACGCTCTGGTAACACCGTGGGTGTACCAGTCGGTGTATGTGTTCCTTCCTCTGCCTCTCATACCCAAGGTACTGAGAATAATGAGAGGAGTAAGAACTATACTCGTGGTTCCGGATTGGCCAAGAAGATCTTGGTACCCAGAACTTCAAGAAATGATCTGAGGACCCATGGCCTCTGCCGCTCAGACAGGACCTGCTGCAGCAGTGGCCCTGTCTGTTCCAAGACTTACCGCCGCTGCGTTTGACAGCATGGCGGTTGAACACCGGATCCTAAAGGAAAAGGGCATTCCGGATAAAGTAATTCCTACGCTGATTAAGGTTAGGAAAGATGTGACCGCAAAATATTATCACCGCATATGGCGAAAATATGTTGCTTGGTGTGAGGCCAGGAAGGCCCCAACGGAGGAATTTCAACTGGGTTGATTTCTGCACTTCCTACAGTCAGGAGTGACTATGGGCCTAAAATGGGTTCCAGTAAGGTCCAGTTTTCGGCTGTACATTTTCTTCCAAAAAGAACTGGCTTCATTGCCTGAAGTTCAGACTTTTGTTAAGGGAGGGCTGCATTTTCAGCCCCCGTTTGTGCCTCCAGTGGCACCGTGGGATCTCAACGTGGTGTTGGATTTCCTGAAGTCGCATTGGTTTGAACCACTTAAATCCGTGGAGCTAAAATACCTCACGTGGACAGTGGTCATGCTGTTGGCCTTGGCGTCGGCCAAGCGTGTATCCGAATTGGCGGCTTTGTCATGCAAATGCCCTTATCTGATTTTTCATAAGGATAGGGCGGAATTGAGGACTCGTTCCCAATTTCTCCCAAAGGTGGTTTCAGCGTTTCATTTGAACCAGCCTATTGTGGTGCCTGCGGCTACTCGTGACTTGGAGGATTCCAAGTTGCTGGACGTAGTCCGGGCCCTAAAAATCTGTTTCCAAGACAGCTGGAGTCAGACTGACTCGCTATTTATCCTGCATGCACCCAACAAGTTGGGTGCGCCTGCTTCAAAGCAGACTATTGCTCGCTGGATCTGTAGCACGATTCAACTTGCACATTCTGCGGTTGGACTGCCGCATCCTAAATCTGTAAAAGCCCATTCCACGAGGAAGGTGGGCTCATCTTGGGCGGCTGCCCGAGGGGTCTCGGCTTTACAACTTTGCAGAGCAGCTACTTGGTCGGGGTCAAACACATTTGCTAAAGTCTACAAGTTTGATACCCTGGCTGAGGAGGACCTGGAGTTCGCTCATTCGGTGCTGCAGAGTCATCCGCACTATCCCGCCCGTTTGGGAGCTTTGGTATAATCCCCATGGTCCTTACGGAGTTCCCAGCATCCACTTAGGACGTTAGAGAAATTAAGATTTTGCTCACTGGTAAATCTATTTCTCGTAGTCCGTAGTGGATGCTGGGCGCCCGTCCCAAGTGTGGATTGGCTGCAATACTTGTATATAGTTATTGTTTAACTAAAGGGTTATTGTTGAGCCATCTGTTGAGAGGCTCAGTTATATTTCATACTGTTAACTGGGTATATTATCACGAGTTATACGGTGTGATTGGTGTGGCTGGTAGGAGTCTTACCCGGTTTCAAATCCTTTCCTTATTGTGTCAGCTCTTCCGGGCACAGTATCCTAACTGAGGTCTGGAGGAGGGTCATAGAGGGAGGAGCCAGTGCACACCAGGTAGTCCTAAAGCTTTCTTTAGTTGTGCCCAGTCTCCTGCGGAGCCGCTATTCCCCATGGTCCTTACGGAGTTCCCAGCATCCACTACGGACTACGAGAAATAGATTTACCGGTGAGTAAAATCTTATTTTTAATGTGCAAAAAGAAGCCAAGGAAAGATGGAAAAATCTCCAAAAGGCATCAAATTACAGATTAGACATTCTTATAACATGTCAAAAGTTTGATTTTATTTCCATCATTTACACTTTCAAAAGAACAGAAAACAAAAAAATGGCGTCTGCAAAAGTTTGGGCACCCTGCAGAGTTAATACCTTGTACTCCCCCTTTTGGACAGCTGAGACCTTGCAGTGTCATGGATTGTTCTCAATCATTGACATCACCTGGTCTTTCCAGACAATCTCAAAGGTTTTAAAAGCCCAGACTATTCCGACCTTGCTCCAACAATCAGCACCATGGGTTCCTCTAAGCAGTTGTGTAGAACACTGAAACTGAGAATAGCTGACGCTCACAAAGCAGGAGAAGGCTATAAGATAGCAAAGCGTTATCAGATGCCCATATCCTCTGTTCGGAATGTAATTAAGAAATGGCAGTCATCAGGAACAGTGAAAGTTAAAGCAAGATCTGGAAGACCAAGAAAAATATCAGACCAGCTCGCAGGATTGTGAGAAAAGCAAGTAAAAATCCATGTTTGACTGCATGATCCCTCCAGGAAGATCTTGCAGACACTGGAGTTGTGGTACACTATTCCACTATAAAGAGATACTTGTACAAATATGGTCTTCATGGAAGAGTCATCAGAAGAAAACCTCTTCTACGTCCTCACCACAAAAATCAGCGTTTGAAGTTTGCAAATGAACATATAGACGAGCCTGATGCATTTTGGAATAAAGTTCTTTGGACCCATGAGGTTAAAATAGAACTTTTTGGCCTGAATGAGCAAAGGTACGTTTGGAGAAGGAAGGGCACAGAATTTAATGAAAAGAACCTCTGTCCAACTGTTAAGCATGGGGGTGGATCAATCATGCTTTGGGGTTGTATTGCAGCCAGTGGCACAGGGACCATTTTCACGAGTAGAATGAAAATGGATTAGACAAGATTCCAGCAAATTTTGGATGCTAACTTGATGCCATCTGTGAAAAAGCTGAAGTTTAAAGAGGCTGGATTCTTCAAATGGATAATGATCCTAAACACACCTCAAAATCCATGATGGATTACATCAAGAGGCGTAAACTGAAGATTTTGCCATGGCCTTCACAATCTCCTGACCTCAACATAATTGAAAATCTATGGATAGACCTTAAAAGAGCAGTGCATCAGACAGCCAAGGAATCTCAAAGAACTGGAAGACTTTTTTTGTAAGGAAGAATGGTCGAAGATACCTCAAACAAAAATTGAAAGACTCTTGGCTGGCTACAAAAAGCGTTTACAAGCTGTGATATTTGCCAAAGGGTGCAGCACAAGGTATTAACTCTGCAGGGTGCCCAAACTTTTTTGCAGATGCCATTTTTTGTTTTCAGTTCTTTTGAAAGTGTAAATGATGGAAATAAAATCAAACTTTTTTTGACATGTTATAAGAATGTCTAATCTGTAATTTGATGCCTTTTGGAGATTTTTCCATCTTTCCTTGGCTTCTTTTTGCACATTAAAATGAATTTTTGCCTGGGGTGCCCAAACTTTTAAACCCTACTGTACTTCTGTGAGTTCAAAGGCTCTGCTTCTTAGGTTACTGGACACCATAAGCTCCAGAGGGTCTGATCACTTGGTGCGCCTAGCTGCTCGTTCCCAGAGCCGCGCAGCCGTCCCCCTCACAGACCCTGAAGAGAGAAGCCGGGTGAGTAGTAGAAGCAAGAAGACTTCAAAAGCGGCAGAAAACTGCAGATCTTCCTGAGGTACCGCGCAGCGGTAGTGCTGCGCGCCATTGCTCCCTCACAAAAGCGGCTCTATATGGGCGCAGGGGGGGCGCCATGGGCAGCAATATATCGTCACTTTGAGACTGGCATGACGGTATACATTGCATAGGCAATGTATACAGACCCCTGCCAGTATAAATGAAAGCGGGACCAGAGCGCGCCATGTAGGGGGTGGGGCTTCCTTCAGCTCTAACCAGCGCCATTTTCTCCACCGCTTGCTGCAGAGACGCTGCTCCTGGCCCTTCACTGCTGTACACTAGTAACTGGGTGCACGAAAAGAAGGGGGGGGGGGACACTCACAAAAGTTTGGTGTTGATTATTTGGTATAGAAGCGCTTACAGGTCTGGAGCGTTATTTAATTCCTTCAGACCGGTGAGGCACTGGGTGTGAGCTGGCAAACTCCTTTTCTGTCTCTCTGAAGGACCTTACTGTGGGTCTGTCACCTATAGCCCAGTGTGTTTGGGGGTGTCGGTACACGTGTGTTGGCATGTCTGAGGTTGAAGGCTCTTCCCAGGAGGAGGCTGGTGTGGAGACTGAACAGAATATGGGAGTGACTCCGTCGGCACTGCCGTCTGCTGATTGGGTAGATATGTGGAGTGTTTTAAATGTAAGTGTGGCTTTATTACATAAGCGGTTAGACAAATCTGAGTCTCTGAACCAAGCATGGAGACAATCCGTGGGAGATGTTTTGTCACAATCTCAGGCCTCCTCAGGGTTGCAGAAACATTAATTTACCCAGATAGCAGACATTGATACCGACACGGATTCCGGCTCCAATGTCGATTTTATGATGCCAAGTTACATACTAAGGTGGCCAAAAGTATTCAGGACATGATTGTGGCAATTAAAGAGGTGTTACGTATCACAGAAGACCCCACTGTCCCTGACGCAAGGGTCTGTATGTTTAAGGGAAAGAAACCTGAGGTAATGTTTCCTCCCTCTCATGAACTGCACGCTCTTTTTGAAAAAGCTTGGGAATCCCCTGACGAGAGACTGCAGATTCCCAGGAGGATTGCTATGGCGTATCATTTTCCCTCGCAGGATAGGTTACGGTGGGAATCCTCACCCACGGTGGACAAAGCTCTGGCGCGTTTGTCCAAGAAGGTGGCGCTACCGTCCCCTGACACGGCGGCCCTAAAGGATCCTGCGGATCGTAAGCAGGAAACTACCTTAAAATCTATTTGTTACTATGGGTACGCTGCTCGGGCCGGCCGTGGCGTCGGCATGGGTGAGTAGCGCTATTGAAAGGTGGGCAGATAACGTCATCTGACATAGACACCCTGGATAAGGATAACGTGCTTTTGACGCTGGGTCATATCAGGGAAGTAGCAATATATCTAAGGGAAGCGGCGAGAGATATTGGCCTCTTGGGATCAAGGGGCAATGCCATGGCAGTCTCGGCTAGGAGGGCGTTGTGGACTCATCAGTGGAATGCTGATGCTGACTCTAAAAAGGCTATGGAAGCCCTGCCCTTCAAAGTTGAAGTGTTTTGGTGAAGGCCTCGCGGACCTGGTTTCTACAGCTACCGCGGATAAGTCGTCGTCTTTACCTTTTGTCCCTCCACAGCAAAAGAAAACACCTCAATACCAGACGCAGTCCTTTCGGTCTCATAAATTCAGGAAAGGATGTGGATTTTCCTTCCTCGCGGCCAGAGATAAGGGAAGAGGAAGAAGATCGCCGGCTGTGGCAAGCTCCCAGGAGCAGAAGTCCTCCCCGGTTTCTGCCAAATCCACCGCATGACGCTGGGGCTCCTCTGCGGGAGTCCGCACCGGTGGGGGCACGTCTTCAGCTCTTCGTTCAGGTCTGGGTTCGCTCGGGCTTGGATCCTTGGGTTAGACAAATCCGAGTCTCGGCCCAAGCATGGAGACAATCCGTGGGAGACAAGGGTACAAACTGGAGTTCCAAGACGTGCCTCCACACTGATTTATTTCAAATCTGCCTTACTAGTTTACTCACCCAGAGAGAGGTAGTAGTGTGTGGGGCAGTACAAAAGCTGTGTCAACAGCAAGTCATTGTCACGGTTCCTCCGTTACAACAGGGGAAAGGGTTTTTATTCAACCCTGTTCGTGGTCCCGAAGCCGGATGGCTCGGTCAGACCGCTTCTGAACTTAAAATCCCTCAACCTGTATTTAAAAAGATTAAAATTCAAGATGGAATCTCTCCGAGCTCCTGATCTCCAGTCTGGAGGGGGGGGGGGGGATTTTATGGTGTCAGTCGACATAAAGGATGCATACCTACATGTCCCCATACATCCTCCTCATCAGGCGTTCGTGATTGGTAGTGACAATTTCAGACGTTGCCGTTTGGTCTTTCCACGGCCCCGAGGATTTTCACCAAAGTAATGGCGGAAATGATGGTACTCCTGTGCAAGCAAGGGGTCACAATTATCCCATATTTGAACGATCTCCTGATAAAGGCGAGGTCAAGGGAGCAGTTACTAAAAAGCGTTGCGCTTTCCCTGAAGGTGCTGCAACAACATGGCTGGCTCCTAAATTTTGCCGAAGTCGCAGTTGATTCCGACAACTTGGCTGTCGTTTTTAGGCATGATTCTGGACACGGAACGGCAGAGGATCTTTCTCCCGTTGGAAAAGGCTCGAACTCCAGAACATGGTCAAAGAACTTCTGAAACCGCTCGTGTGCTGGGGAAAATGGGAGCGGCCTACGAGGCCATTCCGTTCGGCAGATTCCATGCAAGAACTTTTCAGTGGGACCTGCTGGACAAGTGGTCCGGGTCCCATCTGCACATACACCGGAAGATAAGCCTGTCCCCCAGGGCCAGGGTTTCTCTCCTGTGGTGGCTCCAGAGGTATCGCCTTCTAGAGGGTCGCAGGTTCAGGATCCAGGATTGGATTCTGGTGACCACTGATGCGAGTCTCCCAGGTTGGGGAGCAGTCACACAGGGACAAAATTTCCAGGGAAAATGGTCGAGCCAGGAAGTTTGTCTGCACATAAACGTGCTGGAGTTAAGGGCAATCTACAACGTCCTTCGGCAAGAGGAACATCTTCTTCGTGACCTGCCCGTTCTGATTCAGTCGGACAGCATTACAGCCGTGGCGCACGTAAACAGTCAGGGCGGAACAAGGAGCAGAGCGGCAATGGCGAAGGCCGCCAAGATTCTTCGCTGGGCGGAAAAACATGCAAGCGCTCTGTCAGCGGTCTTCATTCCAGGAGTAGACAACTGGGAAGCAGACTTCCTCAGCAGACACAATCTCCATCCAGGAGAGTGGGGTCTTCATCCAGAGGTCTTTGCAGAGTGACAAGTCGTTGGGGACTTCCTCAAATAGACGTGATGGCGTTGCGCCTCAACAAGAAGCTTCAGACATATTATTCCAGGTCGAGGGACCATCAAGCAGTAGCAGTGGACGCACTAGTGACACCGTGGGTGTTTCAGTTGGTCTGTGTTCCCTCCACTTCCACTCATCCCAAAGGTGATAAGGATCATAAGAAGAACAAGGGTTCAGGCGATACTCGTTGTTCCGGATTGGCCACGGGGGGCCTGGTATCCGGATCTTCAGGAATTGCTCACAGGAGATCCCTGGCCTCTTCCTCCAAGAGAGGACCTGTTACAGCAGGGGCCGTGCGTGTTCCAGGACTTACCGCGGTTGCGTTTGACGGCATGGCGGTTGAACGCCAAATCCTAGCCAGAAAGGGTATTCCCGGGGAAGTCATCCCCTGTCTACTTAAAGCTAGGAAGGAGGTAACGGCGAAGTATTATCTCCGGATTTGGAGGAAATGTGTGTCTTGGTGTAAATCCAAGAAGGCTCCTACGGAAGAATTTTAGCTGGGTCGTTTTCTCCAGTTTTTGCAAGCAGGTGTGGATGCGGGCTTGAAGTTGGGCTCCATTAAAGGGCAGGTTTCGGCCTTGTCAATTTTCTTTCAAAAGGAATTGGCCTCGCTTCCAGAAGTTCAGACTTTTTTGTGAAGGGTGTACTGCACATACACCCTCCCTTTGTGCCCCCGGTGGCACCATGGGACCTTAACATGGTGTTACAGTTCCTTACGTCACATTGGTTTGAACCTTTACAAAAGGTTGAGTTGAAATTTCTCACTTGGAAAGTAGTCATGCTATTGGCCTTGGCGTCTGCAAGGCGGGTGTCCGAATTGGCGGCTTTGTCTCACAAAAGCCCCTATTTGATTTTCCACGAGGATAGAGCGGAGTTGAGAACTCGTCAACAATTTTTGCCAATGGTGTTTTTTTTGTTTCACATGAACCAACCTATTGTGGTACATGTGGCTACTGAAGCCTTAGCTGACTCAGTCTCTCGACGTGGTCAGAGCTTTGAAAATTTATGTAGCCAGAACAGCTCGTGTTAGGAAAACAGAGGTGCTGTTTGTCCTGCATGCGGCCAATAAGGTTGGCGCTCCTGCTTCTAAGCAGACTATTGCACGCTGGATCTGTAATACGATTCAGCAGGCTCATTCTACGGCTGGATTGCCGGTACCGAAATCTGTGATTACCCATTCCACTAGGAAGGTGGGCTCATCTTGGGCGGCTACCCGAGGCGTCTCGGCATTACAGCTTTGCCGAGCAGCTACTTGGTTGGGTTCAAACACTTTTTTGCAAAATTCTACAAGTTTGATACCCTGGCTGATGAGGACCTCATGTTTGCTCAATCGGTGCTGCAGAGTCATCCGCACTCTCCCGCTGGTCTGGAGCTTTGGTATAAACCCCATGGTCCTTTTGGAGTCCCCAGCATCCTCTAGGATGAAGGAGAAAATAGGATTTTAATACCTACCGGTAAATCCTTTTCTTAGTCCGTAGAGTATGCTGGGCGCCTGTCCCCGTGCGGACTATATCTGCAGTAATTGTATATAGTTATTGCTTAAGTTGCACAAAGGTTGTGTTTTGGTAAAGGTCAGCCTGTTGCTGATCTTTTTGGTTCACGCTGTTAACTGGTTTTAGTTGTACGGTGTGGTGTGAGCTGGTATGGATCTCGCCCTTAGTTTAACAAAATCCTTTTCCTCACTGTCCGTCTCCTCTGGGCACTTTTCCTATAACTGAGGTCTGGAGGAGGGGCATAGAGGGAGGAGCCAGTTCACGCCCATTAAAGTCTTAAAGTGCCCATGTCTCCTGCTGATCCCGTCTATACCCCATGGTCCTTTTCGAGCCCCCAGCATCCTCTACAGACTCTGAAGAAAATAGTATTTTAATACCTACCGGAAAATCCTTCTGTGTGCTGGCTCCTCCCCTCTTTGCCACTCCTGCGCAGTCGGTTTAGAAAAATGTGCCCAAGGAGCCGGGTGCACATCTCTGGAGCTCCAGAGTGTTTTCTTCAAAACTTTATTTTAGTTTATTTTCAGGCAGCACTGGCTGGCAGCAGTCTGCCTGCGTTGTGGGACTTTGGGGGAGGGGACCGGACCAACCTCTTGAAGGGTTAATGGTCCAGATCCCCGCTGACAGGACACAGCTCCTGAGGTGTTTCGCATTACCCCCAGGGTTTGCGTGTACTCCAACAGCATGCCGCCACCCCTAACAAAGCTGAAGACACTGGTGTGGTGAGTACAGTAATCGGGGGTCGTGGTTAGCGGGTCCCCGGTTCATATAGCGGCATAAGGGCGCGACAGGCACTCGGTGCTGTGGTGCCCGCTGTATATACCCACACTGGCGCTAGCGCAGCAAAGGGGTTTTAACCCTGTTTTCTCTGACGTCCTAGTGGATGCTGGGAACTGCGTAAGGACCATGGGGAATAGACGTGCTCCGCAGGAGACTGGGCACTCTAAAAGAAAGATTAGGTACTATCTGGTGTGCACTGGCTCCTCCCTCTATGCTCCTCCTCCAGACCTCAGTTAGAATCTGTGCCCGGCCAGAGCTGGGTGCTCCTAGTGGGCTCTCCTGAGCTTGCTAGAAAAAGTATTTGTTAGGTTTTTTATTTTCAGTGAGATCTGCTGGCAACAGACTCACTGCTACGTAGGACTGAGGGGAGAGAAGCAAACCTACCTGCTTGCAGCTAGCTTGTGCTTCTTAGGCTACTGGACACCATTAGCTCCAGAGGGTTCGAACACAGGGCCTGACCTCGATCGTCCGTTCCCGGAGCCGCGCCGCCGCCCCCCTTGCAGAGCCAGAAGACAGAAGAGAAGCGATCAAATCGGTGGCTGAAGACTCCTGTCTTCATTAAGGTAGCGCACAGCACCGCAGCTGTGCGCCATTGATCCCACAGCACACCACACACTCCGGTCACTGTAGGGTGCAGGGCGTTGGGGGGGGCGCCCTGGGCAGCAATTATAATACCTTTTGGCAAAAATACACATAATACAGTCTCATAACTGTATATGTGTAAAAAACCCCGCCATTAAAGTACATAAAACGCGGGACAGAAGCCCGCCGCTGAGGGGGCGGGGCCTTCTTCCTCAGCACACCAGCGCCATTTTCCCTTAACAGCTCCGCTGGAAGCAGCTCCCCAGGCTATCCCCTGCAGTATCCTGATACAGAAAGGGTAAAGAGAGGGGGGGCACATACATTTAGGCGCACATAAGATAATTAAGCAGCTATTGGGAAAAATCACTCATTATAGTGTAAATCCCTGTTATATAGCGCTCCGGTGTGTGCTGGCATACTCTCGCTCTGTCTCCCCAAAGGACTTTGTGGGGTCCTGTCCTCAGTCAGAGCATTCCCTGTGTGTGTGGTGTCGGTACGGCTGTGTCGACATGTTTGAGGAGGGTTACGTGGAGGCGGAGCAGGGGCAGATAAGTGTGGTGTCGCCCCCGACGGGGCCGACACCGGATTGGATGGATATGTGGAAGGTCTTAACCGACAGTGTCAACTCCTTACATAAAAGGTTCGATGACGCAGCAGCCTTGGGACAGCCGGGATCTCAGCCCGCGCCTGCACAGGCGACTCAGAGGCCATCAGGGGCTCAAACGCCCGCTAGCTCAGATGGTAGACACAGATGTCGACACGGAGTCTGACTCCAGTGTAGATGAGGATGAGACAAATGTACAGTCTACAAAGGCCATCCGATGCATGATTACTGCAATGAAAGATGTATTGCACATTTCTGATATTAACCCGGTTACTACCAAGAGGGGTATTATGTTTGGGGAGAAAAAGCAGCCAGTGACTTTTCCCCCATCTGATGAATTAAATGAATTGTGTGAAGAAGCGTGGAGTTCCCCTGATAAAAAAAACTAGTGATTTCTAAGAGGTTACTGATGGCGTACCCTTTCCCGCTAACGGACAGGTTACGTTGGGAAACATCCCCTAGGGTGGACAAGGCGCTCACACGCTTATCAAAAAGGGTGGCACTGCCGTCTCAGGATACGGCCGCCCTAAAGGAGCCTGCGGATAGAAAGCAGGAAGCTATCCTGAAGTCTGTGTATACACACTCTGGTACTATATTGAGACCTGCTATTGCTTCAGCATGGATGTGTAGTGCTGCAGCAGCATGGACTGATACCCTGTCAGACAACATTGATTCCCTCGACAGGGATACTATTTTGCTAACCATAGAACATATAAAAGACGTCGTCTTATATATGCGGGATGCACAGAGGGGCATTTGCCTGCTGGCATCTAGAATTAATGCAATGTCCATTTCTGCCAGGAGAGTATTATGGACTCGGCAGTGGACAGGTGATGCTGATTCTAAAAAACACATGGAGGTTTTGCCTTAGAAGGGTGAGGAATTGTTTGGGGACGGTCTCTCGGACCTCTTATCCACAGCAACAGCTGGGAAGTCGACTTTTTTACCTCAGGTTCCCTCACAGCCTAAGAAAGCACTGTATTATCAAATGCAGTCCTTTCGGCTTCAGAAAGGCAAGCGGGTCAAAGGCGCATCCTTTCTGGCCAGAGGCAGGCGTAGAGGAAAGAAGCTGCACCAGGCAGCCAGTTCCCAGGAAGAAAAATCCTCCCCCGCTTCCACTAAGTCCACCGCATGACGCTGGGGCTCCACAGGCGGAGCCAGGTGCGGTGGGGGCGCGTCTCCGAAACTTCAGCAACCAGTGGGTTCGCTCACAGGTGGATCTCTGGGCTGTACAAATTGTATCTCAGGGATACAAGCTGGAGTTCGAGGCGACTCCCCCTCGCCGTTACCTCAAATCAGCCTTGCCAGCTGCTCCCAGGGAAAGGGAGGTAGTACTGGCGGCAATTCACAAGCTGTACCTCCAGCAGGTGGTAATCAAGGTTCCCCTCCTTCAACAGGGACGGGGTTACTATTCCACAATGTTTGTGGTACCGAAACCAGACGGTTCGGTGAGACCCATTCTAAATTTAAAATCCTTGAACACTTATATAAGGAAGTTCAAGTTCAAAATGGAATCGCTCAGGGCGGTTATTGCAAGCCTGGAAGAGGGGGATTTTATGGTGTCGCTGGACATCAAGGATGCTTACTTGGATGTCTCCATTTACCCACCTCATCAGGAGTACCTCAGGTTTGTGGTACAGGACTGTCATTACCAATTCCAGACGTTGCCGTTTGGTCTGTCCACGGCACCGAGAATATTTACCAAGGTAATGGCCGAAATGATGATACTCCTTCGGAAGAAGGGAGTTATAATTATCCCGTACTTGGACGATCTCCTTATAAAGGCGAGGTCCAGGGAGCAGTTGTTGGTCAGCGTAGCACTCTCTCAGGAGTTGTTGCAACTGCACGGCTGGATTCTGAATATCCCAAAGTCGCAGCTGATTCCTGCGACGCGTCTGCTTTTCCTGGGCATGATTCTGGACACAGAACAGAAGGTGTTTCTCCCGGTGGAGAAGGCCCAGGAATTGTCATCTCTGGTCAGGGACCTCCTGAAACCAAAACAGGTGTCTGTGCAACACTGCACGCGAGTCCTGGGAAAGATGGTGGCTTCTTACGAAGCAATTCCCTTCGGCAGGTTCCATGCAAGGATCTTTCAGTGGGATCTGTCAGACAAATGGTCCGGATCACATCTTCAGATGCATCGGTTGATCACCCTGTCCCCGAGGGCCAGGGTGTCTCTGCTGTGGTGGCTGCAGAGTGCTCATCTTCTCGAGGGCCGCAGATTCGGCATACAGGACTGGGTCCTGGTGACCACGGATGCAAGCCTCCGAGGATGGGGGGCAGTCACTCAGGGAAGAAACT
Source organism: Pseudophryne corroboree (assembly GCF_028390025.1). Taxonomy (NCBI): domain Eukaryota; kingdom Metazoa; phylum Chordata; class Amphibia; order Anura; family Myobatrachidae; genus Pseudophryne; species Pseudophryne corroboree. The sequence continues at coordinate 62,937,416 of NC_086452.1, read as the reverse complement.
TCCAAGGACAGTGGTCAAGTCAGGAGACTTCACTACACATAAATATACTGGAACTAAGGGCCATTTACAACGCCCTGAGTCAAGCAGAGCCCCTGCTTCAAAACCAACCGGTGCTGATTCAGTCAGACAACATCACGGCGGTCGCCCATGTAAACCGCCAGGGCGGCACAAGAAGCAGGATGGCGATGGCAGAAGCCACAAGGATTCTTCGATGGGCGGAGAATCACGTGCTAGCACTGTCAGCAGTGTTCATTCCGGGAGTGGACAACTGGGAAGCAGATTTCCTCAGCAGGCACGACCTCCACCCGGGAGAGTGGGGACTTCATCCAGAAGTCTTCACACAGATTGTAAATCGTTGGGAACTGCCACAGGTGGACATGATGGCGTCCCGCGTCAACAAAAAGCTAAAAAGATATTGCGCCAGGTCAAGGGACCTTCAGGCGATAGCTGTGGACGCACTAGTGACACCGTGGGTGTACCAGTCGGTTTATGTGTTCCCTCCTCTTCCTCTCATACCCAAGGTACTGAGGATAGTAAGAAAGAGAGGAGTAAGAACAATACTCATCGTTCCGGATTGGCCAAGAAGAACTTGGTACCCAGAACTACAAGAAATGATCTCAGAGGACCCATGGCCTCTGCCGCTCAGACAGGACCTGCTGCACCAGGGGCCCTGTCTGTTCCAAGACTTACCGCGGCTGCGTTTGACGGCATGGCGGTTGAACGCCGGATCCTGAAGGAAAAGGGCATTCCGGAGGAAGTTATCCCTACGCTAATTAAAGCTAGGAAAGAAGTGACCGCAAACCATTATCACCGCATATGGCGGAAATATGTTGCGTGGTGTGAGGACAGGAAGGCCCCAACGGAGGAATTTCAGCTAGGTCGATTTCTGCACTTCCTACAGTCAGGGGTGACTATGGGCCTAAAATTGGGTTCCATTAAGGTCCAGATTTCGGCACTATCGATTTTCTTCCAAAAAGAACTGGCTTCACTGCCTGAAGTTCAGACATTTGTTAAGGGAGTGCTGCATATTCAGCCCCCTTTTGTGCCCCCAGTGGCACCTTGGGAACTCAACGTGGTGTTGGATTTCCTAAAGTCTCATTGGTTTGAACCACTTAAAACCGTGGAACTAAAATATCTCACGTGGAAAGTGGTCATGCTGTTGGCCTTGGCTTCGGCCAGGCGTGTGTCAGAATTGGCGGCTTTGTCATGTAAAAGCCCTTATCTGATTTTCCATATGGATAGGGCGGAATTGAGGACTCGTCCCCAATTTCTCCCAAAGGTGGTTTCAGCGTTTCATTTGAACCAGCCTATTGTGGTGCCTGCAGCTACTCGTGACTTGGAGGACTCCAAGTTGCTGGACGTAGTCCGGGCCCTAAAAATCTATGTTTCCAGGACAGCTGGAGTCAGAAAGACTGACTCGCTATTTATCCTGCATGCGCCCAACAAGTTGGGTGCACCTGCTTCAAAGCAGACTATTGCTCGCTGGATCTGTAGCACGATTCAACTTGCACATTCTGCGGCTGGACTGCCGCATCCTAAATCTGTGAAAGCCCATTCCACGAGGAAGGTGGGCTCTTCTTGGGCGGCTGCCCGAGGGGTCTCGGCTTTACAACTTTGCCGAGCAGCTACTTGGTCGGGGTCAAACACATTTGCTAAATTCTACAAGTTTGATACCCTGGCTGAGGAGGACCTAGTGTTCGCTCATTCGGTGCTGCAGAGTCATCCGCACTCTCCCGCCCGTTTGGGAGCTTTGGTATAATCCCCATGGTCCTTACGGAGTTCCCAGCATCCACTAGGACGTCAGAGAAAATAAGAATTTACTCACCGGTAATTCTATTTCTCGTAGTCCGTAGTGGATGCTGGGCGCCTGTCCCAAGTGCGGACTCTCTGCAATACATGTATATAGTTATTGCTTAACTTAAGGGTTATTGTTATGAGCCATCCATTGAATGAGGCTCAGTTATTGTTCATGCTGTTAACTGGGTTTAGTTATCACAAGTTGTACGGTGTGGCTGGTATGAGTCTTACCCTGGATTCCAAATCCTTTCCTTGTAATGTCAGCTTTTCCGGGCACAGTTTCCCTAACTGAGGTCTGGAGGAGGGGCATAGAGGGAGGAGCCAGTGCACACCAGGTAGTACCTAATCTTTCTTTTAGAGTGCCCAGTCTCCTGCAGAGTCCGTCTATTCCCCATGGTCCTTACGGAGTTCCCAGCATCCACTACGGACTACGAGAAATAGATTTACCGGTGAGTAAAATCTTATTATTTCACTGCTCGTGTGTGTGTGTGTGTGTGTGTGTTCTGCTGTATAAACATGTCTGGAAAGAATGTTATGTCGGTCCTGTGGCACATAGTTTTCCCCCACCCCAGGTCTATCATGTCTTTCCTGCCTGGAAGCAGCCAGTTCAGATAAGTGTTTTAAAAAATCTATGGCTGATTTTCTGGTTCAGACTTCTGATCTCAGACCTGTCTCTCAATCCCCTATGCTGGCTTCTCAGAAACGCACGCTGCCCCATGTGCTCCAGTCTGACACTGATAATGACATGCCAGATTTGGAAGAAGAAGTAGAGGTTGATAAGGAAGACATTACTCTGTCTCAGGGTGTGGAAGCACTTATCTATTATATTAGGGAGGTCCTGAACATCACTGATAAAGAGGCAGAACCCTGATGAGGATTGTTTAATGTAAAAATAGGATTTTAATACCTACCGGTAAATCCTTTTCTCTTAGTCCGTAGAGGATGCTGGGGATGCTTCAAGAACCATGGAGTATAGACTGGATCCGCAGGAGACATGGGCACTTTAAGACTTTAAAAGGGGTGTGAACTGGCTCCTCACTCTATGCCCCTCCTCCAGACTCCAGTTACAGGAACTGTGCCCAGGGAGACTGACATTTCGAGGAAAAGGATTTAATTAATTTTTAAACTAAGATGAGATACATACCAGCTCACACCTCCAAACATGCCGTACAACATGGCATTCAACAACAACGCATGCAACGGCATGACCAACATCAGCCACAGACTGACTGTACTTAACTCAACATGAGTGTAACCAAAACCAAACTGCAGATACATCCCGCACTGGGACAGGCGCCCAGCATCCTCTACGGACTAAGAGAAAAGGATTTACAGGTAGGTATTAAAATCCTATTTTCTCATATGTCCTAGAGGATGCTGGGGATGCTTCAAGAACCATGGGGTTTATTCCAAAGCTCTAGCACGGGCGGGAGAGTGCAGATGACTCTGCAGCACCGATTGACCAAACAAGAGGTGGTCCTCAGCCAGGGTATCAAACTTGTAAAACTTTGAAAGTGTTTGAACCCGACCAAGTAGCAGCTCGGCAAAGCTGTAATGCCGAGACCCCTCGGGCAGCCGCCCAGGAAGAGACCACTTTTATGGTAGAATGGGCTTTCACCGATTTCGGTAACGGCAATCCTGCCGTGGAATGAGCCTGCTGAATCGTGTTACAGATCCAGCGCGCAATAGTCTGCTTAGAAGCAGGAGCCCCAATCTTGTTGGGAGCCCACAGAACAAACCGAGCCTCTGTTTTCCTAATCTGCGCCGTTCTGGTGACATAGATTTTCAAAGCTCTAACCCAGGCATGTCCAAACTGTGGCCCTCCAGCTGTTGAGAAACTACATATCCCAGCATGCCTTGACACAGCTTTAGTATTCACTGGCAGCAAAACTGTAAGGGAATGCTGGGATATGTAGTTTCACAACAGCTGGAGGGCCGCAGTTTGGACATGCCTGCTCTAACCACATCGAGAGACTTCGATTCTGCCAAGGCGTCAGTAGCCACTGGCACCACAATAGGCTGGTTTACGTGAAATGATGAAACCACTTTTGGCAGAAATTGCTGACGAGTTCTCAACTCCGCTCTATCAGCATGGAAGATTAAATAGGGGCTTTTGTGGGACAAAGCCGCCAACTCAGACACCCGCCTTGTGGATGCTAAGGCCAACAACATGACTACTTTCCAAGTAAGGAATTTATACTCAACCTTGCGTAAAGGTTCAAACCAATGAGATTGCAGGAACTGCAATACCACATTAAGATCCCACGGTGCCACAGGAGGCACAAATGGAGGTTGGATGTGCAGCACACCTTTTTCACGAAGGTCTGAACTTCTGGAAGGGAGGCAAATTCTTTCTGAAAGAAAATTGATAAGGCCGAAATTTGCACCTTAATAGAGCCTAACTTTAGGCCCGTCCCCACACCTGATTGCAAAAAATGGCGCAAACTTCCCACCTGAAATTCTTCCATAGGAGCCTTCTTGGACTCACACCAAGACGCACATTTTCTCCAAATGCGGTGGTAATGCTTTGCAGTTACTTCCTTTCTAGCCTGAAGAAGTGTGGGAATGACTTCACTGGGAATACCTTTTCTGGCTAGGATTTGGCGTTCAACCGCCATGCCGTCAAACGCAGCCGCGGTAAGTCTTGATACACGCACGGACCTTGCAGTAACAGGTCCTCCCATAGAGGAAGAGGCCAGGGATCTTCTATGAGCAACTCCTGAAGATCTGGATACCAGGCCCTCTATGGCCAGTCTGGAACAATGAGTATCGCCTGAACCCTTGTTCTTATAATCTTTATCATCTTTGGAATGAGTGGAAGTGGAGGGAACACATAGACCGACGGAAACACCCACGGTGTCACTAGGGCGTCCACCGCTATTGCTTGAGGGTCCCTCGACCTGAAACAATATCGCTGAAGTTTTTTGTTTAGGTGGGACGCCATCATGTCTATTTGAGGATTCCCCAACGCCTTGTCACTTCTGCAAAGACCTCTTGATGAAGACCCCACTGGATGGAGATCGTGTCTGCTGAGGAAGTCTGCTTCCCAGTTGTCCACACCTGGAATGAAGACCACTGACTGCGCTTGCATGTCTTTCCGCCCAGCGAAGAACTTTTGTGGCCTCGGCCATCGCCACTCTGCTCTTTGTTCTGCCCTGGCGGTTTATGTACGCCACTGCTGTTATGTTGTCTGACTGAATCAAGATGGGCAGACCGTGAAGATGTTCCGCTTGCAGAATGCTGTTTGTTAATGGCCCTTAATTCCAGAATGTTTATGTGGAGACGAGCTTCCTGGCTTGACCACTTTCCCTGAAAGTTTCTCCCCTGTGTGACTGCTCCCCAGCCTCGGAGACTTGCATCTGTGGTCACCAGGATCCAATCCTGAATCCCAAACCTGCACCCCTCCAGAAGGTGAGAACTTGTGCAGCCACCACAGAAGGGAGATCCTGGTCCTGGAAGATAGGATTATTTTCCGGTGCATGTCTAGGTGAGACCCGGACCACTTGTCCAACAGGTCCCACTGGAGCACCCTGCCATGGAACCTGCCATACTGAATGGCCTCGTAGGCCGCTACCATCTTCCCCAGCAAGAGTGCATTGATGAATCGACACTCTTGCCAGCTTCAGAATCTGTTTTACCATGTTCTGTATTTCCAGAGCTTTTTCCACTGGAGGAGAAACTCTCTGTAATTCTGTATCCAGAATCATACCCAGGAACGACAGCCGTGTCATCGGAACCAACTGTGATTTTGACAAGTTTAGGAGCCAACCATGTTGTTGCAGAATAGTCAGTGAGAGCGCAACATTTTTCAGCAATTGCTCCCTGGATCTCGCCTTTATGAGATCGTCCAAGTACGGGATAATTGTAATTCCCTGCTTGCGCAGGAGAACCATCATTTCCGCCATAACATTGGTGAAATCCTTGGTGCTGTGGACAGACCAAACGGCAACGTCTGAAATTGGTAATGACAATCCTGAACAGCAAACCTCAGGTATGCCTGATGTGGAGGATATATGGGAATGTGTAAGTAAGCATCCTTTATGTTGACAGACACCATAAAATCCCCCTACTCCAGACTGGAGATCACTGCTCGGACAGATTCCATCTTGAATTTGAATTTTTTCAGAAAGAAATTGAGGGATTTTAGGTTCAGATTCTGTCTGACTGAGCCATCCAGCTTCGGGACCACGAACAGACTCTAATAAAAGCCTTCCCCCTGTTGTGACGGGGGGTACTGTGATAATGACTTGATTTTGACACTGCTTTAGTATTGCAGCGCATACTACCTTCCTTTCTAGATGAGAAGCTGGCAAGGCCGATTTGAAAAATCGGTGAGGGGGCACGTCTTGAAACTCCTAATTTGTACCCTTGGGTTACTATTTCGAATATCCAAGGATCCAGGTCGGAGTGCACCCAGACCTGACTGAAGAGCTTGAGACGTGCCCCCACCAGTGTGGACTCCCGCAGAGGAGCCCCAGCGTCATGCGGTGGATTTGGTAGAAGCCGGAGAGGACTTCTGCTCTTGGGAACTTGCCACAGCCTGTGACCTTTTTCCCTTTCCTTTTCCTTTTGCAGCAAGGAAGGAGGACCCTTGTCCTTTTCTTGAATTTATTGGGCCGAAAGGACTGCATCTGATAGTGGGGCGTTTTTCTTCTGTTGTGCAGGAACATAAGGTAAAAATGACGACTTACCCGCGGTAGCCGTAGATACCAGGTCAGTGAGGCCATCACCAAACAAGACACTACCGTTAAACGGTAAAGACTCCCATCGCCTTCTTAGAGTCAGCATTCCATTGATGAATCCACAATGCTCTCCTAGCTGAGACTGCCATGGCATTGGCCCTTGATCCCAAAAGGCCAATATCCCTTACAGCTTCTTTTAAATATGCTGCAGCGTCCCTGATGTGACCCAGAGTCAAAAGCATGCTTTCCCTGTCTAGGGTATCTATCTCAGATGACGACAAGTTATCTGCCCACTTTTCAATAGCGCTACTCACCCATGCCGAAGCCACGGCAGGCCTGAGTAGTGAACCCGTAGTGACATAAATGGATTTTAGTGCATTTTCCTGCTTACGATCCGCAGGATCCTTTAGGGCTGCCATGTCAGGAGACGGAAGCGCCACCTTTTTGGACAGACTCTATAGAGCTTTGTCCACCATGGGGGTTGACTCCCACTTTTCCCTGTCCCCAAATGGAAACTGATATGCCACTGGAATTCTTTTGGGAACCTGCACCTTCTTGTCAGGATTTTCCCAAGCTTCTTCAAAAAGTTTTCAGTTCATGAGAGGGAGGAAAAGTTACCTCAGGTTTCTTTCCTTTATACATACAGACCCTTGCATCAGGAACAGCAGGGTCCTCTGTTATATGCAACACTTCTTTTATCGCCACAATCATGTACTGAATGCTCTTAGCCAGTTTAGGATTCACTCTGGAATCACTCTAGTCGACACTGGAATCAGAGTCCGTGTCGGTATCCGTATCTGCTATCTGGGTAAATGCACGTTTCTGTGACCCCGAAGGGGTCTGAATTTGTTACAATGCATCTTCCATGGATTTCCGCCATGTCTGGTTCTTAGACTCAGATTTATCCAATCTCTTGGTCAACCGAGCCACATTTGCATTCAAAACACAACAAATTTACCCAATCAGCCGTCGGCGGTGCGGACACGGTCACTCCCACAACTTTTTCTGTCCCCACTCCAGCCTCCTCCTGGGAAGAGCACTCGGCCTCAGACATGTCGACACACGTACCGACAACCACACTGGGCTTTAGACAGACCCACAACAAAGCCTGTTGGAGAAACAGAGGGAGTTCTGCCGGCTCACAACCCAGCGCCTATCCCGGTTCTGAAGCGAGTAAATTACTGGCCAGACCTGCTAGCGCTTTTATTTTCAAATTATCAGCACCAAATCTCTTGTGCCCACGCACCCCACCCCCCCACCCCTGTTTTGCACCCTGTTACTTGTACAGCAGTGTGGGAGGCCAGGCTCAGCGTCTCTGCAGCTTCTGTGAAGAGAAAATGGTGCTGGTCAGAGCTGTGAGGGCTAAGCCACGCCCCCCCTATGGCGCACTTCAGTCCCGCTTAAATTTATATATTTATACTGGCGGGGGTCTGTAATTGGTGCCCAGGCACTTTATACACTTTGCCAGTCGCTAATTTGAGGATTTATGCTACCCAGGGCACCCCCCCTGCACCCTACAGTTCCGTTCTTATGTGGGAGCATGGCGCGCAACCGCAGCGCGGTACCTCAAACAGCAGTCTTCTGCCGTCACTGAAGTCGTCTGATCTTCTTTTACTCACCCGGCTTCTGTCTTCTGGCTCTGCAAGGGGGGGTGACGGTGCCGCTCTGGGAACGAGCAGCTAGGCGTACCAAGTGATCGGACCCTCTGGAGCTAATGGTGTCCAGTAGCCTAAGAAGCAGAGCCTTTGAACTCGGAGAAGTAGGTCTGCTTCTCTCCCCTAAGTCCCACGATGCAGGGAGCCTGTTGCCAGCAGGTCTCCATGAAAATAATAAACCTAACAAAGTCTTTTTTTTTTTTTTTTCTGAGAAACTCTGGAGAGCCCCTCAGTGTGCATCCAGTCTCACTGGGCACAGAATCTAACTGGAGTCTGGAGGAGGGGCATAGAGGGAGGAGCCAGTTCACACCCTTTTTAAAGTGCCCATGTCTCCTGCGGATCCAGTCTATACCCCATGGTTCTTGAAGCATCCTCTAGGACGTATGAGAAACAAGAGTCTACTGCCACCTTTCCTGTCTCTAAGGAATTAAACACACTTTTTAAAGAGACGTGGGTTAATCCTGACAAGAAATTTCAAACCCTTAAGCGGTTGCTAACCTCCTTCCCTTTTTCCCCCTGAGGAGAGGAAGGTGTGGGAATATCCTCCAGCTGTGGATACCTCCAGTGTCCAAGCTGTCAAGAAAAATTGTTCTGCCTGTACCTGGTGCTATCTCCTTAAGACCCTGCTGATTGTAAGATTGAGACTACACTCATCCATTTACACTGCAGTGGGAGTCTCACAAAGACCCACCATTGCTTGTGGTTGGATATCTAGGGCCATTGTTAAATGGTTTGGTAATGTAATAGAGGGCTTCAACACTGCCTCAGGATGAACTTCTGACGCTCCTACAACATATGCAGGATTCTGTTTAATTCATGAGTGAGGCAATCAAGTAGATTGGCCTAATCGATTCACGTGCCACGGGTATGGTTGTGTCCACTGTCGCAGCCATAGCGCCCTGTAAGCTGATGCAGAGTCCGAAAAAGGCGTGGAGAATCTTCCCTTCACGGGGGAGGCTCTGTTTGGTGAGGAACTAAACAAGTGGATTTCACAAGCAACAGCTGGTAAGTCCACCTATCTGAGTCTGCGGCTCCTCCAGGTAGACAGGCTTACCCCGGCCCATCTCTATGGTCCTTTCTTGTGGCCTGATTCAGAGGCAGGGCCAGGGGTGCCTCAAATGCAGCGAGAGGAAATTTGAGGTAAACCTTGTAAGACCAGCGCCCGCTGGATCACTGGTGCAGAATTCAGGTGGTTCTTTAACGAAGCCGGAATTCAGTCATGGATTCTGTTGACAACAGATGAGAGCCTCCGAGGTTGGGGGAGGGGACTGTGAAGCAAGGGGCTCGGTTTCAGGGAAGGTGGTCACACCAAGAGGATACTCTTCTGATAAACATTCTGGAACTACGGGCAATTTACAGTGCCCTTCTGCAAGCCTCTTACCTCCAACATCAGGCCATGCAGGTCCAGTCGGACAACGCCAGTGATGGCATATATAAACAGACTGGGAGGAACAAAAAGCAGGGCCGCAATGCGAGAAGTATCCAGGGTTCTCCTCTGGGCGGAACGCAACGCCAGGGCCATGTCTGCCATATTCATTCTGGGAGTGGACAACTGTGAAGTGGACTTCCTCAGCAGACACTATCTGCACCCAGGAGAATGGGGCCTTCACCTGCAGGTGTTTCAACTGTTCAACGGTGGGTCTGCCGGCTGATCGCCATGATGGCTTCTCGACTCAACAAGAAGCTGCGTCGCTACTGCTCGAGGATGAGGGATCCACAGCCTGCAACTGTGGACACTCTGACAGTGCCAAGGGCTTACTAGTTCATCTATCTGTTCCCTCCACTTCCTCTCATTCCCAGAGTTCTCAAGACTAAAACGGGAAAGCATTCAGGCAGTGCTCATTGCCCCGGATTGGCCTTGCATGGCTTGGTATGCAAACCTCCTCGTCATGTCCCTCGAGGAGCCCTGGCCTCTGCCTCTTCAAGAAGATATTCAGCAAGGGCTGTTCGTTTATCCAGACTTACCGCGGCTTCGGTTGACGGCATGGAGGTTGAAAGGGAGATTTTAGCCAGGAAAGTGCCTTCTGCCAAGGTTATCTCTACTATGGTCCAGGCCAGGAAGGTGGTAACATCTAAACATTACCACCGCATATGGAAGAAATGTTTCTTGGTGTGAGGGTTGACAGTATTCTCTTGTAGATTTTCATCTTGGCTGGTTCGTACTCTTCCTGCAGGCAGGTTTGGATATGGGCCTACGTTTTAGGCTCCATTTAAAGTTCAGGTCTCTGCCTTGTCTGTCTTCTTCCAACAGCAGTTGGCTGTGATCCCAGAGGTCCAGATGTTTTTGAAGGGTGTCCTTCGTATTCAACCGCCCTTTGTAACTCCCACGGCTCCGTGGGATCTCAATTTGGTCCTGACCTTTCTTTAATCGGATTGGTTTGAACCATTACATAGGGTGGACATGAAGTATTGTAGTTGGGGGCCTTATCCTGCAAGAGCCCTTATCTGGTGTTCCACGAGGATAGAGCGAAGCTCAGAACTTGCCCACAGTTTTTGCCTAAGGTGGTGTCGGTGTTTCACATTAATCAGCTGATAGTGGTTAACATGGTGTCTGACACGTCCGTTACGCCAAAGTCCCGGGACGTGGTTCAGGATTTGAAGATTTATGTCAAGAGGACGGCTCGTCACAGGAAATCTGACTCGCTTTTTGTTCTGACGCTACCAAAATTGATGTCCTGCTCCAAAGCCGTCAATTGTTTGTTGGATCCATCTGACCATCCAGCAGGCTTACTCTTTGGCAGCCTTGCCGCTGCTGAGATCTGTTCAGGCCCACTCAACACGGTCAGTGGGCTCTTCATAGGCGGCTGCCCGTGAGGTCTCGGCTGTCAGTTGTGCCGAGCAACTACTTGTTCTGGTTCCAACGCGTTTTGAAAATCCTCCCCCTCCCAAAGTTCAGTACCTTGGCTAAAGAACTTCAGTTTGGTCACTCTGTTTTGCAGGGGTCTAAGCACTCTCCCACCCGGTCTGGGAGCTTTGGGACTTTCCCATGGTACGAAGACCGTCCCAGTATCCCCTAGGAATTTTAGTGAAAATAGGAATTTAATACCTACCGGTAATTCCTTTTCTCGTAGTCCGTAGGGGATGCTGAGCACCCGCCTCTGTGCTTCGTTTGCTCTCCTGCAAGCTTTATTCTTGAATTTCTTGTTTGGGTCTGCGGTTGCTGTCCCTAGTTTCAAGTTGTGTTTAGCATGGCTATCCTCTCGTCATGTGCTAGTTTGGTTATCCACCACTTTTCTTTATTTTCCTCCTCTCCAAGTATGTCCGTCTCCTCGGGCACAGTTTTCCTAGAGTGAGCCTGCAGGAGGGGCATAGAAGGGAGGAGCCAGCACACTCTGAAGAATTTTTTAAAGTGCCAGGCTCCAATGAACCCAATCTGTACCCCATGGTACGAAGACCATCCCAGTATCCCCTACAGACTACAAGAAAAGGAATTAACGGTAGGTATTCCTATTTTTGTGCCCAACCCGTTTGCTATTTGGCTCCTCACCCACTACTAAACGCTGCCTTCTGCTCACATATATAAAAAAAAAAAAATTACATAAAATCTTGTTCCCGATATATAGAACGTCTGGTTTCTGGGTTGTTTTTGTAGATGATGATGATTTTATTTTTATTTATAAATTTTTACTTTTTTATTTTTACTTTTTTTAATGTTTTATCACTGCTGTAGGAATGCATCCGGGCCTTGGGACAGAACAAAGCGCACACACCATTCCGGGAGAGCAAACTAACCCAAATCCTGAGAGATTCCTTTATTGGAGAGAACTCCAGAACATGCATGGTAATTATACTGCAACACAGACTGGGTCTGACCCCTGGGTGTGGCCTCATAGTCTGTCTCCAGTATACAGCAGAGTCTGTGCATGATGGGGCGTGGAAACCTTTACATAAACATTATTGGTAGTTTTCCCACACTAGTGTGCGTGCAGTAGAAGAGGCTACTCTGAAGGTAATTCCATCACTTATCTTGTCACCTGCAGATCGCAATGCTGTCTCCAGGGTTCTCCTCATGCGAGTACTCGCTCAATACACTGAGATATGCAGACAGGTATGAACCCAGAAACATTCTGCATATTACACTTCTGTTTTGCCATTGATCATTAATAATTTTTTCTTCATCCCAGGGTGAAAGAGCTGAGCCCTTATAGTGCAGAGACCACCAATAATCAACAGATGGAAACGGAGCACAGCGATGAGTCTGAGTCAGAGTCCACTCTGGGAGGGCTGGATTTCCAGGATGATGTAGGTGACGCCAGAACGAAGCAATGCCTATGATCACTGCACAAATGCTCATGTCATGTTTAGTGCTGGACTTCAGGGTTGTGACTGGGAACTCCCCCGATATAAGAGGAGCTGCTGCTTGGAATACTCGCTGATAAATGTTCAGTACATTGCATGGCTGTAATTCCTCCTAAATATGTGCTCTACCTTCTCTGTAACTGTGTGAATCTGCACAAGGGGGAGCTGCCATGTCCCCCCTTCTTGGCCAAACTGTTCTGAAATAACTGACTCCTGGAATGCACTGGCTCCCACCCAAACTATTTCCTGGTAGAATATTGGATCATGAACTAGTTTTATATCCCATCTGCAGTACTTGCAGTACATATGATTTTTCTGGCTCTGGGCGCACCACCAAGCTGGACACAGAACTTAGGATTTATAAATATAATTATCCAATTTTGGTTTCTCCTGATTAAATGTGTATCATCTATATGACCAGTGCCGGGTCGCTCCCTTTTTTGCTCTAGTGTACTTGCACCTATCCCTACCCTCCCTTTTAACTGAGGGGAGGGTGCAGGGAGGCAGAGGGACCTTCTAGTCCCATTGAGAGCAGCAGCGGAGGGAAGTTTCCCTGCCACTGCTAACACTTTCTCTAGCATCCATAATGGATTTTGGGGAGACTTGGTACGATGGGGTATAGACGGTCCAAAGGAGCCGGTGCACTTTAAATTTCTTCACTGGGTGTTCTGGCTCCACCCCTCTGTGCCCCCTCCCACAGGCCATTTAGAACAAAGTGCCCTCAGGAGAGGATGCGCATCTGCAGCTCCAGAGTTTTCTTCAATTTCTTATCAGTGTTTGTTATTTTCGGTATGCTGTCTGGGCAACAGCATACCTGCACCGTGGAGATAGGTATGGGGACAGTCACCGGTCTTACTTGGTGTTAGAGCTCCTTCACCACTGCAGGACCACCGTCCTGAGGGGTGGTTGTTCAGCGGGGCACTGCACCTTGGCTGTCTCACTCGCAGCACACCCCTAACATTGCCTGAATGTGACGTCTATGGTGACTTCACACCGGGGGCTCCGGTTCAAAGTGCAGCTGAACGTTGGCGCGGCATATGGGACCCTCCTGTGGGGGATCCTGCTAGAGCGCCCCCGTGTAGACTGGCTAAAAATAGCTTGAACTAGCACTTGTGAGATGTTTTTAAGCAAACAGGAGACATTGCTAGTATAAAAAAAATCACTGTAGCTCCGGCGCCATTGGGAGGGGGCAGAGCTACCTCAGAGCAGGTCCAGAGGCATTTTGGCGCCTTCCTCTGCTTACTGCAGCCACAGACTGCGCACACAGTGCCTCACAAGATACGCTGGAAAACTGGTACAGGGTGTAGCAAAGGGGTAGAGCTGCTATTGTACACTGGGGGTCATTCCGAGTTGTTCGCTCGCAAGCTGCTTTTAGCAGCTTTGCACACGCTAAGCCGCCGCCTACTGGAAGTGAATCTTAGCTTATCAAAATTGCGAACAAAAGATTCGCAATATTGCGATAAGACATCTCTGTGCAGTTTCTGAGTAACTCGAGACTTGGCATCTGTGATCAGTTCAGTGCTTGTCGTTCCTGGTTTGACGTCGCAAACACACCCAGCGTTCGCCCAGACACTCCTCCATTTCTCCAGCCACTCCCGCTTTTTTTCCAGAAACGGTAGCGTTTTTTCACACACTCCCATAAAACGGCCAGTTTCCGCCCAGAAACACCCACTTCCTGTCAATCACATTACGATCACCAGAACGAGGAAAATCCGTGAGTAAAATTCCTAAATGCATAGCAAATTTACTTGGCGCAGTCGCAGTGCGGACATTGCGCATGCGCACTAAGCGGAAAATAGCTGCGATGCGAAGAAATTTACCGAGCGAACAACTCTGCATAACCCCCACTATCTGAATCCTCTCTAGGACAGAAATTATTAGTGTTTTTTACTGTGATATAGTTAGCTGACTGCCTCACTGGGGCTGTACAGCTAGAGGTTGGTGTCTGTGTCTCTCTCTCTCTCTCTCTCTCTCTCTCTCTCTCTCTCTCTCTCTCTCTCTCTCTCTCTCTCTCTCTCTCTCTCTCTCTCTCTCTCTCTCTCTCTCTCTCTCTCTCTCTCTCTCTCTCTCTCTCTCTCTCTCTCGGCAGACTTGAACGGTATTACTGTCTGTGTGTATGTTGTGCTTACTGTGAAACATGGGTAAACACGAACTGTGCAGTGCATGCCACACCAGATTCTCTCCCATATCATCTGATTTCTGTTTCATGTGAACAATGCAGCCAATCTTCACAAATCAGTGAAGGGGCTGGGGGAGAGGGTCCAGAGCCGCCCTGGCTAGGGTCTCTTTAAAACTGTCGTCTGATATGTCATCCCAGATCACTACTAATTTTCAGAATACTCAGCTACAACAACAGGCTGTTGCAGATTTATCTGGTAGGGCAGATGTTACACAGCCACCCTACACTCATGCAAGACCACAGAAGCGTAGTTTGCCTGCTTTACTATCTCTGATACAGAGGAGTATATACAAGAGGATGGGGAGTACTTGGATCCCGCTAGTAGAGATCCTGATTCTGCTCAGGGTATTGAACCCCTAATTCTGGCTATACGGGACGTGTTGATGCTCCCTCAAGAGGATGCTGCGTCACAGCAGTTGGTTTTTCTTTACTCAAAACAAGCCAAATGTCACTTTCCCTGATTCTGCAGAGTTAGATGATTTATTCAAGTTAGCCTGGAAAAATCCAGACAAAATTCCAAGTGTTGAAAACGTTTTTGCGCACTTTCCCATTTGCTCCTGGAAGGTAGGTAATTTTGGGAGGAAACCCCTGGGGTTGATGCATCAGTCTCTCGGCTGTCAAAGGCGGTGCTGCCTGCCTCGGGTTCCTTTACCATAAAGGATCCTGGGGACAAAAAAATAGAAGCTACACTCAAATCTATTTACATGGCAGCAGGTGTATCGCAAAGGCCGGTCATAGTGGGTTGCTGGATGACCCATGCCATTCATTCATGGGCCACTCAAATTCAGGAGGGCCTCTCCGGGGCTATGCCTCTGGTCACTATGGTGACCCTCCGAAACCACGTCCAGGACACTACATGCGTCCTGTGATTCGCTCAAGGAGATGGGGAATATTAATGCTAGGACTTCTGCCATGGCCTTGTGGTTGCGTCTGTGGATAGCGGACGTGGAATCAAAGCACAGTCTGGAAACCCCCCCCCCCCCCCCCCCCCCCCTTTCAGGGAATTGGCTTTTTGGGGTTGAGTTGGATACGTGGATTTCCAAAGTCACTGCTGGGAAATCTACGTTTCTCCCATCTGGGGCCCCACCGGCGAGACGCTCCTACCCGGGACCGTCTCTTCAGTCCTTTCTGTCTAACAGATTTAGATCTAGGGCCAGAGGTGCCTCCAATGCGGCTAGAGGCACTAGAGGTAAGACACGAAAGCCTGCAAACACTGGTTCTCAAGAACAGTCCACTAGTGCTGCTTCCACTAAGACCTCAGCATGACTGTGCCCACCCCGAGGTGAGCTCGACTGCGTCACTTCAGCTGCATCCTGGAGGTTTCCTGCCAGGATACCTGGGTCAGGGATCTCATTTCTCAGGGCTACAAGCTGGAATTCGACGGTGCCCCTCCCCAAAAAATTTTCAAATCAAGCTTACCAGTTTTGGAGGATATCCAGGTTACGTTGCAACAGGCCATCCAAAAATTGGTCCGGTCCCATCCCATGTCATTGTTCCAGTACCAATACCTCAACGAGACTAGGGTTACTACTTCTTCAACTTTTTTGTGGTACCAAAGCCTGGACGGTTCGGTAAGACCCATTATGAATCTAAAGTCCTTGAATCCTTACCTGAAGGTGTACAAGTTTAAAATGGAATCCTTACGAGCGGTGATTGGCCGGCCTGAAAGAACAGGAATTCATGGTTTCCTTGGATATCACGGACGCCTACCTTCATATTCCTATATGGCCGCCTCATCAGGCTACCTGAGGTTTGCCCTGCGAGACGATCACTACAAGTTCCAGGCACTCCCCTTTGGCCTATCCATCGCTCCGAGGGTATTCACTAAGGTGATGGTGGAGATGTTTCAGCTCCGGGTCCAGGGGGTCAATGTTGTTCCTTAACTGGATGATCTTCTGATAAAAGCAAGATCCAAGGAGCTTTGTTCCTCCCTCCATATTGACCGCACTATCCAACTTGTGTAACACCATGGGTTGATTCTCAACTTACAGAAGTCCCACCTGGAGCCAACTCAGCAGCTCTTCACAAGATGGTCCGCATGGTGCATCCGACCTACTCGAGTGTCCATCCATCTTTGCATAAGATTGTTTGGAAAGATGGTTGCCTCATACGAGGCGATCCAGTATGGGAGGTTCCATGCCAGAGCTCTTCAGTTGGATCTCCTGAGCAAGTGGTCCAGCTCACATCTACAGATGCACCGAATGATTTGACTGTCACCTCAGGCCAGGATTTCCCTCCTATGGTGGCTGCAGTCCTCCAATCTTCTAGAAGACCGGAGTTTTGGGATTCAGGATTGGATCCCCCTCACGGCAGATGCGAGTCTAAGAGGATGGGGAGCTGTCACCCAAGGGGAGCAGTTCCAGGGCAGGTGGTCAGCTCACGAAAGCCTCCTTCCGATCAACATTCTGGAACTTCTGGTGCTCTACAATGCTCTGCTTCAGGCCTCGTCTCTGCTCAAGGATCACGTGATCCAAGTACAGTCGGACAACGCCACTGCGGTGGCTTACTTCAATCGACAAGGAGGGACAAAAAGCAGAGAATGCATGTGAGGTGTTAAGGATACTCCTCTGGGCAGAAAGAAATGTAAGAGCAATTTTCATTCTGGGAGTAGACAACTGGGAAGCGGATTTCCAGAGTCGTCACGATCTCCACCCGGGGGAATGAGGTCTCCACCAGCAGATCATCCACCAGTGGGGCAGTCCACAGATTAGACATGATGGCTTCTCGTCTCAAAAAGAAGCTTCACTGGTATTTCTCCTGATCTAGGACCCTCAGGCGAGGGCAGTTGATGCCCTGACGTCACCTTGGCCTTACTGACTGGTTTACCTATTTCCTCTGATTCCATTGCTCCGAAGGGTGCTCCAAGTGAATCAGAAATCAAGGTGTCCAGGCAATTCTGATTGCCACGGATTGGCCTCGGAGGGCTTGGTACGCGGACCTTCTAGACTTGTCCGTCGAAGACCCTTGGCATCTACCATTAAGAGCTCTTCTACAGGGACCGTTCGTCTACCTGAACTTACGGCGACTTTGTTTGACGGCATGGAGGTTGAGCGGAACATCCTAGCTCACAAAGGCCTTTCCAAGAAGGTTATTCTTACCATGGTTCAGGCCAGGAAGCCTGTGACTTCAAAATATCATCATATCTGGAGAAGATGTCTCTTGGTGCGAGGAACACATGTATCCACCTGCAGAGTTCCACTTGGGACATTTTTTTACGTTTCCTGCAGGCTGGTGTGGATAAGGGCTTGCGTCTGGGTTCCATTAAGGTCAAGATCTTGGCTCTCCATTTTCTTCCAGAAGAAACTGGCAGTGTTTCCAGAAGTTCAGACCTTATTGCAAGGGGTACTCCACATACAACCTCCTTTTGTGCCGCCTACGGCACCCTGGGATTTGAATGTAGTGTTGGAGTTTCTTCAGTCCTCCTGGTGTGAACCTCTGACTGTAGAAGACAAGTACCTCACGTGGGAAACGGTGATGTTACTGGCCCTGGCTTCGGCTCGACGCGTCTCAGAATAAGGGGCCTAATCGTGTAAAAGTCCATACTTTTTTTTTTTTTTTTTTTTTTTTTTCCCCTCTAACGTCCTAGTGGATGCTGGGGACTCCGTCAGGACCATGGGGATTAGCGGCTCCGCAGGAGACAGGGCACAAAAATAAAGCTTTAGGATCAGGTGGTGTGCACTGGCTCCTCCCCCTATGACCCTCCTCCAAGCCTCAGTTAGGTTTTTGTGCCCGTCCGAGCAGGGTGCAATCTAGGTGGCTCTCCTAAAGAGCTGCTTAGAAAGTTTTTAGGTTTTTTTATTTTCAGTGAATCCTGCTGGCAACAGGCTCACTGCATCGAGGGACTTAGGGGAGAGAAGTCAACTCACCTGCGTGTAGGATGGATTGGCTTCTTAGGCTACTGGACACCATTAGCTCCAGAGGGATCGAACACGGGCCCAGCCATGGAGTCCGGTCCCGGAGCCGCGCCGCCGACCCCCCTTGCAGATGCCGAAGATGGAAGAGGTCCAGAAGCAGGCGGCAGAAGACTTTTCAGTCTTCCTGAGGTAGCGCACAGCACTGCAGCTGTGCGCCATTGTTGTCAGCACACTTCACACAGCGGTCACGGAGGGTGCAGGGCGCTGGGGGGGCGCCCTGGGCAGCAATGTATAATACCTTTTTATGGCTAAATAATACATCACATATAGCCCTTGAGGCTATATGGATGTATTTAACCCCTGCCAGATCTCACAAACTCCGGAGAAGAGCCCGCCGAAATAGGGGGCGGGGCTTATTCTCCTCGGCACACAGCGCCATTTTCCTGCTCAGCTCCGCTGTGAGGAAGGCTCCCAGGACTCTCCCCTGCACTGCACTACAGAAACAGGGTAAAACAGAGAGGGGGGGCACTTTTTTTGGCGATATTACCATATTTAAGCTGCTATAAGGATACAACACTTATATAGGGTTGTTCCCATATATATTATAGCGCTTGGGTGTGTGCTGGCAAACTCTCCCTCTGTCTCCCCAAAGGGCTAGTGGGGTCCTGTCTTCAATAGAGCATTCCCTGTGTCTGCTGTGTCGGTACGTGTGTGTCGACATGTATGAGGACGATGTTGGTGTGGAGGCAGAGCAATTGCCGGTAATGGTGATGTCACCCCCCAGGGAGTCGACACCGGAATGGATGGCTTTGTTTATGGAATTACGTGATAATGTCAGCACATTACAAAAATCAGTTGACGACATGAGACGGCCGGAAAACCAGTTAGTACCTGCCCAGGCGTCTCAGACACTGTCAGGGGCTGTAAAACGCCCTTTACCTCAGTCGGTCGACACAGACCCAGACACGGACACTGAATCTAGTGTCGACGGTGAAGAAACAAACGTATTTTCCAGTAGGGCCACACGTTATATGATCACGGCAATGAAGGAGGCTTTGCATATCTCTGATACTACAAGTACCACAAAAAGGGGTATTATGTGGGGGGTGAAAAAACTACCTGTAGTTTTTCCTGAATCAGAGGAATTGAATGATGTATGTGATGAAGCGTGGGTTAACCCAGATAGAAAAGTGCTAATTTCAAAAAAGTTATTGGCATTATACCCTTTCCCGCCAGAGGTTAGGGCGCGCTGGGAAACACCCCCTAAGGTGGATAAGGCGCTCACACGCTTATCAAAACAAGTGGCGTTACCGTCTCCTGATACGGCCGCCCTCAAGGATCCAGCTGATAGGAGACTGGAAACTACCCTAAAAAGTATATACACACATACTGGTGTTATACTGCGACCAGCCATCGCCTCAGCCTGGATGTGCAGTGCTGGGGTGGTCTGGTCGGATTCCCTGACTGAAAATATTGATACCCTGGATAGGGACAGTATTTTACAGATAAAGGATGCTTTTCTTTATATGCGAGATGCTCAGAGGGATATTTGCACTCTGGCATCGAGAGTAAGTGCGATGTCCATATCTGCCAGAAGAAGTTTATGGACACGACAGTGGTCAGGTGATGCGGATTCCAAACGGCATATGGAAGTATTGCCGTATAAAGGGGAGGAATTATTTGGCGTCGGTCTATCGGATTTGGTGGCCACGGCAACTGCCGG
Source organism: Pseudophryne corroboree (assembly GCF_028390025.1). Lineage (NCBI taxonomy): Eukaryota > Metazoa > Chordata > Amphibia > Anura > Myobatrachidae > Pseudophryne > Pseudophryne corroboree. Next base: position 62,917,227 of record NC_086452.1, on the reverse strand, counting down.
GAAATCCACCTTTTTACCTCAGACCCCCTCCCAACAGAAAAAGACAGTCTTTTCAGCCGCAGTCCTTTCGGTCCTATAAGAAGCGGGCAAAAGGACAGTCATATCTGCCCCGAGGCAGAGGAAAGGGTAAGAGAGGGCAGCAAGCAGCTCCTTCCCAGGAACAGAAGCCATCCGCGGGTTCTGCAAAGCCCTCAGCATGACGCTGGGGCTTTACAAGCGGACTCAGGAACGGTGGGGGGTCGACTCAAGAATTTCAGCGCGCAGTGGGCTTGCTCACAGGTGGACCCCTGGATCCTGCAGGTAGTATCTCAGGGTTACAGGTTGGAATTCGAGAAGTCTCCCCCTCGCCGGTTCCTAAAGTCTGCTTTGCCAACGTCTCCCTCAGAAAGGGCGACGGTATTGGAAGCCATTCACAAGCTGTTTTCTCAGCAGGTGATAGTCAAGGTACCCCTCCTACAACAGGAAAAGGGGTATTACTCCACGCTATTGTGGTACCAAAGCCGGACGGCTCGGTAAGACCTATTCTAAATCTGAAATCTTTGAACCTGTACATACAAAAATTCAAGTTCAAGATGGAATCACTCAGAGCAGTGATAGCGAATCTGGAAGAAGGGGACTTTATGGTGTCCCTGGACATAAAAGATGCTTACCTGCATGTCCCAATTTGCCCTTCACATCAAGGGTACCTCAGGTTCGTGGTGCAAAACTGTCATTATCAGTTTTAGACGCTGCCGTTTGGATTGTCCACGGCACCTCGGGTCTTTACCAAGGTAATGGCCGAAATGATGATTCTTCTGCGAAGAAGAGGCGTATTAATTATCCCTTACTTGGACGATCTCCTGATAAGGGCAAGGTCCAGAGAACAGCTGGAGGACGGAGTAGCACTAACCCAAGTAGTGCTGCAACAACACGGGTGGATTCTGAATTTTCCAAAATCTCAGTTGACCCCGACAACACGTCTGCTGTTCCTGGGAATGATTCTGGACACGGTTCAGAAAAAGGTGTTTCTTCCGGAGGAGAAAGCCAAGGAGTTATCCGAACTTGTCAGGAACCTCCTAAAACCAGGAAAAGTGTCTGTGCATCAATGCACAAGAGTCCTGGGAAAGATGGTGGCTTCTTACGAAGCAATCCCATTCGGCAGATTCCACGCACAAACTTTTCAGTGGGATCTGCTGGACAAATGGTCCGGATCGCATCTGCAGATGCATCAGCGGATAACCTTATCGCCACGGACAAGGGTGTCTCTTCTGTGGTGGTTGCAGAGTGCTCATCTGTTAGAAGGCCGCAGATTCGGCATACAGGACTGGGTCCTGGTGACCACGGATGCCAGTCTGAGAGGCTGGGGAGCGGTCACACAGGGAAGAAACTTCCAGGGAGTATGGTCAAGCCTGGAGATGTCTCTTCACATAAATATACTGGAGCTAAGAGCGATTTACAATGCTCTAAGCCTGGCAAAACCCCTGCTTCAGGGTCAGCCGGTGTTGATCCAGTCGGACAACATCACGGCAGTCGCCCACGTAAACAGACAGGGCGGCACAAGAAGCAGGAGAGCAATGGCAGAAGCTGCAAGGATTCTTCGCTGGGCGGAAGATCATGTGATAGCACTGTCAGCAGTGTTCATTCCGGGAGTGGACAACTGGGAAGCAGACTTCCTCAGCAGACACGATCTACACCCGGGAGAGTGGGGACTTCATCCAGAAGTCTTCCACATGATTGTGAACCGTTGGGAAAAACCAAAGGTGGATATGATGGCGTCTCGCCTCAACAAAAAACTGGACAGGTATTGCGCCAGGTCAAGAGACCCTCAGGCAATAGCTGTGGACGCTCTGGTAACACCGTGGGTGTTCCAGTCAGTGTATGTGTTTCCTCCTCTGTCTCTCATACCCAAAGTACTGAGAATTATACGGCAAAGGGGAGTAAGAACCATACTCGTGGCTCCGGATTGGCCAAGAAGAACTTGGTACCCGGAACTTCAGGAGATGCTCACGGAAAATCCGTGGCCTCTACCTCTAAGACGGGACCTGATTCAGCAGGGACCGTGTCTATTCCAAGACTTACCGCGGCTGCGTTTGACGGCGTGGCGGTTGAACGCCGAATTCTAAGGGAAAAAGGCATTCCAGAAGAGGTCATTCCTACACTGGTTAAAGCCAGGAAGGAGGTGACTGCACAACATTATCACCGCATTTGGAGAAAATATGTTGCGTGGTGAGGCCAGGAAGGCCCCCACGGAGGAATTTCAATTGGGTCGATTCCTACATTTCCTGCAAACAGGATTGTCTATGGGCCTCAAGTTGGGGTCCATTAAGGTTCAAATTTCGGCCCTGTCGATTTTCTTCCAGAAAGAATTGGCTTTAGTTCCTGAAGTCCAGACTTTTGTAAAAGGAGTACTACATATACAGCCCCCGGTTGTGCCCCCAGTGGCTCCGTGGGACCTTAATGTAGTTTTGGATTTTCTCAAATCCCATTGGTTTGAGCCACTCAAATCGGCGGATTTGAAATATCTTACATGGAAAGTAACCATGCTACTGGCCCTGGCTTCAGCCAGGAGAGTGTCAGAATTGGCGGCTTTATCGTATAAAAGCCCATATCTGATTTTCCATTCGGACAGGGCAGAACTGCGGACGCGTCCTCATTTTCTGCCTAAGGTGGTGTCAGCGTTTCACCTGAACCAGCCTATTGTGGTGCCTGCGGCTACTAGCGATTTGGAGGATTCCAAGTTGCTGGACGTTGTCAGGGCATTGAAAATATATATTTCAAGGACGGCTGGAGTCAGAAAATCTGACTCGCTGTTTATACTGTATGCACCCAACAAGCTGGGTGCTCCTGCTTCTAAGCAGACGATTGCTCGTTGGATTTGTAGCACAATTCAACTTGCACATTCTGTGGCAGGCCTGCCACAACCTAAATCTGTCAAGGCCCATTCCACAAGGAAGGTGGGCTCATCCTGGGCGGCTGCCCGAGGGGTCTCGGCATTACAACTCTGCCGAGCAGCTACGTGGTCGGGGGAGAACACGTTTGTAAAATTCTACAAATTTGATACCCTGGCTAAAGAGGACCTGGAGTTCTCTCATTCGGTGCTGCAGAGTCATCCGCACACTCCCGCCCGTTTGGGAGCTTTGGTATAATCCCCATGGTCCTGACGGAGTCCCCAGCATCCACTAGGACGTCAGAGAAAATAAGATTTTACTTACCGATAAATCTATTTCTCGTAGTCCGTAGTGGATGCTGGGCGCCCATCCCAAGTGCGGATTGTCTGCAATACTTGTACATAGTTATTGTTACAAAAAAATCGGGTTGTTCTTGTTGTGAGCCGTCTGTTCAGAGGCTCCTACGTTGTCATACTGTTAACTGGGTTCAGATCACAAGTTGTACGGTGTGGCTGGTATGAGTCTTACCCGGGATTCAAAATCCTTCCTTATTGTGTACGCTCGTCCGGGCACAGTATCCTAACTGAGGCTTGGAGGAGGGTCATAGGGGGAGGAGCCAGTGCACACCACCTGATCCTAAAGCTTTATTTTTGTGCCCTGTCTCCTGCGGAGCCGCTAATCCCCATGGTCCTGACGGAGTCCCCAGCATCCACTACGGACTACGAGAAATAGATTTATCGGTAAGTAAAATCTTATTTTTTATTTTATTTTTTTTATATGAGGACAGAGCGGAGCTTCGTACTCTGCAACACTTCCTGCCGAAGGTTGTCTCTGCGTTTCACCTGAATCAACCTATTGTTCCGTCAAGTTCTGACACTTCTCTTCCTGAGGCATTGGAGATCTATGTCAAGTGCACGGCTTGGATCAGAAAGACTGATTATTTGTTTGTACTCTGATGTGCGGAAGAGGGTTGTCCTGCTTCTAAGCAGTCCATTGCTCGTTGGCTTTGGATTACTATCCAACAGGCCTAAGTCTCTGAAGGCCCACTCTACAAGATCAGTGGGGTCTTCCTGGGAGTCTTGGCCTTGCAACTATGCCGAGCTGCTACCTTGTCGGGGAAGAACACTTTTTTTTTTTTTTTTTTTTTTTTTTTTAAGTTCTACAGGTTTGTTACCCAGTTTGGGCAGGCGGTGCTGCAGTAGTCTTTGCGCATTCCCGCCCGTTCTGGAAGCTTTGGGACGTCCCCATCGTACGAAGTCTCCTCAATATCCCTTATGGACTATGAGAAAAGGCTTTACCGGTATGTAATTAAAATCCTATTTTATCTGACTGGTCGCATCCTGTGCCACCAGGTCAGATAAAACACTTGCTGGTGTGGTCGCATCTGATGCGACCATGCCAGGCAAGTGGTTAATGGTGCATTAATCTACAGCGGATGTAGTTTGCTGCGGGGGGCTGAGCTTGGGAATGCTTTCCATTCTGGTGTTGTTGGGGGGGGGGATGCTGTCAGCTCTCCTAAGTCCCTTCTACATACATTTGGATGATACGGAATGTCTGCGTATATCTCCCCCCCAACCCCAATATTTATTGATTAAATGGGTATTTTCAACCATTTTCAGACTAGTGTATTTTCTATTGCTTTACTGTATACAGAAATAGTCTGTAATTTCACATTCATTAGGATCTCCTTGTTGTGATATAACCCACAAATTCAAGTTTCCCCAATATCTACAATATGGCAGCAGCCATCTCCAGGATTTAGGCTGCAGTTTCATGAACATTGCATCACAAGTCCTATCTATTGACTTAAGAGGCTGCTTTCTCTTGTATATTGGCTCTGTCACCGAAATTGAAAATCTGCATGGTGCCATCTTGTGGACTGGTACAGCGCAGATGTCTCTCACAGGTCCTATGATGGCATATTCTGCTGCGTTCTGTAACGGAGCTACTCAGCTGGTGTAAAGCGACTGAACTCTGTGCTCTTTCTCCAGCTGTCTCTGAAGGATGAAGAACTCTCATCCCACATGAACAGTTTCCAGGATGCACTGAGCCGTATAGGGGAGGTGGAAGAGAAAGCAGTGGAGGAGCTGAAGGAGCTGGTGCAGGTATGTTCTGCAGTGGTAATATTCTGTGAAGTTGGTAGCTTTCGGCTGCTCCTACTCTCTAGTGTCTGACCTGTATTGGTACATCATGTGTACACTGGTTTAGAGTGACCTCATACCTATTTGTTACCGGTGTTCCGTGGAATCTTTCCAAATGCTTCTGGCTTCAATCACTTATTTCTAACACTGGAGTTTATTGGGAAGCCAATGTGACCGCCAATGAACTCTCAAATACAAATCCTATTAACAGTAGCATGTCTATTTCCAAATATATAGCTCATAGACTGTCATGGAACATCGTCTCGAGTGGTTAATCTTCCTCCCACCTACTGCCATGTACAGATGACGTAAACCTTTCTAATCATTGTCTCAGACTGTATTTGTGTAGATTGATGGGTCTCCTACTGAGCCACTTACATGTCCGTGAATGCGTTTGGCTTCATCTTATTGCAGAAAGAACCGGAATGGACGAGCTTGTTGGAGATGACTGAGAAACCAGATTATGACCTGGAGAGTTTTGTGATGCAGGCGGAGTACCTCATCCAGGAGCGCTCTAGAGTCCTCATTGCCCTGGGTGGTGAGTAAATGGTCCTATTTTTTAAATATCTGACATTCAAAGAGGGGAGTGGCTCCTTAACAGCCAATCGGATCAAACAAGTAGACTGATCTTCAAATCAAACTACACTAGGAAAGGGGCAGATCTACCCTCAAACTTGTAGCACAGTAATCCAAGTCTAAAGAGTTTAACAAAGAAACAACTTACTTGGAGATCACTGCCCTCTGCTCTCCTCCATTAGTCTGGTTAATAAATTCGGTGAGAGCTAATGCGTTCTTTCTCTAAAACGTGCCATGAATCTGCAATACAAGGCAGGAAACAGAGGCTTCCTGTACAGCAGGTTCAAGAATGTATTGCACATGTTATCCACGGACAGCTGAGTAAAAGGAAAGGGGCACTTGCTGCGTCCTGGGCATCCCCTGGTGTTTTGTGGCTGCACAGATCTTCCATATGTCTGATTTACCAAACATGCGTTTTCCTCTTTGCAGAGAGTGTGTCGTCCTTGCGCTTGGCCATGCAGATGGAGGAACAGGCCAGCAAGCACATCAATAAAAAGCAGAAGCCTAATAAATGAATGTACACTATACCCTACAAGAGCCCCCTGTATAATTTGTCTCATCGCTGCATATATATTATATATAGTTGGTTTGTCTTATTTTAATGTGATCATTGTCCATTTCTAACTTGTCTTTCTATTAATAAAGTCTTTGTAAACAGCTTGACCAATGGGAACCAGCAGTCTCTGCAGATCGCTTACCCAATTTACCTTAATATAAGACTACTTGTTTTTAACTCTGTACTAACTTTCCTTCTTTGAGGGTGGCCATTGGGGTTTTATGACTTGTATTCTGGTAAATACGGTATGTTGCTGCTGTACCTTTTTTGATTTTAATTCTTTTGGGTCTGCAGTGTAATGCTATGACCAGCTCTGTTGCGGACTAGGTCCTACATTAAACTGAAGCTGTTATGTACAGGTTTTGTTTTTTTAAATGTGTTTACAATGTTTCTATAAAGACAGAGCACAGACTGACACCAGTTTGTCTTTAATATTAAGCAATAAACAGCCATGATTATTACTGGCCTTTATAGTGCTTGATGTACTGTTTGTATGAATGCCCAGCCCTCTGCTGGAGTTTAACTGCAGGTTTAGTAACACTAGTGGGGATTAGATCTGTGGAGATCCTCTATATAATAATCGGTCAATCCAACAAATAAAAAAATGAAGACATCTTTAATATAGAATTACACCTTTGAAAAGTTAGTCATGTGCAGTTCTGCCAGAAATATGTGACACAGGCGTCTATTTACTAAGTTGGGGATGGAGATAAAGAACCAACCAACCAGCTCCTAATTGCCATTTCTCTCCAGTCATAGAGGATACTGGGGTCCACACTAGTACCTTGGGGTATAGACGGGTCCACTAGGAGCCTTGGGCACTTTAAAAAATAGTGTGCTCTGGCCCTTCCCTCTATGCCCCTCCTACCAGACTCTGTTTAGAAAATGTGCCCGGAGGAGCCGGTCACGCTTGGAAGCTCCTGAAGAGTTTTTTCTGCATTTATTTTCTGTTTTCAGGCAGGGCTGGTTGGCACCAGTCTGCCTGCTTCGTGGGATGCGGGAGGGGAAGAAACGTCCCAACCTCCTTTAGGGTTAATGGTCCCGTTCCCCACTGACAGGACATAGCTCCTGAAGGACCTATTCGCAAGCCCCACCACTGCGACCGTACAGTCCTGCAGCATGCCGCCACCCCTTATGGAGTCTGAAGTAAGAAGAGTGGTGAGTAGGTGGCTGGTGTCCCGATTAGCGGGTCGCCACCAGTGATGGTGGCATGAGGGTAGGAGCGCAGCGCTGACGGGCAGACTGCGGCTTCAGAGACATGCAGGCTGTTGTGTGTTCCGCTGTGTGGGGCGCGCAGAAGCCACAACTAATACCCACACTGGCACTAAGCTTACAGGGGTTCTAACCCACTGTAAAGCACAAATATAACCTCAGCCAGTATAAAATAACACAGGGAAAACCGCGTGCCATTAAGGGGGCGAGGCTTCACTTTGAGCGGATTCAGCGGCTCACCAGTGCTGTTTTCCCTCTGCAGCTCTCACTGAACAGACTGGCAGAGCACACGGCTCCTCCACAAGGACTCTAGATTACGTCAGCGGTACCAGGGGGTCATAGCAGGGGGGGAGCAGTATAAGAATACTAATACCCTGCTAGGGGTATTTAGTCTGCGACCCCGCTAAGCTCAGCTTTAGCAAGAAGGGTGCTGTGTGGCTGGCTCCATCATACGGTGTCCCCCTAGAAGGGCTCTATTTGGGTTAACTGGGCATAATTTTTCTCTGTGTGTACTTTAACATTACAATGGCAGGCAAGGAGTGTTTCATGCACTGCAGAGTGTGTTTTGTTTCCCCAGGGGGATCACTCCAATGTACTCAGGGTAGTACACATTCTCTGACTAGTGGATCTGAACCAGCATGGTTGGATTCTCTAAAAGGGATGATCTTGAATATTTCTACTAAATTGTCCCATACTGAGAAAGAGATTCAACAATTAAGACTGTGGATGATCTGATCAATAGACATTCAGGTCCCATACCAGCGTCTCAGACACCTGTCATTTGTCCACAAAAGCGTACACTGAGCCATATATTTCAGGCTAACAATGATGATTATGTAATAACACAACGAGCACTAGTCCGCACAAGGCCCCTCCTTGGAATAGAAAATTGCCACAAGGGCATAGACTGTTAACTTAGACAAGGAGGTTGGTGATGACACATAACCAAATACCTCAAGAATTAATTAAATATAAATTCTTAAGATTGCGAGAGGGTTGCTGTTTCTCCCCAGAGTCGGACACAATAGCATACACACACACGAGAAAAAGAAGACTGTTATGGGGGCACTCAAAATGAATTACTTCAAAGACAAATTGGACCAGACAACTAAATAGGGTATATTAAAATGTAACCTTTATTGTTACCATTTAAAGTGGGCACAGGGGTTAGACTAGGCTATACACACACACAAGAAATATAAAGCACATAACCTGTGAACCTAAGTACAGTTCTAATGTGCAAGTTAAACACCTCCAATAGAAATTATTCACCCGAAAAAAATCGTATATATTTCCAAAATCAAATTGATTTGAGGGGTATATCACAGACCAGTAATTGGCCCGTATTAATCCATGCTCAATTAGTACCACAGGATTATATACTATGTTATAGAGCCATATTGCCCCTCGTATATACTAAATAAAACTGTGCTCCTGTCATCAGTTCCGTAAGAGTTAGAACACACCACAATGGTGTTGAAATATTGAGCCGATATAGGTATATTGTCCTCCTATTTATGCGCCAACTTTAATGAGACGGCAAAAGATATAATCCTAAATACTTGCTGACTGTATAATGAATCATATCATAAGTGCCTGATTTTCACAGCACTGTAAACCTTTACCCTAATTGGGATTAGGGTGTATTGGAGTCATAATAATTCCCAAACCTTCCTATACATTGGACTCCTACTATGACGATCATCAAAGGATATTCAACCATGGTAAGTATTGAGATTGTAAAGGAATTTCTCGCTGTAATCACAGTATTGCCCTTTATGCAGCTACAAATCATAGAATAGTCCCCAACGGAATTCAAGTGGGCGGAAAATCAGTGTGCCCATCGAATCCCATTGGTGAATCACTTCTGCTGTCACACGAGAAAAAGAAGACTGGCAGCCAGTCGCCTATACTGGTCCAGCGGCCGGTGGATGAGAGTGTAACAGCCGGGTAGGAAGGAAAGAAAGATGTTCTGCTTTCCTTGTTAGAGCGGTAGTGACACCCTGTTGTCTATTGACATTGCAAGGTGCCACTCCGCAATTCAAGGATGAGAGCTGGCAGAAAGAGGATTAGTTACCTATTCAGCATTAACCACGAGGGAACTGGAGCATTGGAGAGTCATTGGTCCGTGATGTTCACATGGTTCAGACACAATTGGAGTGCGGATGAAATATAAAGCACATAACCTGTGAACCTAAGTACAGTTCTAATGTGCAAGTTAAACACCTCAATAGAAATTATTCACCGGGAAAAATCGTATATATTTCCAAAATCAAATTGACTTGAGGGGTATATCACAGACCAGTAATATCTGGAAATTTTCCGTATTAATCCATGCTCCGTAAGTACCATGGGATTATGTACTATGTTATAGAGCCATATTGCCCCTTTTATATACAAAATAAAACCGTGCTCCTATTGTCAGTTCCGTAAGAGTTTAAACATGCCTCTATGGTGTTGAAATATTGAGCCGATATAGGTATATTGTCCTCCTATTTACACTCCAACTTTAATGAGACACCAAAAGATATAATCCTAAATACTTGCTGACCGTATAATGAATCATATCATATAAGTGCCTGATTTCACAGCGCTGTAAACCTTTACCGTAATTAGGATTGGGGTATATTGAAGTCATAATAGTTCCCAAACCTTCCTATAAATTGGACTTATGACAAGCATCAAAGGATATTTCTCTAACGTCCTAAGTGGATGCTGGGGACTCCGTCAGGACCATGGGGAATAGCGGCTCCGCAGGAGACAGGGCACAAAAATAAAGCTTTAGGATTAGGTGGTGTGTACTGGCTCCTCCCCCTATGACCCTCCTCCAAGCCTCAGTTAGGTTTTTGTGCCCGTCCGAGCAGGGTGCAATCTAGGTGGCTCTCCTAAAGAGCTGCTTAGAAAAAGTTTTTAGGTTTTTTATTTTCAGTGAGTCCTGCTGGCAACAGGCTCACTGCATCGAGGGACTTAGGGGAGAGAATTTCAACTCACTTGCGTGCAGGATGGATTGGATTCTTAGGCTACTGGACACCATTAGCTCCAGAGGGAGTCGGAACACAGGTCTCACCCTGGGGTTCGTCCCGGAGCCGCGCCGCCGACCCCCCTTACAGATGCTGAAGATTGAAGGTCCGGAAACAGGCGGCAGAAGGCTCTTCAGTCTTCATGAAGGTAGCGCACAGCACTGCAGCTGTGCGCCATTGTTGTCACACACTTCACACCAAGCGGTCACGGAGGGTACAGGGCGCTGCTGGGGGCGCCCTGGGCAGCAATATTTAATACCTTTATGGCAAAAGAATACATCACATATAGCCATTGAGGCTATATGTATGTATTTAACCCATGCCAGATATCTAAAACTCCGGGAGAAAAGCCCGCCGAAATAGGGGACGGGGCTTATTCTCCTCAGCACACAGCGCCATTTTCCTGCTCAGCTCCGCTGTGAGGAAGGCTCCCAGGACTCTCCCCTGCACTGCACTACAGAAACAGGGTAAAACAGAGAGGGGGGGCATTTTTTGGCGATATTTTGATATATTTAAGCTGCTATAAGGAACAACACTTATATAAGGTTGTTCCCATATATATTATAGCGCTTGGGTGTGTGCTGGCAAACTCTCCCTCTGTCTCCCCAAAGGGCTAGTGGGGTCCTGTCTTCGATAAGAGCATTCCCTGTGTGTCTGCTGTGTGTCGGTACGTGTGTGTCGACATGTATGAGGACGATGTTGGTGTGGAGGCAGAGCAATTGCCGATAATGGTGATGTCACCCCCCAGGGAGTCGACACCGGAATGGATGGCTTTGTTTATGGAATTACGTGATAATGTCAGCACATTACAAAAATCAGTTGACGACATGAGACGGCCGGCAAACCAGTTAGTACCTGCCCAGGCGTCTCAGACACCGTCAGGGGCTGTAAAGCGCCCTTTACCTCAGTCGGTCGACCCAGACACAGACACTGAATCTAGTGTCGACGGTGATGAAACAAACGTATTTTCAAGTAGGGCCACACGTTATATGATCACGGCAATGAAGGAGGCTTTGCATATCTCTGATACTGCAAGTACCACAAAAAGGGGTATTATGTGGGGGGTGAAAAAACTACCTGTAGTTTTTCCTGAATCAGAGGAATTAAATGATTGTATGTGATGAAGCGTGGGTTAACCCAGATAGAAAAGTGCTAATTTCAAAAAAGTTATTAGCATTATACCCTTTCCCGCCAGAGGTTAGGGCGCGCTGGGAAACACCCCCTAGGGTGGATAAGGCGCTCACACGCTTATCAAAACAAGTGGCGTTACCGTCTCCTGATACGGCCGCCCTCAGGGATCCAGCTGATAGGAGACTGGAAACTACTCTAAAAAGTATATACACACATACTGGTGTTATACTGCGACCAGCCATCGCCTCAGCCTGGATGTGCAGTGCTGGGGTCGTCTGGTTGGATTCCCTGACTGAAAATATTGATACCCTGAATAGGGACAGTATTTTATTGACTATAGAGCAATTAAAGGATGCTTTCCTTTATATGCGAGATGCTCAGAGAGATATTTGCACTCTGGCATCGAGAGTAAATGCGATGTCCATATCTGCCAGAAGGAGTTTATGGACGCGACAGTGGTCAGGTGATGCGGATTCCAAACGACATATGGAAGTATTGCCGTATAAAGGGGAGGAATTATTTGGCGTCGGTCTATCGGATCTGGTGGCCACGGCAACTGCCGGAAAATCCACCTTTTTACCTCAGACCCCCTCCCAACAGAAAAAGACACCGTCTTTTCAGCCGCAGTCCTTTCGGTCCTATAAGAACAAGCGGACAAAAGGACAATCATATCTGCCTCGGGGCAGAGGAAGGGGTAAGAGAGGGCAGCAAGCAGCCCCTGCCCAGGAACAGAAGCCCTCAGGGTTCTGCAAAGCCCTCAGCATGACGCTGGGGCCTTACAAGCGGACTCAGGAGCGGTGGGGGGTCGACTCAAGAATTTCAGCGCACAGTGGGCTTGCTCACAGGTGGACCCCTGGATCCTGCAGGTAGTATCTCAGGGTTACAGGTTGGAATTCGAGAAGTCTCCCCCTCGCAGGTTCCTAAAGTCTGCTTTGCCAACGTCTCCCTCAGACAGGGCGACGGTATTGGAAGCCATTCACAAGCTGTTTTCTCAGCAGGTGATAGTCAAGGTACCCCTCCTACAACAGGGAAAGGGGTATTACTCCACGCTATTTGTGGTACCGAAGCCGGACGGCTCGGTAAGACCTATTCTAAATCTGAAATCTTTGAACCTGTACATACAAAAATTCAAGTTCAAGATGGAGTCACTCAGAGCAGTGATAGCGAATCTGGAAGAAGGGGACTTTATGGTGTCCCTGGACATAAAGGATGCTTACCTGCATGTCCCAATTTGCCCTTCACATCAAGGGTACCTCAGGTTCGTGGTGCAAAACTGTCATTATCAGTTTCAGACGCTGCCGTTTGGATTGTCCACGGCACCTCGGGTCTTTACCAAGGTAATGGCCGAAATGATGATTCTTCTGCGAAGAAGAGGCGTATTAATTATCCCTTACTTGGACGATCTCCTGATAAGGGCAAGGTCCAGAGAACAGCTGGAGGACGGAGTAGCACTAACCCGACTAGTGCTGCAACAACACGGGTGGATTCTGAATTTTCCAAAATCTCAGTTGACCCCGACGACACGTCTGCTGTTCCTGGGAATGATTCTGGACACGGTTCAGAAAAAGGTGTTTCTTCCGGAGGAGAAAGCCAGGGAGTTATCCGAACTTGTCAGGAACCTCCTAAAACCAGGGAAAGTGTCTGTGCATCAATGCACAAGAGTCCTGGGAAAGATGGTGGCTTCTTACGAAGCGATTCCATTCGGCAGATTCCACGCACGAACTTTTCAGTGGGATCTGCTGGACAAATGGTCCGGATCACATCTGCAGATGCATCAGCGGATAACCTTATCGCCACGGACAAGGGTGTCTCTTCTGTGGTGGTTGCAGAGTGCTCATCTGTTAGAGGGCCGCAGATTCGGCATACAGGACTGGGTCCTGGTGACCACGGATGCCAGTCTGAGAGGCTGGGGAGCGGTCACACAGGGAAGAAACTTCCAGGGAGTATGGTCAAGCCTGGAGATGTCTCTTCACATAAATATACTGGAGCTAAGAGCGATTTACAATGCTCTAAGTCTGGCAAAACCCCTGCTTCAGGGTCAGCCGGTGTTGATCCAGTCGGACAACATCACGGCAGTCGCCCACGTAAACAGACAGGGCGGCACAAGAAGCAGGACAGCAATGGCAGAAGCTGCAAGGATTCTTCGCTGGGCGGAAGATCATGTGATAGCACTGTCAGCAGTATTCATTCCGGGAGTGGACAACTGGGAAGCAGACTTCCTCAGCAGACACGATCTACACCCGGGAGAGTGGGGACTTCATCCAGAAGTCTTCCACATGATTGTGAACCGTTGGGAAAAACCAATGGTGGATATGATGGCGTCCCGCCTCAACAAAAAACTGGACAGGTATTGCGCCAGGTCAAGAGACCCTCAGGCAATAGCTGTGGACGCTCTGGTAACACCGTGGGTGTTCCAGTCAGTGTATGTGTTCCCTCCTCTGCCTCTCATACCAAAAGTACTGAGAATTATACGGCAAAAGGGAGTAAGAACGATACTAGTGGCTCCGGATTGGCCAAGAAGAACTTGGTACCCGGAACTTCAAGAGATGCTCACGGAGGATCCGTGGCCTCTACCTCTAAGACGGGACCTGCTTCAGCAGGGACCGTGTCTATTCCAAGACTTACCGCGGCTGCGTTTGACGGCATGGCGGTTGAACGCCGAATTCTAAGGGAAAAAGGCATTCCGGAAGAGGTCATTCCTACACTGGTAAAAGCCAGGAAGGAGGTGACTGCACAACATTATCACCGCATTTGGAGGAAATATGTTGCGTGGTGTGAGGCCAGGAAGGCCCCCACGGAGGAATTTCAACTGGGTCGATTCCTACATTTCCTGCAAACAGGATTGTCTATGGGCCTCAAATTGGGGTCCATTAAGGTTCAAATTTCGGCCCTGTCGATTTTCTTCCAGAAAGAATTGGCTTCAGTTCCTGAAGTCCAGACTTTTGTAAAAGGAGTACTACATATACAGCCCCCGGTTGTGCCCCCAGTGGCACCGTGGGATCTTAATGTAGTCTTGGATTTTCTCAAATCCCATTGGTTTGAGCCGCTCAAATCGGTGGAGTTGAAGTATCTTACATGGAAAGTAACCATGCTACTGGCCCTGGCTTCAGCCAGGAGAGTATCAGAATTGGCGGCTTTATCATATAAGAGCCCATATCTGATTTTCCATACGGACAGGGCAGAACTGCGGACGCGTCCTCATTTTCTGCCTAAGGTGGTGTCAGCGTTTCACCTGAACCAGCCTATTGTGGTGCCTGCGGCTACTAACGATTTGGAGGATTCCAAGTTGTTGGACGTGGTCCGGGCATTGAAAATATATATTTCAAGAACGGCGGGAGTCAGAAAGTCTGACTCACTGTTTATATTGTATGCACCCAACAAGATGGGTGCTCCTGCTTCTAAGCAGACGATTGCTCGTTGGATTTGTAGCACAATTCAACTTGCACATTCTGTGGCAGGCTTGCCACAACCTAAATCTGTCAAGGCCCATTCCACAAGGAAAGTGGGCTCATCCTGGGCGGCTGCCCGGGGGGTCTCGGCATTACAACTCTGCCGAGCTGCTACTTGGTCAGGGGCAAACACGTTTGCAAAATTCTACAAATTTGATACCCTGGCTGAGGAGGACCTTGAGTTCTCTCATTCGGTGCTGCAGAGTCATCCGCACTCTCCCGCCCGTTTGGGAGCTTTGGTATAATCCCCATGGTCCTGACGGAGTCCCCAGCATCCACTTAGGACGTTAGAGAAAATAAGAATTTACTTACCGATAATTCTATTTCTCGTAGTCCGTAGTGGATGCTGGGCGCCCATCCCAAGTGCGGATTGTCTGCAATACTTGTACATAGTTATTGTTACAAACAAATTCGGGTTGTTATTGTTGTGAGCCGTCTGTTCAGAGGCTCCTACGTTTGTCATACTGTTAACTGGGTTCAGATCACAAGTTATACGGTGTGATTGGTGTGGCTGGTATGAGTCTTACCCGGGATTCAATATCCTTCCTTATTGTGTACGCTCGTCCGGGCACAGTATCCTAACTGAGGCTTGGAGGAGGGTCATAGGGGGAGGAGCCAGTACACACCACCTAATCCTAAAGCTTTATTTTTGTGCCCTGTCTCCTGCGGAGCCGCTATTCCCCATGGTCCTGACTGAGTCCCCAGCATCCACTACGGACTACGAGAAATAGAATTATCGGTAAGTAAATTCTTATTTTAACCATGGTAAGTATTAAGATTGTAAAGGAATTTATCACTGTAGTCTCAGTGTTGCCCTTTATGCAGCTATAAATCATAGAATAATCCCCAACGGAATTCAAGTGGGAGGAAAATTAGTGTGCCCATTGGTGAATCACTTTTGCTGTCACACCGTCTTGGCAGCCAGTCGCATATACTGGTCCAGCGGCTGGTGGATGAGAGAGCGACAGCTGGGTAGGTAGGTAGGAAGGAAAGAAAGCCGTTCTGCTTTCATAGAAACATAGAATTTGACGGCAGATAAGAACCACTTGGCCCATCTAATCTGCCCCCTTTTTTTCTTTTTTTTATCCTTTAGGCAATCTCAACCCTTTTTGAACCTTAATTCTTTGTAAGGATATTCATATGCCTATCCCTAGCATGTTTAAATTGGTCTACAGTCTTAGCCTCTACCACCTCTGATGGGAGGCTATTCCACTTATCCACTACCCTTTCTGTGAAGTAATTTTTCCTTAAATTTCCCCTGAACCCCCCCCCCCCTCCCCTCCTCCTCCAGTCTCAATGTATGTCCTCGAGTTCTAATACTTCTCTTCCTTTGAAGAATGTTTCCCTCCTGAACTTTAAGACCCTTGATATATTTGAAAGTTTCTATCATGTCTTCCCTTTCCCTTCTCTCCTCCAAACTATACATGTTAAGATCTTTTAGCCTTTCTGGGTATGTTTTGTGATGTAGGCCATGCACCATTTTTAGTTGCCCTTCTTTGTACACTCTCTAGTGTATTTATATTCTTCTGGAGATATGGTCTCCAGAACTGGACACAGTATTCCAGATGGGGCCGTACCAATGACCTATACAGTGGCATTATCACTTCTTTTCTCTGACGTCCTAGTGGATGTTGGGAACTCCGTAAGGACCATGGGGAATAGAAGGGCTCCGCAGGAGACTGGGCACTCTAAAAGAAAGATTTGGTACTATCTGGTGTGCACTGGCTCCTCCCTCTATGCCCCTCCTCCAGACCTCAGTTAGATTTCTGTGCCCGGCCGAGCTGGATGCACACTAGGGGCTCTCCTGAGCCCCTAGAAAGAAAGTATATGTTAGGTTTTTTATTTTACAGTGAGACCTGCTGGCAACAGGCTCACTGCAACGAGGGACTAAGGGGAGAAGAAGCGAACCTACCTGCTTGCAGCTAGCTTTGGCTTCTTAGGCTACTGGACACCATTAGCTCCAGAGGGATCGACCGCAGGACCCGTCCTTGGTGTTCGTTCCCGGAGCCGCGCCGCCGTCCCCCTTATAGAGCCAGAAGCATGAAGATGGTCCGGAAAATCGGCGGCAGAAGACTTCAGTCTTCACCAAGGTAGCGCACAGCACTGCAGCTGTGCGCCATTGCTCCTCATACACACTTCACACTCCGGTCACTGAGGGTGCAGGGCGCTGGGGGGGGGGCGGCGCCCTGAGCAGCAATAAAAACACCTTGGCTGGTAAAATAACCACAATATATAGCCCCAGAGGCTATATATGTGGTAATTACCCCTGCCAGAATCCATAAAAAAGCGGGAGAAAAGTCAGCCGAAAAAGGGGCGGAGCCATCTCCCTCAGCACACTGGCGCCATTTCTCCCTGACAGTTCCGCTGGAAGGAAGCTCCCTGGCTCTCCCCTGCAGTCTGCACTACAGAAAGGGTAAAAAAGAGAGGGGGGGCACTAAATTTAGGCGCAGTATAACTTATAGCAGCTATAAGGGGACATAATTCAGTTAGTCCCTGCATTATATAGCGCTCTGGTGTGTGCTGGAATACTCTCTCTCTGTCTCCCCAAAGGGCTTTTGTGGGGTCCTGTCTCCTTTAAGAGCATTCCCTGTGTGTGTGCGGTGTGTCGACATGTTTGATGAGGAGGCTTATGTGGAGGCGGAGCAGATGCCTATAAATGTGATGTCACCCCCTGCGGGGCAGACACCGGAGTGGATGGACTTATGGAAGGAATTACGTGCAAGTGTCGACTCCTTACATAAAAAATTTGACGACATGCCAAATGCGGGACAGCCGGCTTCTCAGCTCGTGCCTGCCCAGACAACTCAAAGGCCATCAGGGGCTCTAAAGCGCCCACTACCTCAGATGGCAGACACAGATGTTGACACGGATACTGATACCAGTGTCGACGACTAGTCAAATTTAATGTCCACTAGGGCCATTCGTTGCATGATTGAAAGAGGTATTACACATTTCTGATATAAACCCAGGTACCTCAAAAAAGGGTATTATGTTTGGGGAGAAAAAACTACCAATAGTTTCTCTGACGTCCTAGTGGATGCTGGGGACTCCGTAAGGACCATGGGGATTAGCGGCTCCGCAGGAGACTGGGCACAAAAGTAAAAGCTTTTAGGTCACCTGGTGTGCACTGGCTCCTCCCCCTATGACCCTCCTCCAAGCCTCAGTTAGATTTTTGTGCCCGAACGAGAAGGGTGCACACTAGGTGGCTCTCCTGAGCTGCTTAGTGAAAAGTTTAAGTTTAGGTTTTTTATCTTCAGTGAGTCCTGCTGGCAACAGGCTCACTGCATCGAGGGACTAAGGGGAGAAGAAGCGAACTCACCTGCGTGCAGAGTGGATTGGGCTTCTTAGGCTACTGGACATTAGCTCCAGAGGGACCGATCACAGGCCCAGCCATGGATAGGTCCCAGAGCCGCGCCGCCGGCCCCCTTACAGAGCCAGAAGAGGTCCGGAAAATCGGCGGCAGAAGACGTCCTGTCTTCAACAAGGTAGCGCACAGCACTGCAGCTGTGCGCCATTGCTCTCGGCACACTTCACACTCCGGTCACTGAGGGTGCAGGGCGCTGGGGGGGGGGGCGCCCTGAGACGCAATAAAACACCTTGGATGGCAAAAAAAATGCATCACATATAGCTCCTGGGCTATATGGATGAATTTAACCCCTGCCAGAATACACAGAAAACGGGAGATAAGGCCGCCGAAAAGGGGGCGGAGCCTATCTCCTCAGCACACTGGCTCCATTTTCCCTCACAGCTCTGTTGGAGGGAAGCTCCCTGGCTCTCCCCTGCAGTCACTACACTACAGAAAGGGTTAAAAAAGAGAGGGGGGCACTAATTACGCGCAGTATTAAATAATACAGCAGCTATAAGGGGAAAAACACTTATATAAGGTTATCCCTATATATATATATATATATATATATATATATATATATATATAGCGCTCTGGTGTGTGCTGGCAAACTCTCCCTCTGTCTCCCCAAAGGGCTAGTGGGGTCCTGTCCTCTATCAGAGCATTCCCTGTGTGTGTGCTGTCTGTCGGTACGTTTGTGTCGACATGTATGAGGAGAAAAATGATGTGGAGACGGAGCAGATTGCCTGTAATAGTGATGTCACCCCCTAGGGGGTCGACACCTGAGTGGATGAACTGTTGGAAGAAATTACGTGACAGTGTCAGCTCTGTATAAAAGACAGTGGTTGACATGAGACAGCCGGCTACTCAGCTTGTGCCTGTCCAGACGTCTCATAGGCCGTCAGGGGCTCTAAAGCGCCCGTTACCTCAGATGGCAGATATAGACGCCGACACGGATACTGACTCCAGTGTCGACGGTGAAGAGACAAATGTGACTTCCAGTAGGGCCACACGTTACATGATTGAGGCAATGAAAAATGTTTTACACATTTCTGATAATACGAGTACCACCAAAAAGGGGTATTATGTTCGGTGAGGAAAAACTACCTGTAGTTTTCCTGAATCTGAGAAATTAAATGAGGTGTGTGATAATGCGTGGGTTTCCCCCGATAACAACTGATAATTTCTAAAATGTTATTGGCATTATATCCTTCCCGCCAGAGGTTAGGGTGCGTTGGGAAACACCCCCTAGGGTGGATAGAGCGCTCACACGCTTGTAAGAACAAGGGCTCTACCCTCTCCTGAGATGGCCGCCCTTAAGGATCCTGCTGATAGAAAGCAGGAGGGTATCCTAAAATGTATTTACACACATACTGGTGTTATACTGCGACGAGCTATCGCCTCAGCCTGGATGTGCAGTGCTGGGTTGGCGTGGTCGGATTCCCTGACTGAAAATATTGATACCCTAGATAGGGACAGTATATTATTGCCTATAGAGCATTTAAAAGATGCATTTCTATATATGCGTGATGCACAGCGGAATATTTGCCGACTGGCATCAAGTCTAAGTGCGTTGTCCATTTCTGCCAGTAGAGGGTTATGGACACGACAGTGATCAGGTGATGCGGATTCCAAACGGCATTTGGAAGTATTACCTTATTAAGGGGAGGAGTTATTTGGGGTCGGTCTTTCAGAATTGGTGGCCACGGCAACAGCTGGGAAATCCACGTTTGTACCCCAGGTCGCCTCTCAACATAAGAAGACGCCGTATTATCAGGCGCAGTCCTTTTGTGGGCAAGCGGACAAAAGGTTCCTCATTTCTGCCCCGTGACAGAGGGAGAGGAAAAAGGCTGCAGAAATCAGCCAGTTCCCAGGAACAGAAGCCCTCTCCCGCCTCTGCCAAGCCCTCAGTATGACGCTGGGGCTTTACAAGCAGAATCAGGCACGGTGGGGGCCCGTCTCAATTAATTTCAGCGCGCAGTGGGCTCACTCGCAAGTAGACCCCTGGATCCTTCAGGTGATATCTCAGGGGTACAAATTGGAATTCGAGACGTCTCCCCCTCGCCGTTTCCTAAAGTCTGCTTTACCGATGTCTCCCTCTGACAGGGAGGCAGTTTTGGAAGCCATTCACAAGCTGTATTCCCAGCAGGTGATAATCAAGGTACCCCTCCTGCAACAGGGAACGGGGTATTATTCCACACTGTTGTGGTACCGAAGCCGGACGGCTCGGTGAGACCGATTCTAAATCTAAAATCTTGAACACTTACATACGGAGGTTCAAATTCAATATTGAGTCACTCAGAGCAGTGATTGCGAACCTGGAAGAAGGGGACTACATGATGTCTCGGGACATCAAGGATGCTTACCTTCATGTCCCAATTTACCCTTCTCACCAAGGGTACCTCAGGTTTGTGGTACAGAACTGTCACTATCAGTTTCAGATGCTGCCGTATGGATGGTCCACGGCACCCCGGGTCTTTACCAAGGTAATGGCCGAAATGATGATACTCCTTCGAAGGAAGGGAATTTTAGTTATCCCTTACTTGGACGTTTCCCTGATAAGGGTAAGATCCAGGGAACAGTTGGAGGTTGGTGTAGCACTATCTCAGGTAGTGTTGCGGCAGCACGATTGGATTCTCAATATTCCAAAATCGCAGCTGATTCCGACGACTCGTCTTCTGTTCCTAGGGATGATCCTGGACACAGTCCAGAAAAAGGTGTTTCTCCCGGAGGAGAAAGTCAGGGAGTTATCCGAGCTAGTCGGGAACCTCCTATAACCGAGCCAAGTCTCAGTACATCAATGAAAGGGTTCTGGGAAAAATGGTGGCTTCCTACGAAGCAATCCCATTCGGCAGATTCCACGCAAGAACTTTCCAGTGGGACCTGCTGGACAAATGGTCCGGGTCGCATCTTCAGATGCATCAGCGGATAACCCTGTCACCAAGCACAAGGGTGTCTCTCCTGTGGTGGTTGCAGAGTGCTCATCTTCTAGAGGGCCGCAGATTCGACATTCAGGACTGGGTCCTGGTGACCACGGATGCCAGCCTGCGAGGCTGGGAAGCAGTCACACAGGGAAGGGATTTCCAGAGCTTATGGTCAAGCCTGGAGACATCACTTCACATAAATATCCTGAAGCTAAGGGCCATTTACAATGCTCTAAGCTCAGCAAGACATCTGCTTCAAGGTCACCCGGAGTTGATCCATTCGGACAACATCACGGCAGTCACCCACGTAAATAGACAGGGTGACACAAGAAGCAGGAGGGCAATGGCAGAAGCTGCAAGGATTCTTCGCTGGGCGGAAAATCATGTGATAGCACTGTCAGCAGTATTCATTACCGGGAGTGGACAACTGGGAAGCAGACTTCCTCAGCAGACACGACCTCCACCCGGGAGAGTGGGGACTAAGTCTTCCACATGTTTATAAAACTCGACAAGTATTGCGCCAGGTCAAGGGACCCTCAGGCAATAGCTGTAGACGCTCTGGTAACACAGTGGGTGTACCAGTCAGTGTATGTGTTCCCTCCTCTACCTCTCATACCCAAGGTACTGAGAATCATAAGATGGAGAGGAGTAAGCACTATATTCGTGGCTCCGGATTGGCCAAGAAGGACTTGGTAACCGGAACTTCAAGAGATGCTCACGGAGGATCCGTGGCCTCTACCTCTAAGAAGGGACCTGCTCCAGCAAGGACCCTGTCTGTTCCAAGACTTACCGCGGCTGCGTTTGACGGCATGGCGGTTGAACGCCGGATCCTGAAGGAGAAAGGCATTCCGGAAGAAGTCATTCCTATCCTGATCAAAGCCAGGAAGGATATAACCGCAAAACATTATCACTGCATTTGGCGAAAATATGTTGCGTGGTGCGAGGCCAGTAAGCCCCGACGGAGGAATTTTCAACTAGGTCGATTCCTACATTTCCTGCAAACAGGAGTGTCTATGGGCCTGAAATTGGGGTCCATTAAGGTTCAAATTTCGGCCCTGTCAATTTTCTTCCAAAAAGAACTAGCTTCAGTCCCTGAAGTTCAGACGTTTGTAAAAGGGGTGCTGTATATACAGCCTCCTTTTGTGCCTCCAGTGGCACCTTGGGATCTCAATGTAGTTTTTGGGTTCCAAAAGTCACATTGGTTTGAACCACTTAAATATGTGGAGTTAAAATATCTCACATGGAAAGTG
Organism: Pseudophryne corroboree; assembly: GCF_028390025.1. Lineage (NCBI taxonomy): Eukaryota > Metazoa > Chordata > Amphibia > Anura > Myobatrachidae > Pseudophryne > Pseudophryne corroboree. The sequence goes on along the minus strand of NC_086452.1, from coordinate 62,894,755 downwards.
GTCATGCTGTTGGCCCTGGCCTAGGCCAGGTGCGTGTCAGAATTGGCGGCTTTATCCTGTAAAAGCCCTCATCTGATTTTCCATTCGGACAGGGCGGAATTGAGGACTCGTCCTCAGTTTCTCCCTAAGGTGGTTTTCAGCGTTTCACCTGAATCTACCTATTGTGGTGCCTGCGACTACTAGGGACTTGGAGGACTCCAAGTTGCTAGACGTTGTCAGGGCCCTGGAAATATAGGTTTCCAGGACGGCTGGAGTCAGAAAATCTGACTCGTTGTTTATTCTGTATGCACCCAACAACCTGGGTGCTCCTGCTTCTAAGCAGACTATTGCTCGTTGGATTTGTAGTACAATTCAGCTTGCACATTCTGTGGCAGGCCTGCCACAGCCAAAATCTGTAAAAGCCCATTCCACAAGGAAGGTGGGCTCATCTTGGGCGGCTGCCCGAGGGGTCTCGGCTTTACAACTTTGCCGAGCAGCTACTTGGTCAGGAGCAAATACGTTTGTAAAATTCTACAAATTTGATACCCTGGCTGAGGAGGACCTGGAGTTCTCTCATTTGGTGCTGCAGAGTCATCCGCACTCTCCCGCCCGTTTGGGAGCTTTGGTATAATCCCCATGCTCCTTACGGAGTCCCCAGCATCCACTAGGATGTCAGAGAAAATAAGAATTTACTTACCGATAATTCTATTTCTCGTAGTCCGTAGTGGATGCTGGGCGCCCATCCCAAGTGCGGATTGTCTGCAATACTGGTACATAGTTATTGTTACCAAAAAAATCGGGTTATTGCTGTAGTGAGCCATCTTTTCTAGAGACTCCTCTGTTATCATGCTGTTAACTGGGTTTAGATCACAAGTTATATGGTGTGATTGGTGTGGCTGGTATGAGTCTTACCCGGGATTCAAAATCCTTCCTTATTGTGTACGCTCGTCCGGGCACAGTATCCTAACTGAGGCTTGGAGGAGGGTCATAGGGGGAGGAGCCAGTGCACACCAGGTGACCTAAAAGCTTTTACTTTTGTGCCTAGTCTCCTGCGGAGCCGCTAATCCCCATGGTCCTTACGGAGTCCCCAGCATCCACTACGGACTACGAGAAATAGAATTATCGGTAAGTAAATTCTTATTTTTTTCCCCATCTGAAGAATTAAATGAAGTGTGTGAAGAAGCGTGGGCTTTCCCCGATAAAAAATTGGTAATTTCAAAAAAATTACTAATGGCGTTCCCTTTCTCGCCAGAGGATAGGTCACGTTGGGAAACTCCCCCTAGGGTGGATAAAGCGCTCACACGTTTGTCAAAAAAGGTGGCACTACCGTCTCCGGATACGGCCGCCCTAAAGGAACCTGCTGATCGAAAGCAGGAGGCTATCCTGAAGTCTATATATACACACACTGGTGTTATACTGAGACCAGCTATTGCTTCAGCGTGGATGTGCAGTGCTGCTGCTGCATGGTCAGATTCCCTGTCAGAAAATATTGACACCCTAGACAGGGACACTATATTGCTAACCGTAGAGCATATAAAAGACTCAGTCTTGTAAATGAGAGATGCACAGAGGGAGATCTGCCGGCTGGCATCTAGAATAAGTGCATTGTCCATTTCTGCTAGGAGAGGCTTATGGACTCGGCAGTGGACAGGGGATGCAGATTCAAAAAGGCACATGGAAGTTTTGCCTTATAAGGGTGAGGAGTTATTCGGGGATGGTCTCTCAGACCTTGTTTCCACAGCAACAGCTGGGAAGTCAGCATTTTTGCCCCATGTCCGCTCACAGCCTAAGAAAGCGCCGTATTATCAGGTACAGTCCTTTCGACCCCAGAAAAACAGGCGGGGAAAAGGCGGGTCCTTTCTGTCTAGAGGCAGAGGAAGGGGAAAAAAGCTGCAACAAACAGCAGGTTCCCAGGAACAAAAGTCCTCCCCCGCTTCTTCCAAATCCACCGCATGACGGTGGGGCTCCACAGGCGGAGCCAGGTACGGTGGGGGGACGCCTCAAAAATTTCAGCGATCAGTGGGTTCGCTCACGGGTGGATCCCTGGATCCTTCAAGTAGTATCTCGGGTACAAGCTGGAATTCGAGGCGTCTCCCCCCCCGCCGTTTCCTCAAATCTGCCTTGCCGACAACTCCCTCGGGCAGGGAGGCTGTGCTAGAGGCAATTCACAAGCTGTATTCCCAGCAGGTGATAGTCAAGGTACCCCTACTTCAACAAGGACGGGGTTACTATTCCACACTGTTTGTGGTACCGAAACCGGACGGTTCGGTGAGAACCATTTTAAATTTGAAATCCTTGAACACATACATAAAAAGATTCAAGTTCAAGATGGAATCGCTCAGGGCGGTTATTGCAAGCCTGGACGAGGGGGATTACATGGTATCCCTGGACATCAAGGATGCTTACCTGCATGTCCCCATTTACCTTCCTCACCAGGAGTACCTCAGATTTGTGGTATAGGATTGCCATTACCAATTCCAGACACTGCCATTTGGACTGTCCACGGCACCGAGGGTGTTTACCAAGGTAATGGCAGAAATGATGATACTCCTTCGAAAAAAGGGAGTTTTAATTATCCCGTACTTGGACGATCTCCTAATAAAGGCGAGGTCCAAGGAGCAGTTGCTGGTCGGAGTAGCACTATCTCGGGAAGTGCTACAACAGCATGGCTGGATTCTAATCATTCCAAAGTCACAGCTGGTTCCTTCCACACGCCTACTGTTCCTGGGGATGGTTCTGGACACAGAACAGAAAAAAGTGTTTCTCCCGCAGGAGAAAGCCAAGGAGCTGTCATCTCTAGTCAGAGACCTCCTGAAACCAAAACGGGTATCGGTGCATCACTGCACACGAGTCCTGGGAAAAATGGTGGCTTCATACGAAGCAATTCCATTCGGCAGGTTCCATGCAAGGACCTTCTAGTGGGACCTCTTGGACAAGTGGTCGGGATCGCATCTTCAGATGCATCGACTGATAACCCTGTCTCCAAGGACCAGGGTGTCTCTACTGTGGTGGCTGCAGAGTGCTCATCTTCTAGAGGGCTGCAGATTCGGCATACAGGACTGGGTCCTGGTGACCACGGATGCCAGCCTTCGAGGCTGGGGGGCAGTCACACAGGGAAGAAATTTCCAGGGACTTTGGTCAAGTCAGGAGTCGTCCCTACACATAAATATTCTGGAACTGAGGGCCATTTACAATGCCCTAAGTCAGGCAAGGCCCCTGCTTCAAAACCAGCCGGTACTGATCCAATCAGACAACATCACGGCAGTCGCCCATGTAAACCGACAGGGCGGCACAAGAAGCAGGATGGCGATGGCAGAAGCCACAAGGATTCTCCGATGGGCGGAAAATCACGTACTAGCACTGTCAGCACTGTTCATTCCGGAAGTGGACAACTGGGAAGCAGACTTCCTCAGCAGACACGACCTACACCCGGGAGAGTGGGGACTTCATCCAGAAGTCTTCCAACTGTTGGTAAACCGTTGGGAAAGGCCACAGGTGGACATGATGGCGTCCCGCCTCAACAAAAAGCTAAAGAGATATTGCGCCAGGTCAAGGGACCCTCAGGCGATAGCTGTGGACGCTCTAGTGACACCGTGGGTGTACCAGTCGGTTTATGTGTTCCCTCCTCTGCCTCTCATACCAAAGGTATTGAGAATAATAAGGCGAGGAGTAAGAACGATACTCGTGGTTCCGGATTGGCCAAGAAGAGCTTGGTACCCAGAACTTCAAGAAATGATATCAGAGGACCCATGGCCTCTACCGCTCAGACAGGATCTGCTACAGCAGGGGCCCTGTCTGTTCCAAGACTTACCGCGGCTGCGTTTGACGGCATGGCGGTTGAATTCCGGATCCTAAAGGAAAAGGGCATTCCGGAGGAAGTCATTCCTACGCTGATAAAAGCCAGGAAAGAAGTAACCGCAAACCATTATCACCGTATTTGGCGGAAATATGTTGCGTGGTGTGAGGCCAGGAAGGCCCCTACAGAGGAATTTCAGCTGGGTCGTTTTCTGCACTTCCTACAGTTGGGAGTGACTATGGGCCTAAAATTGGGTTCCATTAAGGTCCAGATTTCGGCTCTATCGATTTTCTTCCAGAAAGAACTGGCTTCACTGCCTGAAGTTCAGACTTTTGTAAAGGGAGTGCTTCATATTCAGCCCCCTTTTGTGCCTCCTGTGGCACCTTGGGATCTCAATGTAGTGTTGAGTTTCCTGAAATCACATTGGTTTGAGCCACTTAAAACTGTGGATTTGAAATATCTCACGTGGAAAGTGGTCATGTTATTGGCCTTGGCTTCGGCCAGGCGGGTGTCAGAATTGGCGGCTTTGTCATGTAAAAGCCCTTATCTGATTTTCCATATGGATAGGGCAGAATTGAGGACTCGTCCCCAGTTTCTCCCTAAGGTGGTATCAGCTTTTCACTTGAACCAACCTATTGTAGTGCCTGCGGCTACTAGGGACTTGGAAGATTCCAAGTTATTGGACGTAGTCAGGGCCTTGAAAATTTATGTTTCCAGGACGGCTGGAGTCAGGAAAACTGACTCGCTTTTTATCCTGTATGCACCCAACAAAATAGGTGCTCCTGCTTCTAAGCAGACTATTGCTCGCTGGATTTGTAGTACAATTCAGCTTGCACATTCTGTGGCAGGCCTGCCACAGCCAAAATCTGTAAAAGCCCATTCCACAAGGAAAGTGGGCTCATCTTGGGCGGCTGCCCGAGGGGTCTCGGCTTTACAACTTTGCCGAGCTGCTACTTGGTCAGGGGCAAACACGTTTGCAAAATTCTACAAATTTGATACCCTGGCTGAGGAGGACCATGAGTTCTCTCATTCGGTGCTGCAGAGTCATCCGCACTCTCCCGCCCGTTTGGGAGCTTTGGTATAATCCCCATGGTCCTTACGGAGTTCCCAGCATCCACTAGGACGTCAGAGAAAATAAGATTTTACTCACCGGTAAATCTATTTCTCGTAGTCCGTAGTGGATGCTGGGCGCCCATCCCAAGTGCGGATTGTCTGCAATACTTGTAAATAGTTATTGTTAACTAAAGGGTTATTGTTGGAGCCATCTGTTGAGAGGCTCAGTTGTTTTCATACTGTCAAACTGGGTATAGTATCACGAGTTATACGGTGTGATTGGTGTGGCTGGTAAGAGTCTTACCCGGGATTCTAAATCCTTCCTTATTATGTCTGCTCGTCCGGGCACGGTGTCCTAACTGAGGCTTGGAGGAGGGTCATAGTGGGAGGAGCCAGTGCACACCAGGTAGTCCTAAATCTTTCTAGAGTGCCCAGCCTCCTTCGGAGCCCGCTATTCCCCATGGTCCTTACGGAGTTCCCAGCATCCACTACGGACTACGAGAAATAGAATTACCGGTGAGTAAATTCTTATTTTATGCCACGTTACATGTGAGACAAAGCACTGCCAGGGTCTTCTGTTGGCTTCCTACCATTACCATCTGTGGTTTAGATGTGGCTCAGTTATTGGTATGGCTGTAAATATTTGTAAAAAAACAAACAAAAAAAAGTTAAAATCTGTTGCCCTGCATGTAACCTAAGGGTAAGACGTGTAGGCCAAGTTGGCGAGTCTTGGACATAAAAGCACAAAGAGATTATACTCCCCTTCGGCATGTCGTCTGACGGTGATTCGGCGCCGGGCTCCTGAGTGGTGTCGGTATTCTGGCGTCTGTCACATGACCACATCCCCACTGTGTGTTGGTAGATGGCTGTAGTAAATTATATGAAATGCATTGACCTCTGTTACGTCTTAACTTTCCTTTGGAGAAACTTACAGCAATATCCACTGGTGGACCCTAAATATACAGGTGCTCCAAGGAGTGTTCCAAGTTGAGAATTCCAAACCAGAAATGACAATAGTGTACACTGTGTGATGGGTGGAATATAAAGTTGAATGTGTGGATTGCACTCACCTGCAATGGGTGTAAAATTCCCTTTATACAATCTTGTACTGATCTTCCCAGTGGAACCTGACTAATCGGGGACACGGAACTCCAAGGCATTCAATTTGAAATAACTAAATAAAATAATCCCAGTTCTAAAAACAAAAATATTGGGATACTTATTGAACTAATAATTTGGAGCCATCTTGCTCTGGGTAGATATACGTCTCTACAGTATTCATTTCATTGCGATTATACAATCCACAAGGTCCGCACTATCACAGCCAGGCTCTGATGGGATACATGACCAGTATCATCTGCAACTCCTCTAAATCCTTCAGGAAAGTTTGGGAACCATCAGTCTCATTTTGTACCCTTCTGCCCCACCTTAGTCTGACATATGGTTGAAATCGTCATTCTCATTTACTTCTACCTTCAGTCCCCTTGGAATCTACTTCCTCCCTACCCTCCTTCTTGCAGTCAGCCACCTTTTATAATGTCCTGCATTGATGTGATAAAGGGCAGCGTAATACATCTCCCTCTTATTCTTGAGGCGGTGGTACCAATATGGGGAAGCAGGCACAGATTACCTGGGCCTCTGCAGGGGAGGTGTAACCATGTCACCCAGCAAAGCTACTATTATGCCCCAGTATAAGGAGGCATACCCATGCTCCCTCCAGTGACCGCGCTCCTATAAGCACCCAGTCTTGGCGGATTAAATGTTTTTTAAACATTGGTTTATATAGATATATCTAGAATAACAGCATTTCTAATAGTTATTATGGGCTCAGAATTGGCCTTTAGAGTTGGACTTAGGTCACTATATGCATTTCCATACTAGATTTGTGTGTCCTGGGCAGGTGGAACAGGGGCAGGCAAGCATAAATAGAGAACATGTAAGCGGGCTACAATAGGAATAAAGATTCCCTTTGGACCTTTACAGAAGTAAACACTCTGAGTATAAAATGCGTTAAACCCTAAATGAGGCCCTTTATGGAAGAACAGGTGATGGGAGCTTAGGTGCAGGTGCCCTGAGGTCCTAACAATGGGAGGAAAAGCCCAATAGCAAGGAAACATGATTAGTTCTTCACAAAAGAAGAGTTGCAGAGCAGCAAATGCAATGTGTCAGGATCCTGTTACACTATATTTTATATTATTCTTTGTCTAGTCATCAGGTCTGACGTTTCTATCACTAAATCTCCCGGTGCAACCTGTATGATATTGTAATTTTGTACTCAAAGCGCAGTAGCCGGAGTTTTCCACTTGTGATCAGGTCACGTACAGAGAGAGTAGCAGAACAGTTACACTGACGCCACCTCAGGTGATCGCTTCCACTACAGGTTCCTGTGTCAGACAGCTGAAAAAGATGTGAATGAAAGTTGGGGCCATCCTAAGTTGGGATTCACTCCCACTTCTCTTCACTGCCAGATTTATTGTTACATAATGTATATTGGCCCTCATTCCGAGTTGATCGGTCGCAAGGCGAATTTAGCAGAGTTACACACGCTAAGCCGCCGCCTACTGGGAGTGTATCTTAGCTTCTTAAAATTGCGACCGATGTATTCGCAATATTGCGATTACAAACTACTTAGCAGTTTCAGAGTAGCTCCAGACTTACTCTGCCTGTGCGATCAGTTCAGTGCTTGTCGTTCCTGGTTTGACGTCACAAACACACCCAGCGTTCGCCCAGGCACTCCCACCGTTTCTCCGGCCACTCCTGCGTTTTTTCCGGAAACGGTAGCGTTTTCATCCACACGCCCATAAAACGCCGTGTTTCCGCCCAGTAACACCCATTTCCTGTCAATCACATTACGATCGCCGGAGCGATGAAAAAGCCGTGAGTAAAAATACTATCTTCATTGTTAAATTACTTGGCGCAGTCGCAGTGCGAATATTGCGCATGCGTACTAAGTGGATTTTCATTGCGATGCGATGAAAAATACAGACCGATCAACTCGGAATGAGGGCCATTATATTGTCATTTCTGCTGCAGGGTACACTGGGCTCCACAAGGATTAACATCGAGGTGTAGAGTAGGATCTTGATCCGAGGCACCAACAGGCTCAAAGCTTTGACTGTTCCCAAGATGCAAAGCGCCGCCTCCTCTATAACCCCACCTCTGTGCACAGGAGCTCAGTTTGTAAGTTGGTGCCATGCAGTAAGCAGGCAATCAACTGCAGCCCATTTTATAGCTTATTTCAGAAGAAAAGAAGAACTTTTGAAGACTTCAAGAGCTGCAGCTTTTATGTATGTCAAATAGACATCGTTTGCTGCAGCTCCATCACTCACCTCAGCTGCGCTGTATACTCCTGCGGGGTACCTACAGCGGAGGCTCCGGTTTTCTTCATGTTAGACACACACGGCTGGGGCTCTACAGGATCGCGTGGTCGCGCTTCGGGAGGTGGTAAGTGGGTCCCGCTCGTGGGACCCGGTCTTTATCGCGATCCGGCACGGTCAGTGGGAGGTGGGCCGCGCGCGCTGGCGGTGGACACTGTGGCAGTACAGGCGATCCCACTAGATCACCAGGGCATGGACGCAGGTCGTGGTTTTCTCTCTAAACCACTTCTTATATCGCCCACAGTACCCGGTGGTTTTGCCAGCAAGGGGGGTAAAGCTTGGACCTAAAGCCCCTCCCCCAGCCCCAGGGCGCCATTTCCAGCAAGTGTTCCCGCCCTGGAGCTGCATATCTGTCTTTTCCTCACTCCCAGTCAGTGTCTGCGGCGCCATTATCCCTCAGCTCACTGTTCCTAGGACTGCTTGGGCAAATCCTCCTATGTAAAGCCGCCTGGTTGTCAGCGCTGTGCCTTTACATGACACTTAAGTATTCTACCTGTCTTTTTAGACAGTGATAGTTAAGAAAGAGTGCATTTAGTCAGGGGTTTATAGTACAATTACCCTGTGATATACATCCAGTTCTTACTGTGTACTGTTATATCTACTGTTATATAGCTGTGTAAGCTAGTCCAGTGCAGTATTATTGTCTGTAATAACCTCTGCATTGTACAAACTGTGACCTTCTGTGTGTGCATTTGATAGCTGAGTGGTGTCCATCTCGTGTCTTTCACTCAACCTGCTATCCCTATATTCTATAACCTGAGGGGGCTTGGTGCGTCAGGTGTTATCTAATATAGGATTTTCACAAAGATATACTGTATTATGTATTTTTCTCTGTGATTTGGTCACCATATCTCTCCTTTATCTCTGCTAGTGCTGACTACATTGCGCATGGGTTTGGGATATTGTGCTGCTCATAATTTTACTGTGTTACCTCATACTGCAAGTTATATCATGTCTGCTTCTGAGGGTAACGGTTCTAGGGCGGAACACACTGCTGGTGTTGCTGAAGCCACAGGCACATATGAGGAGAATATAGCAGCTGTGGGCTCTGGTTCTGGGGGCTCCTTGCCCCCCAGTGGGACTGTGGCAACGGAGGCACTTACTGACCCACTGTGGGCCGCTTTTTCCACGCTTCTGCATACGCTAGTTCATAAACTAACACCCCCTATGGGACCCCCAATGCCGGTACAACCGTATATGGGCCCTACAGCTAACCCGCTGTGGGCGGACGATTTATCTGCTCAATTAAAGAAGTTGAACCAGTCCTTGACTACTAAAAAGTCTGACCAACGCTCGCATAAAGTCCAAGAGGTCCTCTAAGCGAGCGCTCGTCTCCTCACAATCCACTGCTGTCACTGACACCTCGTCTGATGAGGACGGCACTTACACTGACCCCACAGGTTCTGACTCAGATACGGCTGATGGGGAGGGTAGTTTACATGTGGATGTTCCTGACCTTTTGGAGGCTATTAAGTTAATTCTGCAGATTACGGATGATCCCGAGCCATCCGTGCTTCCTAAGAAACCAGATAGATTCAAGCGTCAGAAGGTGGTTAAACAGGTTTTATCTCACTCTGATCACCTAGTGGATATACGTCAGGAACCCTGGGAAAACCCAGGTACGAAGTTTGTGCCTCAAAAGAGGATGCTGGCTTGCTATCCCCTCGCGCAAGAGCTGTCTAAGAATTGGGAAACACCTCCTCCAGTAGACTCACATGTGGCTAGGATGGTGGTTTCCTCAGCTCTACCTGTCACTACCGTCACGTCTCTGAAAGAGCCTACGGATAAACGTGTGGAGGGTTGTCTAAAAGCGATTTACACCCTCATGGGTGCTGCACAAAGGCCTACTGTTGCAGCTTCATGGGCTGCTGAGGCTATTGATATATGGGCCTTGGAGTTAGAAGCTGAAATCTCCTCTGACCATGCTAGACAATGCTTGTCATATATTGTCACAGCTTCTCGATATATTAAAGAGGCGGCTTCTGATGCCGGTATCCTGGCAGCCAAGGCCTCTACTACGTCAGTCCTGGCTCGCCGGATATTGTGGCTGAGATCCTGGCCTGTGGATCTGGACTCTAGAAAAACCCTGGAGGTACTCCCTTTCAAGGGAGATATTCTGTTTAGGGAGGACTTAAATAAGATAGTGGCTGACTTGGCTACTGCCAAAACTGCCTGTCTACCTAATACCGCTCCTTTTGTGTCGAAGGCTAAAGGTACGTCCTTTCGACCCTTTCGTCCTTCAGGTAAAGCAAAAGGTCAGGCGTACCATAAGCAGGCCCACACTTCCAAACCTGGTAAGCCGAAGCCCAAAAGAGCCTGGGCTGCCCGTCAGCCAGCTGCCAAGACGATAAACCTGCCGCATGACGGGGCGGGCCTCCCCCTGGAATGGTTGAAGACCACTTCAGATGCCTGGGTACGGGAAGTCGTCACTCGAGGTTACGCCATTGCCTTCAAAAACCGCCCCCCTCATCGATTTTGCCAGACAGACGTCCCTTTGGACTGGACAAAGGCAAAAACTCTACACTCGGTGGTACAGACCCTCCTGGATACAGGAGTCGTAGTACAGGTGCCTCTTGCTCAGAGGGGCCGGGGGTACTATTCTCCGCTGTTTCTAGTCCCGAAACCGAATGGGTCCTCCCGGGCCATTCTCAACCTTAAGGCATTGAACAGGTTTGTGAAGATTTCCAAGTTCCGTATGGAAACCCTTCGCTCTATAGTACTGGCCTTGAAACCTGGGGACTACATGGTCTCCTTGGACATACAGGATGCTTACCTGCATATTCCTATAGCAGTGTCACATCAACAATACCTGAGATTTGCTATTGGCAACATCCATTACCAGTTTCGGGCGTTACCTTTTTGGTTTAACAACGGCTCCGCGAGTCTTCACCAAAGTTATGGCGGTGATGACGGTGGTACTCCGCCGTCAAGGGGTCAGGATACTGTCGTATCTGGACGACTTGTTAATCCTGGCAAATTCCCCAGATCTTCTCCTGTGTCATCTGGATATGACGGTCCGGTTTCTAAAAGCCCACGGGTGGCTCATCAACTGGAAGAAATCCTCCCTGGTCCCTGCTCAGAACATGGTGCACCTGGGAGCACTGTTAGACACTCACAACCAGAGGTTGTTCTTGTCTCAGGAGAAAGTCTTGAAGCTTCAGGACAGGATTCGTTGCTTCCTTTCTCATCCGCAAGTGTCGATACATTCGGCTATGCAGGTGCTGGGCCTCATGGTGTCAGCATTCGACATGGTGGAGTATGCTCAATTCCATTCTCGCCCCCTCCAGAAGCTGATTCTAGCCAAGTGGGACGGCCTGCCTCACCGGATCAGGTCTCACGTGATCTCATGGACTCCGGAGGTCCGTCTGTCGCTGCTCTGGTGGCTCCAGGACCAACAATTGTGCAGGGGCCGTCCCTTCTGGATATCCAACTGGGTCCTGTTGACGACAGACGCCAGTCTAAGAGGTTGGGGCGCAGTGCTGGAGCAGCACTCCTTACAGGGTCGGTGGACCAAGGAGGAATCTCTCCTCTCGATCAACATTCTGGAGTTGTGGGCGGTCTTCAATGCGTTGAACCTGGCCCAGCATTTAATTCAGAACCATCGTGTTCAAGTACAGTCGGACAACGCCACCACAGTGGCTTACATAAATCATCAAGGTGGCACTCGAAGCCGTTTGGCAATGAAGGAAGCCTCACAGATTCTACAGTGGGCAGAACGCCATCTACCGGCAATATCGGCAATATTCATTCCGGAAGTCCTGAATTGGGAAGCGGACTTTCTCAGTCGTCAGGACGTGCATGCCGGCGAGTGGGGCCTCCATCCAGAAGTGTTTCAACTCCTCGTGGAAAGGCGGGGTCTTCCAGATGTGGATCTGATGGCGTCTCGACACAATCACAAGTTTCCGGTCTTCGAAGCAAGGACAAGGGATCCTCAAGCAGCATTCGTGGATGCGCTGGCGGTGCCGTGGAGGTTTCGGCTGCCATACGTGTTCCCTCTGGTGTCACTCCTGCCCAGGGTAATTCGGAAGTTCAAGCAAGAAAAAGGAAATCTGCTTCTCATAGCTCCGGCGTGGCCCAGACGGCACTGGTTCTCAGACCTGCATGGCCTATCGTCAGAGCGTCCACTTCTACTTCCACAATGCCCAGACCTCCTCGTTCAGGGCCCTTGTGTCTACCAGGACCTAGCCCGGCTATCTTTGACGGCGTGGCTCTTGAAGCTTCCGTCTTGAGGGCTAAGGGTTTTTCTGAAAAGGTCATTAAAACTATGTTGCGGGAGGGGTGTGGCCTGATAGCAGACCCGAATAGATGTGTTTAGCTGGAGCTCCTGCCTGGGGAAAATATTTACCCTATTTAACCTGCTCCCTGGTGATCTGGGGTACACTCTCCCGCATATTGGAGATCCCCTGCATCGACAGGGGTGATCTGAGGAGCAGAAGAAAGTGTCCTACATCTATATAAACTGCGGCCTACCAGCCCTTCAGAAGCCGGGGCCTCAATTTGTGCAGGGACCCACAGCTAAAGGTACTCAGCCCCACCCCTGTTATACCCTCTGGCTTTCCCTGCCACCCCTGGGTCTGCCCACGGCTGTGAGAGGGTACCTGCGGTGCCGTGCACCGTTTCCACAACATCCCGAGATTGCGGCCTACTGCACCTCCGGAGGCCGGGGACCAAAGTTGCGGGACTGCCCGGAGACGAGCCCTAGAAGCGCGGCCCGACGGAAGCTCCTGACAACTGGGAAACGTCTCCCCCACCTACCGCGGCCCGCCCTGCTGCCTCCACACCTCCGTGTGATCCCCCCAGAGACCCGCCGACCGCAATCCCCGTGTAGCACCGTCCGCGGCATCCTCCGGCGGCCCGCGGCCTACACATCCTCCAGAGACCGGGACCTGGAGTTCGGAGGCTCCCCATCGCGGACCTCCAGGAGACACGAGTGGCGGCTGTTTGGGACCCGGACAGTGTACCCTGGTCCCCGCACCCCCTCACCACCCCTCCTGCAGCTCTGGCCAGGCTCTAACCTGCAGTAACATCCCCAGAGGGCCTCTCTGCTCCTAGACCCTGTGTTGCAGCAGCCATCATCCCCTCTCCGCTGGTCAGTTGTCAGAGGGGAATCACCCTGCTGCTGCATGAGCCCTGTCCTGCCTGGCCTGCACTGAAGGGAACCCCGGAGCCAAGTGATTTCCACCGTCGCTGGTGCCGCACATTGAGGGTCAGCTGCACTAGAGTTGCAAACTCCGAGCCACCAGCTGCTGTCTCTCCCCCCCTGATACAGTGTGATCCACGCCTGCCCCAGCCTGCAGGGAATCAAGCCTCTGGATACCAATATTTCGGTGCGGCTACTGTCCCTCGCACATCACCCGGGACAATGACCTAATACTGCAATTTGTCCTATCTGGACCGTGACAATTCTTTTAATACCCAACACACCTTTCTACTTAACCTACATCCACTAAGCAACGTCTGTGTCTCCCTTCTTTTTAGTTTTTGTTTTTTCATTTTTATCTACTCGCCTATCCTATCAGTCCACAATGGCACAAAAAAATAAAAAAAATTCGCAGGCCCCCACAAATTTTTTTGGGACAAAAGCCAAAGGCCCATCCACTCCTGCATTGCTCACGGACTCTCCTTCCTCCCCCTGTTCATCAGAGACGGGTATAGATCCACAGATCCAAGCAGTTATGACAAGTTTACTTGAGGGGGTCCAATCTGCCTTTAAGCAAGAACTCTCTACAGCTATTGCCGATTTCAAATCTGACCTTACGGCTCTTGGCAACCGCACGGACGCACTCGAATCCAAGACAGACGACCTATGCCGCTCTCAGCAACGCCTAGACTCTGAACTCTCTAGACTCCACGATGAGATGGAGGAACTCAAAGAACGGCAAGAAGATCAGGAGAATCGTTCCCGTCGAAATAATTTACGTATCCGCAATATAGCGGAATCGGTTCTCAGCTCGACCCTACCGTCCTTTCTGAAAGATTTCTTTCAACACGTATTGCCTGACCTTTCTGATAGCGACTGTCTATGCGACAGGGCACACAGAGCGCTCCGAGCGAAACCAGCTCCTTCACAACCGCCCAGAGATGTCATAGTGCGTCTACACTATTTTCGCTCAAAGGAACGGATCCTAATGTCTGTTCGAGACTCCCCAGTGATTGACTTCCGGGATATGCAATTGCAGGTCTTCCAAGATCTAGCCCCGTCTACTATTCAGAAACGCCGTGATCTCCAGCCCGTTACTAGGATTTTACGGCAACATCAAATACGATACAGATGGGGATTCCCCTTCATGCTGCAGATTACGGTGAACAACTCCACCCACTCCGTTAAAACTTTAGCTCAGGGTCAGGATTTGTTGGCTAAGCTGGACCTCCTCCCTGTACCGCCACCTGATAGCGAGACTGCCTCTCTCTCAGATACACGACACCCTCGGATCCCACCGCCTGAATGGACAAGGGTGACCCGTCATCGCAATGGCACTACTGACCCTACTTGATCCTAGTAGACTCTCTTGATTACAACAAGATAGTTCTCATTACTCTAGAGATATGTCTCCTCCTTAAATGTTCTTTGTTGGCAGGTGGGGGCCATAGCCCCCATCTTACCTTTTTCACTCAACTGTTATTGGTTATTACATGGTTAATCGGGCTTTGGTATAAGCTATACGTTGAGCCTAGCCCTATGATATTGTGCGGAGCTGGCTTTGCTTACCCCGATATTCCCTAGTCTTATTATCTCTCCCCCATTGCCTCCCCCATCTACCCCCGTACCCCTCCCCCTTTTTTATTCCCCCCCCCCCCCTTTTTTTTTTTTTTTTTTTTTACGACACAGTACGTTTTTCTTTATCTTTTGTGTGTGTTCCGAGTTATGTAGCTGAATTTTCGGCCGTTGCCGATATAACTGTTGCGGTCCAGAAGGACCTGGTTTTCTGCTCCCACTACCCCCGTGCTCCCTTTATCTGTGATTAAGTATATAATGTCTATTATGTGTATAGCGGTCCTCGACTGGGACCCTATGTTTCAGGGTTCTTTCCCGTATGGGTTTTCTATCACTCTCTCTTTCTCTATATCTCTACTCCTTGTTTCCTGCCGTCCCTTTTCTCTTTCCTTCTCTCTTCCTCCCCGGGATGGGTCTCTGCTGATTCTCTTCCATTCTCTGGTATCACATGGCACTTAAGTTGTTCTCTGTAAATGTTAACGGGCTTAATTCTCCCAAGAAGCGTACAGTGATGTTATCCGCCTGCAGGAGGGAAAAGGCTGACATAGTCTTCCTTCAGGAGACCCACCTCACTGGCACACACTCTCGACTTCAAGGTAAGCAGTTTTCACAAACCTTTTTTGCTTCTGCCGACTGTAAAAAACGGGGGGTGGCTATACTGATTCACCGTAGTATCCCATTTGTACATACCGCAACAATAGCTGACCCCGCAGGCAGGTATGTTATGGTAATTGGCACGCTTCGCACAGAAACTCTAACACTTGTGTCCGTATATATGCCCCGAACCAAGACCAATCACGCTTTTTCCGCACACTCTTTCAGCGCCTTAACAGAGTAGCGCAGGGCCACATCATTTTAGGTGGGGATTTTAATACCGTGATCGATCCCCTCTTAGATAAATCTAACCCTCCTAAGAATAAGAAGGAAGCAACCCCGACGGAGGCCTCTCTCACATTGATTTCCTCTCTGGCACAGCTTAATCTGAGAGATACCTGGCGTCTTAAACACTCCACTGCTAGGGATTATACTCACTTCTCTGCACCTCACCAACACTACTCTCGGATCGATATGATCCAAGTGTCTCAATCACTCACGACAATGATTTCTGACACAGGTATCACCCCTTGTTCATGGACAGACCATGCGGGGGTCTACGTCCTCATAGAAATCTATAGAACCCCTAATAAAACACGTAAATGGCGTCTAGATGACACCCTTCTTACACATTCATCCACTCTTTTAGACACCAAATCAACTTTGGAATTTCTTTTCAAGGAAAACGCCTCCCCAGAAGTCTCTCCTAGTCTAGTCTGGGAAGCGCACAAAGCCACTATCCGTTGTCACTTCATGTCCAAGGCTTCTGCAATACGTAAGAAAGCAGCACAAGAAATCTCCGCACTAGAATCAAAAATTTCTGCGCTCTTAACCCAACATAAAATCACCCCAAGCGACTCCCTACGCTCCCAGATTGATAGCTTCAGAGGTCAGTTAAACGCCCTTTTATCGCGACGCGCAGCTGCTATATTACAGAAGCTCCGTCAGAAATTTTATGATAAAGCGGATAAAATTGACAGTCTCTTGGCCAACAAATTGAGAAGCAAGCGTGCTACGGGAATGATAGAAAAACTTCACTCCAATACACTGAATATACCTACTTATGACCCAAGACAGATGGTAGAAGAATTTAGGGAGTTTTATAGCTCCTTATATAACCTTCCTGCCCCCCCTCTCTCCTCTGATGGTCCAGAGGGTATATGCTCATACCTATTAAACACCCCCCTGCCACGTCTGACAGAGAGACAGATCTCTCTTCTTAACGAGTCTATCTCGTTGGAAGAGACAGTTGCCGCTATCAAATCCATGCGTTCATCAGCTGCACCTGGCCCAGATGGCTTCACCGCCCAGTATTACAAAACTTTCCACGCAGAACTGGCCCCTTACCTCACCTCGCTCTTTAATAAAGTTTTAGAGGGGGCATCGTTTGCGCCGGCAACTGTGCATGCTGACATTATCGTGATCCCGAAACCGGAGAGAGATCCCACACAATGTTCCAATTATCGCCCGATATCATTACTAAATGTTGATCTTAAGATTTACGCAAAAATCTTGGCCAATCGACTAGCCCCCCTGCTTACACAATTGATACACCCAGACCAAGTGGGCTTTATTCCTGGCCGACAAGCCTCCGATAATACCAGGAGAGCTATAGATCTGATATGTTTTATCCATAAACAAAAATTACCCTCACTGTTACTAGCACTGGATGCCGAGAAGGCATTTGACAGGATATCTTGGTCCTTCACCTTCTCGGTACTCCGAAAGATGGGCTTCTCTGGCAAATTTCTGGAAGGTGTCTCTGCGCTTTATAGATCCCCTACTGCCACGGTTTCTGTCAACCGCCTCACCTCCGCCGTTTTCGGAATCGCTAATGGCACCAGACAAGGATGCCCGCTCTCCCCCTATTATTTGCCCTGGTCATGGAACCACTGGCGGCAAGGATCCGAACTAATACAGATATTGCTGGAGTGCGGATAGGCCAGTCTGAGCATAAAATTGCATTGTACGCGGACGATGTCCTCTTATCCCTGGGATCCCCGACTCAATCGCTGCAGCCACTTCTCTCTGAAATTGACCTCTACTCTAAGCACTCAGGCTACAAAATCAATGCGAGTAAAACCGAAGTATTGCATTTTTACATTCCTGGCCCGGTTAAGCTCTCTTTAGAAAAATCCTTCCCATTTCAGTGGCACAAACAAAAGATCAAATATTTAGGCATTTTCCTAACACATAGCCACCACCAACTATACCAGGCTAATTTCCCTAGACTTTTAGACCGCATCAAATCGGATTTGTCCACTTGGTCCGGCCTTTTTATCTCTTGGATAGGTAGAGTGAACTCAGTAAAGATGAACGTGCTCCCTCGGATACTATACCTATTCCAAACTCTCCCGATATTTATCCCCCCATCTACCTTCAAATTCCTACAGTTTCACACATCACAATTTATATGGGCGAATAAACGTCCCCGAGTCAGACTGAAACTATTACAGCGCCCCTCATGCAGTGGCGGTTTGGGCATCCCAGATTTTAGAAGATACTACCTAGCAGCGCAGCTCTCACACTGTGTGCAATGGTGTAATCCAGAGTCACAGAGGGTCTGGGTATCTATAGAAGCAGCTGAATTGGGTCTTTCCACCCTCTCTTCTCTTCTTTGGCTTCCGAGATCCCGCCGCCCTAGAAACGTGGCCTCTCACCCTTTGGTATCTCGCTCACTGACGATTTGGGACTTTGCCAATAAAAAATACAACTTGGCCTCGGCCCCCTCCCCCATCATCCCTGTATTACACAATCCAGCATTTACCCCTGGTACACACAAATCACTATTTGCCCCTTGGCAAGATAGAGGTATTTTATATTTAAATGATATCACCAAAGACACTAGTTTTCCTCAGTTTTCCCAGATCCAGGAAGATATTGATATCCCGTCCAAATATTTTTACCAATATCTACAACTTCGGCACTTTCACTCCGCAATGGGCCACACCCTCTCTAGCAGACCTCTGACCACGTTCGAGGCGGTGTGTTTCAGACGTCACTCAACCAAAGGTTTAACATCCCTCTTATATGCCGCCCTTGACGGAGAATCACCCTTTCAGCGTGACCCACACGAGAGAGCATGGGAACTGGATCTGGGCTCGGCCTTAGATAATGAGGAATGGACCGAGGTCTGGGGTAACGCCGCATCTAGCTCCATTTGTGTCCGAATCAAAGAAAACGTCTACAAATTATTATATAGATGGTACTATGTACCATCTCGCCTAAGCAAAATGTACCCGGATACGTCGGATAGATGCTGGAGAGGATGTGGTGCAGAGGGCTCTTTCCTACATATATGGTGGTCGTGCCCTAAAATTGTAAATGTTTGGAGAGAGGTGATTGATCTCATCACTAATATGTTACAGATTCCCATCCCTAATGACCCTAAATACATTCTTCTCCCCCTAAACCTGCCAACGCTATCAAGCCACCAAAATAAACTACTGCGGCATATAGCTTCGGCAATGACATGTCAACTGGCCGCGGATTGGAAAAGCCCCACCCCACCTTCCATGCAGTCTATAATTACCCGCATATGGTACGTTTATCGTATGGACTATATGACTGGTATCATTAATTGCTCCTCCAAGTCATTTGATAAAATATGGGGTCCTTGGCTGACTACACAACATGCCCCTTCACCTTTCAACTAATACCCCATGTTATACCTGATGGAACCCTCCCGGGGATCCCAAACTACCATACTCTACCTGTCTATATCTTCCTCTTTCTCTTCTCCCTCTATTTCTCTTTTCATATCTTATCTTATACTATTTCTCAGTATTAGTCGGTTTGATTTCTGGCCGACTGCTATTCTATATGTCTCATTATACCCACTCTCAGGGTCAAAAATGGATCATCTTTCCCTGATTTTCTACGTTTGTACCAACTGTTAGGTTATACCTGCACTGTATTACGCTATAATTGCCATCTGTTGGTTTCTGTTTGCTGACTATGATCTCAAGAATAAAAATTTCATTTAAAAAAAAAAAAAAACTATGTTGCGGGCCCGGAAACCGGCTTCTGCTCGGATTTACCATAGGGTCTGGCATTCATACTTTGTTTGGTGCGCATCTAACAATTATGACTCTTCCATGTTTAGTACAGCCAAACTTTTGGCTTTTCTGCAGCAGGGCCTAGATTTAGGCCTGCGTCTGGCCTCCCTCAAGGTTCATATTTCTGCCTTGTCGGTGTGGTTTCAGAGAAAAATTGCGACTTTACATGATGTTCATACTTTCACTCAGGGTGTGTTGCGTATCCAACCTCCCTATGTCCCGCCTGTGGCTCCTTGGGACTTGTCGGTGGTTTTGGAGGCGTTGCAGGAGCCTCCATTTGAACCTCTTGGTTCAGCTAACCCTAAGTGACTTTCCCTTAAGGTGGTGTTCTTGCTGGCTATTGCCTCTGCTAGAAGAGTGTCGGATCTGGGTGCCTTGTCTTGTAGTTCCCCATATCTGATTTTTCACCGTGACCGGGCGGTTCTTAGGACTCGTCCCGGATATTTACCTAAGGTGGTTTCTTCGTTCCACCTTAATCAGGAGATTGTGGTTCCAGCCTTTGTCTCTCCTGATTTGTCTCCCAAAGAGCGGTCTTTAGATGTGGTACGGGCTCTCCGTATCTATGTGAAGAGAACTGCTTCTATTCGAAAATCTGATTCTCTCTTTGTTTTGTTTGGATTTCACAAACGTGTCTGGCCTGCTCACAAGCCGACCCTAGCCAGATGGATTAGAATGGTGATTGCACATGCTTATGTGAAGGCTGGTCTGTCAGCTCCTGCTCACATTACGGCCCATTCTACTCGGTCTGTTGGACCTTCTTGGGCGGCCCACCGTGGTGCGACCCTTGATCAATTGTGCAAGGCGGCTACGTAGTCCTTCGGGAACACGTTCATAAGGTTCTATGCCTTAGATTCTACTGCTTCCCAGGATGCTTCCTTTGGATGCCGGGTTCTTGTGCCCGCTACAGTGCGTCCCCTCCCATAAGGAACTGCTTTAGGACATCCCCATTGTCCAGACTTGTGGAGCCCAGTGTACCCCGCAGCAGAAAACGAGTGTTATGGTAATAATTTACCATTGTTAAAACTTTTTCTGCGAGGTACACTGGGCTCCACAAGGTGCCCACCCTGACGCACTTAGCTTCTTTGGGTTGATATGGCATTAGCCGCTGACACTTCTCTTGTCATGAGAGTGTGGTATATGTGGCTACTAACCGTTGTTGTCTCTTTTCCTGCTACTGCATTGGGATGGTTAACTAAAACTGAGCTCCTGTGCAGGGAGGCGGGGTGATATAGGAGGTGGCGCTGTGCATTCTGGGAACAGTCAAAGCTTTGAGTCTGTTGGTGCCTCGGATCAAGATCCTACTCTACATCCTATTGTCCAGACTTGTGGAGCCCAGTGTACCTCGCAGAAAGAGTTTTAACAAAGGTAAGTTCTTACCATAAAACTCGTTTTTTCACAAGTTATACTTGCTGTGTATTTTTCCTTGTGATTTATAGTCTCCATATATCTCTTTGATTCCCGGTTTGTGCTGACAGTCACTTCACTGGGAGTTCTTGCTAGGTATATAGCTGCTAAGAATTGTACCAGTTTGCCAAATATTGTGCTTATTGTTATGTCAGCTACACGAGGCAACGTAGCTGGGGCTTCTCCAACATTGCGTGGTGATGATGCCGCAGACATTTCGGAGGAAAATTTGGCAGCAGAGAGTTCAGGTTCAGGGGGTTCCTTACCCCCCAGTGGGTCCGTAGCACTGGGAGGCAACAAATGACCCACCTTGGGCTACCTTTTCCACTCTGTTAAACACGCTTGTAACTAAACTGGTGCCCCCTGTGGGACCACCTGTGCCAATGCAGAAGTTTATGGTCCCTGCAATTAATCCACCATGGGCAGATCAAATCTTCACTCAGTTACAGCAATTGAACCGGACACTGACTAAATCTAAATCTCACTCTCGCCCACCTAAGACTAAGACGTCTTCTAAATGGGCCATTACCTCCTCACAATCCACTGCTATCCCTGACATATCCTCTGAGGAGGATGGTGCATACACTGACCCCACAGACACTGACTCAGATGCTTCTGATGGGGAAGGGAAGTCAATGGTGGATGTCCCTGGTTTGATTGAGGCTATCAGGCTCATTCTTCAGGTCTCTGATAAACCTGAGGCTGTCTCTAAAAAGCCGGACAGATTTAAACGTAAGAAGGTGGTTAAACAAGTTTTACCTCATTCTAACACCTGGCTGACATACGTCGGGAGTCCTGGGAAAATCCGGGGACGAAATTCACACAGAATAAGAGACTGTTGGCTTGCTATCCTCTCTCTGCGGAGCTATGTAAAAATTGGGAAACTCCTCTGCCCGTAGATACTCATGTGGCACGCATGGTAGTTTCCTCTGCTCTGCCAGTAACTACCGTCACCTCTCTGAAGGAACCGACGGATAGACGTGTGGAGGGTTGTTTGAAAGCGATTTACACCCTAACGGGGGCTGTGCATAGGCCAACCATCACAGCAACTTGGGCTGTTGAAGCTGTGGAGGCGTGGGCTCAGGAACTAGAGGTGGAGCTTCCTTCTAATGCATCTGAGCATGCTCGACAATGTCTCTTTTATATTGCCACAGCTTTTCTGTACCTTAAGGAGGTGGCCTCCGATTCTGGGGTGCTGGCGGCCAAGGCTGCTACTACGTCCTATTTGGCCAGACGTATCCTTTGGTTGAGATCCTGGTCGGTGGACATGGATTCCTAGAAAACCCTGGAGGTGCTTCCTTTCAAGGGAGACATTCTCTTTGGAGAAGACCTCAATAAGACTGTGACTGATCTGGCTACTGCTAAAACAGCTTGCCTACCTAGTACAGCTCCTTCCACGCAGAAGGCTAAAAGTACTTTCCCTCACCCCTTTCATCCTCCAGGTAAAGCAAAAGGTCAGGCGTACCCGAAGTAAGCTCGTGTTTCCAGACCTGCCAAGCCCAGACTGAAGCGAGCCTGGGCTGCCCGTCAGCCTGCTTTCAAAACTGACAAGCCTGCCGTATGACGTGGTGGGCCTCCCCCTGGGGGATCCAACGGTGGAAGGCCAACTTCTAGGTTTTGCACAGGAACGGTTGAAGACCACTTCCGTGGTTACGCCGTATCCTTCAAGCATCGCCCCCCCCCCTTCATCGATTTTGCCTGACAGATGTTCCTCTGGACCCGACAAAGGCAAACACTCTGCATTTGGTGGTACATTCCCTCCTGTCCACAGGAGTGGTAGTACAGGTGCCTCTGGCTCAGAGAGGCAAGGGGTACTATTCACCGCTGTTTCTAGTCCCGAAACTGAACGGGTTCTCGCGGCCCATTCTCAATCTGAAGTCCTTGAACAAGTATGTGTGGTTCTCCAAGTTTCGTATGGTAACTCTGCGCTCTATTGTTCTGGCCTTGGAGCCTGGGGACTATATGGTCTCCCTGGACATATAGGATGCCTACCTGCATATTCCTCTTGCAGTGTCTAATCAGCAGTACCTCAGGTTTGCGGTGGGCAATCTTCATTACCAATTTCGGGCGTTACCCTTCGGTTTGACAACAGCTCCCTGAGTTTTCACCAAAATAATGTCGGGTCCAGAGGAACATCTGTCAGGCAAAATCGATGAAGGGGGGGGCGATGCTTGAAGGATATGGCGTAACCACGGAAGTGGTCTTCAACCGTTCCTGTGCAAAACCTAGAAGTTGGCCTTCCACCGTTGGATCCCCCAGGGGTCATGACGGCTACATTCCTGCCGTCAAGGTGTCGGGATCCTACCGTACTTGGACGATTTGTTGATCCTGGCAAATTCCCCAGAACTTCTCCTGTGTCATCTAGATCTGACGGTCCAGTTCATGAAAGCCCACGGGTGGCTGATCAACTGGAAGAAATCCTCCCTGGTTCCTGCTCGGAGCATGGTACACCTGGGAGCGTTATTGGACACTCACAACCAATGGTTGTTCTTGTCTCAGGAGAAAGTCCTGAAGCTTCAGGACAGGATTCGATGCTTCCTTTCTCATCCGCAAGTGTCGATACATTCGGCACTGCAAGTGCTAGGTCTCATGGTGTTGGCTTTCGACATAGTGGAGTATGCTCAATTCCATTCTCGCACTCTGCAGAAGTTAATTCTGACCAAGTGGGACGGCCTGCCTCACCGGATCAGATCTCACATGATCTCGTCTCCGGAGGTCCGCCTGGTGGCTTTAGGACCAACGATTGAGCAGGGGCCGTCCCTTCTGGATATCCAACTGGGTCCTGCTGACGACGGATGCCAGTCTGAGAGGTTGGGGTGCGGTGTTGGAGCAACACTCTCTTCAGGGTCAGTGGACCAAGGAGGAGTCTCTACTCCCGATAAATATTCTGGAACTGCGGGCAGTGTTCAATGCGTTGACAATGGCCCAGCATCTAATACAGAACAGACCTGTTCAAGTACAGTCGGACAACGCCACCACGGTGGCGTACATCAATCATCAAGGCGGCACTCGAAGCCGCATGGCAATGAGGGAAGTATCACGGATTATTCAGTGGGCAGAACACCATCTGCCAGCCATATCCGCAGTGTTCACTCCGAGGGTCCTAAACTGGGAAGCAGACTTTCTCAGTCATCAGGACGTACACGCCGGAGAATGGAGCCTCCATCCAGAGGTGTTTCAACTTCTCATGGACAAGTGGGGCCTTCCAGATGTGGACCTGATGGCGTCTCAACGCAATCACAAGGTTCCGGTCTTCAGAGCAAGGACAAGGGATCCTCAAGCAGCGTTCGTGGATGCTCTGTCAATCCCATGGAACTTTCGGCTGCCGTACGTGTCCCCTCCGGTGTCACTCCTGCCCAGAGTAATATGGATGTTCAAGCAAGAAGGAGGAAACCTACTTCTGATTGCTCCAGCGTGGCCCAGATGGCACTGGTTCTCCGATCTACAGGGCCTCTCGCTAGATCGTCCCCTTCTACTTCCACAATGACCAGAGCTCCTCGTTCAGGGCCCTGGTGTTTACCAGGACTTGGCCCATCTGGCTTTGACGGCATGGCTCTTGAAGCTTCCGTCCTGAGGGCCAAGGGTTTTTCTGAGGCGGTCGGTCAAACTATGTTGAAGGCCCGTAAGCCGGCTTCTGCTCGGATTTACCATAGGGTCTGGAATGCTTACTTTACTTGGTGTGCGTCTCACAATCTTGACGTTTTCAAGTTTAGCACGGCCAAACTGTTGGCCTTCCTACAACAGGGCCTGGACTTAGGCCTGCGTCTGGCCTCCCACAAGGTTCACATTTCTGCCTTGTCGGTTTGGTTTCAGAGAAAGATTGCTGCCATTCAGGATGTTCATAAATTCACTCAGGGCGTGTTGCGGATTCAGCCTCCTTATGTACCTCCTGTGGCCCCTTGGGATCTGTTGGTGGTAGTGGAGGCCTTGCAAGAGTCTCCATTTGAACCTCTTGCCTCTGCTGACATTAAGTGGCTATCCCTTAAGGTGCTAGTTCTGCTGGCTATTGCTTCAGCTAGAAGAGTCTCGGACTTGGGTGCTTTATCCTGTAATTCCCCCCATTTGATTTTTCACTGTGACCGGGGCAGTTCTTAGAACGCGCTCGGGTTATTTACCCAAGGTGGTGTTCTCCTTCCACCTTAACCAGGAGATTGTGGTTCCGGCCTTTAATTCTCCTGAGTTGTCTTCCAAAGAGCGGTCTTTGGATGTGGTACGGGCTCTCCGTAGCTATGTGAAGAGAACATCTTCCATTAGGAAATCTGATTCTCTGTTTGTACTATTTGGTTTTCACAAACGTGGCTGGCCTGCTTCCAAGCAGACTCTGGCCAGATGGATTAGAATGGTGATTGCACATGCTTATGTACAGGCTGGTCGTCCAGCTCCTGCTACCATCAAAGCCCGTTCTACTCAGTCGGTTGGACCTTCTTGGGCGGCCCACCGTGGTGCGACCCTTGAAAAATTGTGCAAAGCGGCTACGTGGTCCTCAGGGAACACGTTTATAAGGTTCTATGCCTTTGATACTTCCGCCTCCCAGGATGCTTCCTTTGGGCACCGGGTTCTTGTGCCCGCTACAGTGCGTCCCCTCCCATAAGGAACTGCTTTAGGACATCCCCGATGTTAATCCTTGTGGAGCCCAGTGTACCCTGCAGCAGAAAACGAGATTTATGGTAAGAACTTACCGTTGTTAAATCTCTTTTTGCAAGGTACACTGGGCTCCAAAAGGCGCCCACCCTGACGCACTTAACTTCTTTGGGTTGGTATGGCATATCTGCTGACACCCTCTCCTGTGGTGAGTGTGTGGTGTAATTGGCTACGAGCGATTGTTGTCTCTTTTACTTGCTACTGCATTGGGCTGGTTAACGAAACTGAGCTCCTGTGCACGGAGGCGGGGTTATAGAGGAGGTGGCGCTATGCATCTTGGGAACAGTCAAAGCTTTGAGCCTGTTGGTGCCTCGGATCAAGATCTTACTCTACACCCCGATGTTAATCCTTGTGGAGCCCAGTGTACCTCGCAGAAAGAGATTTAACAACGGTAAGTTCTTACCATAAATCTCATATTATTTTATATATATATATATATATATATATATATATATGTGTATATATATATATATATATATATATATATATAAAATAACAGTGTGCGACTGGTACTCAGAAGACTTTGAAAGAACAGGCTGACACAGTTGCTTATGTCAACGTTTCAGAGCTTGCGCTCCTTTATCAAGCGCAAGCTCTGAAACGACATAAGCAACTGTGTCAGCCTGTTCTTTCAAAGTCTCCTGAGTGCCAGTCGCACACTGTCTATACATCATTTCAAATGACAGGGCACCGGAGCAATTACCATTTATAGGAGGAGTGCCAAACATATACATATCCATGAATAAAATTAAAATATAGCCAGCCTTACATTTTTGCAGGCAGGCAGTGCTGTACAATTGGAGACCAAGAGCTGGCTTTTCTCGGTCTCTCCTCCAAGTAGGCAAACAGCCTCCGGGGCTCCACTCGTCACTCCCTCCTCCTTATTCAGTGAGCCAGACAGCAATTGGACAGCACTGAAGCAGGACACCCAATCTTGTTGGGAGCATACAGGACAAACAGCGCCTCTGTTTTTCTTATCCGAGCCGTTCTGGCTATATAGATTTTCAAAGCCCTGACTACATCCAGAGAGTTTGAAGCAGCGAAGGTGTCAGAAGCCACTGGCACCACAATAGGTTGGTTTATATGGAAAGAAGAAACCACCTTTGGAAGAAATTGCTGACGAGTTCGTAACTCATCCCTATCTTCATGGAAAACCAAGTAAGGGGTCTTGTGAGACTAGGCCCCTAACTCAGACACCCGTCTTGCGGATGTCAGGGCCAACAGCATGACCACTTTCCAAGTGATAAATGTTAGCTCTCTCTCCTGGAGAGGTTCAAACCAATCCGATTGAAGGAATCGTAACATCACGTTAAGATCCCATGGTGCCACAGGAGGCACAAATGGAGGTTGGATGTGTAGCACCCTATGACAGCACGGTCCCGTACGAAAGCACTCGCCGCTTTCGCGTCCCGTCTCCTGCGCACAGAATGGAGGGTCAGGTCACACGAGGCCTGACCACATAGGGGATTCCCGCTTACCGTCAGTAACCGCCTGTTACTGACTCCACCCACTGTGTTGTGGGCAGGTTTATGCTGCCACCACCAAACTCCTAACCTGCCGTGGCGTTTGGAATCACGGTTCTGCTCTGTATGTGCCGACGCACTGCCTTACCACACCTGTGTAGTGTTGACGAATCCCCACTAGCCACTTGCTAGGCCTCTACCGGTAGCTGGCGGAAGCGGAACTTGGAGACGTTAGGTGCTTCCCTGGACAGCCGGAGGACGGGGCTATGTTTGGCATAACCCTGTAGGTCATAAGATGAAGCAATCTTCTTGAGGCAGATGTTTATTTGCTCAATAATAGCCTTAAAAAAGACTCATCCCTATTACTAGGGGCAACAGCATACAACAAGATATTCCAGCAGAATAAAGATGGTACAACACAATACAATGGGGCAGCAGCCCTCCTTTTATCCTACTCCAATACACATTACCCCACAGGGGGTAAGCCCGCCCTGTGGTGTACAACCAATCAATGTTTACCCATGGGCTGTGCATGCCTTGGTCACATGCACAGCTAACATTGTTCCCTATGGACAGTGGGGAGTGGTCGTTCTCCTTTGCCTGTCCCATCCTGGAGGATCAGGATACGCCCCGATGCCGTTCAGTCTAGGCTGGGGGAAGTTTTCCCGCCTAAACTGACTTCCAGAAACCTGCCCGGGACCTAGCCCACTGCCTGCAGCCTGGATTTGGGCTCCAGAGCTGGGCAGCCCAGATCCCCGGTCAAGGTTTCCTGGCCACTACGGGTGATCTCCATGGAGCTCCAGAAAACCACTCAGCTTGTTTCAAAGCTGAGCTTCTTCTCTCTCTCTCCCAATGCCCCTTTCAAGAGTGAGGCTGGAAGGGAAAGTATTCAGTTTTTGGGAAAAAGGTCTGGGAGAATCCATCAGCTTGCACAGCCATGAATTCCCCCCTCCTGGGACACACAACCAAGTAAGTGCAATTTACCTTTAAATACATTTCCTTTAAACACGTGTTTCCCTTTAAATCTACACTGAGCCTGTGCCCTGCACAGGCTCCACATTCCCAGGCACTGCAGTGCCTCACAACACAATATATTTTGATATATATATATACAAATCCAGCAGCAGCCGGCACTCCAATACCAAGGTCACTGATGCTCAGGTGCCAGAACGAAACATATGCAAACATCCAACAAAGAACGGCACTCAGAGACAAAACATATGAAAAAAGTTATATTCCAGATGGTCAACGTTTCGAGGAATAAATCCCCGTCGCTACCGCCTCCAAACATCCGCTTCCGGAAGCTACCGCAAGCTGTGGTTCCCATGGAAACGGTAGCTTCCGGAAGCGGATGTTTGGAGGCGGTAGCGGAAGCAGTGAGAGCTGCGGGCGTGCACGGAAGGGATGGCGGCGATGAGACCACTCCGGTATTTAGGAGGGTAAGTGAGTGTTTTGTCTGTGTTATTCTGCTGTATATTTGTCCTGACGACGGGGATTTATTCCTCGAAACGTTGACCATCTGGAATATAACTTTTTTCATACGTTTTGTCTCTGAGTGCCGTTCTTTGTTGGAAGTGGTGGCACTCACAGGACTTGTTCCAAAAATAAATGACACAGCGGTCAAGAATCAAGAGTCAACGTTTCGTTAATTTAATAACGTCATCAGGATACAAACAGAACAAAAAGACAAACAATTTATAGCCACTTACCCCACCTCGTGTGTCCCTGCCATCACCGTCGGCGCCGGGTCATGTGACAACACCCTCCGGCGCTGCGCACTTCCTGTGCGCCCGGCTGCGTCTGGCGGTTGCTAGGGAACAAAAAAACAATAACAGTGACAGCATGAATGAAAGCAGCGCGTCAGAGCTCGTACCTATTCCTCTCCCCTTCTCCAGAATAACAGAACATTATACATATTGTACATTACACAGACAGGGGGAACAAAGTCCCCGAGGAACAAGACACACTATATCAACCAGGATATAGGTCAGTGTCATGACTATAATGACATGATAAATAGGGGCATAGCGGGTGAACTGAGCTGCATATAGGTGGTGCGGAGCAATAGACACAACTCAAATGTGTTTTTGAAAGGCAAAAACACTCAGCCTTATAGGAAGCAATTCAGGGGGAGGTGCTCGTTAAGACCTTTTGGAGTGATGGTACTGAGACGGTGAATCCACCGAGCCTCTTTCTGCAGCAAGGCCTTACCCCTATCGCCCCCACGAAGATTTTTAGGGACAGTATCTATAATCTTGTACCTCAGAGTGGCGAGGCCATGATTGAGTGCCTTAAAGTGTCTCGCAACAGGCTGATTCATACCACTCTTACCCCCCTCTAATGCCTGACGTATGGCGGATCTATGTAACGCCATGCGCTCTTTGAATTGTCTCGTGGTTTTCCCTACATAGAGAAAACCACACGGACAACGAATGATGTATATAACATGAGTACTACTGCATGTCAGAATATGGCGTATGGCGATCCGTTCCCCTGAGTGTGGGTGGGCGAACGAATCCCCATATTCCATAAAACTACAGGTGGTACAGCCCGTGCAGCGGTAACACCCTGGTTTTCTGGACAAAAAGGTGTACGGACCACCCACTGGTACAGTGGAGACATCATTTTTTACTAGCCAGTCTTTAAGATTTCTATTTCTGGTGTAACTCGGCAACAGTCTGGTTTTATTCAGCATCTTTAGATCCGGATCCGAAGTCACGACAGGCCACAGATTCTTCGCCACCTTCGAAATCGTCGGGCTGGCATTGTTGTATTGTTGGACAAAGGGAATAATGTCCGTATTGTTGGCTTTCTTCTTGGACTTTGTGGATATTAGAGTGTTAGATCGTGGTATCTCTAAAACCTTCCTCTTGGCTTCCATTAAGTCATCCATGTTGTATCCTCTAATCAGAAATTGACGTATCATCATATCTATCTCCTTAACGGTATTGACTGGATCATCCGAGATCCTATGTATCCGCAGAAACTGAGAGAATGGAAGTCCCTTCTTAGTGGAGGCCGGATGTTGGCTACTCGCATGCAGTATGGTATTGCGGTCCGTGTTCTTCTTGAATAATGAGGTGTGGATATGACCCTCCTTTAGGGAAATCTGTACATCAAGGTAGTTGACGTGTTGGGTACTTGTACAGTAGGTGAATTTAATGGTATTATCCATTGAATTAACCCTAGTCATCAGGTCAATTAACTCAGATTCTGTTCCTAGCCAAATCAGGAACAGGTCGTCGATGTAGCGGACAAAGAACAGTATCTTGTCTGCAACCTCTGTGTCGTCAAAGAAAGCCTGTTGCTCCACTTCAAACATATAACTGTTTGCGAATGCCGGGGCCACACAGGACCCCATCGCACAACCTTGTTGCTGGACATACCAGTGTGAGTCAAATAGAAAATAATTTCTTTTCAGGGTGAGTTCCAGTAGTTTGATGAAAAATGACAGTTCTGGTCCGGTGTATAGTGGACTAGATGATAGTAGTGTCGCGACAGCTGATAAACCACCTGAGTGCGGTATGTTTGTATATAAACTCACTATATCTAAAGTGCAGAGAAGCGC
Organism: Pseudophryne corroboree; assembly: GCF_028390025.1. NCBI lineage: Eukaryota > Metazoa > Chordata > Amphibia > Anura > Myobatrachidae > Pseudophryne > Pseudophryne corroboree. The sequence goes on along the minus strand of NC_086452.1, from coordinate 62,864,107 downwards.
ATTGGGTGGAAGAGCAGGTAAACTTTGTAACCGTATTATCAGTGAGGTGGTGTCCTTCAGGTAGGTTTTTTGAGATTGGACCACGGGTTGGAGGAAAAAATCTAAATATTGGGAAATTTTATAATAAATGGATTCCCTGGCTGCTATGATCGGGCGGCCAGGAGGGGCCGTTGGATGTTTGTGAATTTTTGGCAACGTATACAGCACAGGTGCCACTGGGTGCTGCTGAATCAAGGTCTTCATTGTTGCCACTGTGATGATGCCATTAACTGTAGCCTCCTCCAATACTGATTTTAGCTCGGTTTCAAACCTAGAGGTAGGATCGGTCGGTAGTTGCAGATAAACTTGTGGGTCTTCTAGTTGTCGGTAAATCTCTTGTTTGTATTGAGAGAGGTCCTGTATGACAATACCACCCCCTTATCGGCGGGGCGTATGACAATACTCCTGTCCTGACTGAGGGTTTTTAGGGTGTCCCATTCAGATTTGGACATATTGGGACTACTCGACTTCAGATTGAACCCATAACCTGTTTATCCAGAGACCGATTAAAACATCTAAGGGAAGTATTCATACTGACTGGATCAAAGCTCGATGTCCCTTTGATCTTCTTAAGTGGGTTGACAGTGTCAGAGTCAGATGATTCAGCTTCCCCAAAATGTTCACGCAATCTCAATTTTCTGTTAAACCTGTATGCATCTAGCTTCCATTGGAAGTCATTAAACTGACAAGACGGTACAAAGGAAAGTCCTTTATTTAATAGTTTTCTCTCCTCAGGAGATAGAATTCTGCTGGAGAGATTAAACACTATTTCTTCTTTGCAGCCTTGTTCTTGCGCTTTGAGGATCCTTTGCCACTGTCCTCCTCTTCGGGTAAAAGGTCTCCTCTTGTTTCTCGCTGAGCGCGAGTACTGACCCCTAAAGGGGGTTTGCCTGTGGTGGATCTGCTGCTTGTCTCAGTTTCGCTTTGAGAAGACTGACCGCCACTAGATGTTTCAGTGTCACCCGCAAATCTCCTAAACTTCCTCTGTCGCGGATTATACGCCCTTTTGTAACTAGGATTTAATGCCCAGGGGTAAACTCTCCCTTCAGCGTAATCCTTCTGTACCAAACTCAACTTGTTACGTTTGAACTTCACCAGGTCTCTGCGGTAATTCTCCACTTGTGTGGCTAGTTTACCCAGCCAATCCGTACTCTGATCTAATTGAATGGTAGGAAGATGTTTAATCTCGAATTCTTCCTTTTTCTTCTTAATTTCTTTGAGTTCTCTTGCTGACTCTGCAATTACTAGTAAGATCAGGTCTAAACTGCATTTATTTAAAATTGCGGCCCACTTGCGGCAGAACTCCGCATTATATTTCCCTATAGTGGGGGAATTTCTAACTCGAAATCCCCTGGGAATCTGACCACTACGATGATAGTCCGACAGTGTTACCCCGTGCAAGAAAAAATCGACCTCCTTTTTAGACAATCTCAGTAATTGCACGTAGAGTTGCTCCGCAGATTCACCCCCCTCTGATTGCTCAAAATGCTCCTTAAAGCGAATGGTGTCCGCATCCACATCTGAAAAGCTCCATGTTTCCCCCACGGGCAGAGCAATATTCCTGATGCCTGAATTCTCTTGCATGCTCCAAACATAAAGGTTAAAAACAAACCAGGGATCAGGTCCTTAGGTAAAAGCAGCTGATGATGTACACTTCGAGTAATGATGGATGATGCCTTGCCAAGCAGGTGTGGGGAAGCCACTGTCAGTTCCAAGAAACGTCTTGTGATAATCCCATACCAGGTATCTATACAAGGATAGCCGGCACTCTCTCCTATATGTGCAATGATGCCTTGGTGCCTCCCAAGCTGGTTTAGCAACCGAATACAGAGTGGGAAGTGGTGGCACTCACAGGACTTGTTCCAAAAATAAATGACACAGCGGTCAAGAATCAAGAGTCAACGTTTCGTTAATTTAATAACGTCATCAGGATACAAACAGAACAAAAAGACAAACAATTTATAGCCACTTACCCCACCTCGTGTGTCCCTGCCATCACCGTCGGCGCCGGGTCATGTGACAACACCCTCCGGCGCTGCGCACTTCCTGTGCGCCCGGCTGCGTCTGGCGGTTGCTAGGGAACAAAAAAACAATAACAGTGACAGCATGAATGAAAGCAGCACGTCAGAGCTCGTACCTATTCCTCTCCCCTTCTCCAGAATAACAGAACATTATACATATTGTACATTACACAGACAGGGGGAACAAAGTCCCCGAGGAACAAGACACACTATATCAACCAGGATATAGGTCAGTGTCATGACTATAATGACATGATAAATAGGGGCATAGCGGGTGAACTGAGCTGCATATAGGTGGTGCGGAGCAATAGACACAACTCAAATGTGTTTTTGAAAGGCAAAAACACTCAGCCTTATATATATATATATATATATATATATATATATATATATATATATTACATTTAAAAACCATTGTTCTGTGTTTTTAAATACTGTGCCCAGCGCTCAGCGCTGGGCTCCCCTAGCCCTGCAGCCTGGCTGCTAGGGCTCTCAGTGCTGGAGGTATGGGGCTGGCTTCCCCCATCCTCCAGCCTGCCTGCCTGCCAATGGGGTCCAGGGAGCTGGCTCTCCCTGTCCCCCCAGTGTGGCACTAACTCGGTGGCCTCGCCGCACAGTGCGGCGCACCCCCCTGATCTAAAGCCCGGCGGCCCGGGACACTTGTCCCGGCCGCCGTGGCTCTGTGTCTGCTGCAGCGCTGAGGTGCCGTGAGCGTAGCTCCCGGACCCCAGCACTCACCAGCCTAATCATCCCCCCGCCGCCAGGAAGCCGGCTACTCCGGTCCCCTGTGTGCGGCGCACTCTGGTGGCCTTGCCGCGCAGGGAGCCGGCTAGCCCGGTCCTCTGTATGCGGCGCTGAATCTGTGGCCTCGCCGCAGCGTCCGGCGGGGAGCCGGGCTGCGGCGCACCCCCCTTGCCGCCCAGCAGCCCGTCCCGGCTGCCGCGGCTGGCCACCTCCGATGGGCTGAGGCGCCGGGAGCAGAGCTCCCGGCCCCCAGCGGCGGCACCCACAGCGAGCACTGCAGCGGGAGCGGCTCTCCCGCATGCAGCGGCTCTCCCTCCGTAGCGCTGAGGTGCCGGGAGCGTAGCTCCCGGACCTCAGCGCACACACAGTGCCTCTCTTCTCCCCCGGCACGCACACACAGATCAGCGTGCGGGGGAGCTCCCTCACTGCTGCGGTCGCCGGAGAGGTCCGGGACCGCGGCACACAATCTAAAAATACATTTTTAAATCACTCTCTACACACGGCGCCTAGTGCCCACAATATTTTAAACCTGGCGCCAATCGCCCATTGTCCTTATAATGGCGCCGGGCACTAGGGGTTAACCCCTTCAGTTCCGCGGCGGCCATTGTCCACGTGGGCTGGGGGTCTCTCCGGCCACACACCCCTTTCACGAATGTCTGAACTTCTGGAAGGGAGGCCAATTGTTTCTGAAAGAAAATGGATAAAGCCGAAATCTGGACCTTGATTGAACCCAATCGAAGGCCTGCATCCACACCCCCCTGGAGAAAATGGAGAAAACGTCCTAACTGAAACTCTTCCGTTGGAGCCTTCTTGGTTTCACACCAAGACACATATTTTCTCCAAATACGGTGGTAATGTTTAGACGTTACTCCCTTCCTGGCCTGAATAAGAGTGGGAATGACCTCTTTGGGAATACGCTTTCGGGCTAGGATCCGGCGCGCAACAGCCATGCCGTCAAACGTAGCCGCGGTAAGTCTTGATACAGACACGGCCCCTGCTGCAGCAGGTCCTCACAGAGAGGAAGAGGCCGAGGATCTTCTATGAGCAACTCCTGAAGATCTGGATACCAAGCCCTCCTTGGCCAGTCTGGGACAATGAGGATTGCCCGAACTCCTGTTCTTCTTATTATTTTGAGAACTTTTGGGCCACCAGTGCATCCACTGCTGTTGCTTGAGGGTCTCTCGACCTGGAACAATATCCCTGAAGCTTCTTGTTGCAATGAGACGCCATCATGTCTATTTGAGGAATTCCCCAAAGACCTGTCAAGTCTGCGAAGACTTCTTGGTGGGAGCCCCCTTCTCCTGGATGGAGATAGTGTCTGCTGAGGAAGTCTGCTTCCCAGTTGTCCACACCCGGAATGAAAATTGCCGACAGAGCTCTTGCATGTCTTTCTGCCCAGCGGAGGATCTTTGACACCTCTGCCATCGCCACTCTGCTTTTCGTTCCGCCCTGACGGTTTATGTACGCGACTGCTGTTACATTGTCTGACTGGATCTGTACGGGTTGATCTTGAAAATGGCTCTCAACTCCAGAACATTTATGTAAAGACAAGTTTCTTGACTTGACCATCTTCGTTGGAAGCTTTTCCCCTGTGTGACAGCTCCCCAGCCTCGGAGACTTGCATCCGTGGTCACCAGGATCCAGTCCTGAATCCCGAATCTGCGTCCCTCTAGTAGGTGAAAACTGTGTAGCCACCACAGGAGCGAAATTCTGGCTTTGGATGACAGGATTTTCCTCTGATGCATGTGTAGATGGGATCCGGACCACGTGTCCAACAGGTCCCACTGGAATACTCTGGCATGGAATCGACCAAACTGTATGGCCTCATAGGCCGCTACCATCTTTCCCAACAACCGAATGCATTGATGAATCGACACTCTTGTTGGTTTCAGGACTTGTTTGACCATTCTCTGTATTTCCAGAGCCTTTTCTACTGGAAGAAATACCGTCTGTACTTCCGTGTCCAGTATGATCCCCAGAAAGGACAATCTTGTCGTCTGTTCCAAATGTGACTTTGGAAAATTGATGATCCAACCGTGATGTTGAAGTATTGTCAGCGAGAGTGCAATATTTTGCACCAGCTTTTCTCTGGACCTCGCTTTTATCAGCAGATCATCCAGGTAAGGAATTATATTGACTCTTTTCTGTCGAAAGAGGACCATCATCTCCGCCATTAGCTTGGTGAACACCCTCGGAGCCGTGGAAAGTCCAAACGGCAATGTCTGTAATTTGCAATGACAATCCTGCACTGCGAACCTCAGATAAGCTTGATGCGGAAGATAAATGGGAACATGTAAGTAGGCATCTTTTATGTCCACTGACACCATGAATTCCCCCTGCTCCAGACTCGAAATCACTGCCCTCAGAGATTCCATCTTGAACTTGAACCTTTGCAGGTAGAGATTCAGATTTTTCATGTTTAGGATTGGTCTGACCGAGCCGTCCGGCTTCGGAACTACAAATAGGCTTTAATAAAACCCTTCTCCTTGTTGTGACAAGGGAACCAGGACAATGACTTGATCCTGACACAATTTTTGTATTGCAGCTGCTACTACTTCCCTGTCTGGAAGAGAAGCTGGTAAGGCCGATTTGAAAAATCGGCCTGGGGGAACGTCTTGAAACTGTAGTTTGTACCCATGGGATACAATTTGTAAGATCCACAGGTCCAGGCCAGACTGAACCCAAAACTGACTGAAAATTTTCAGACGTGCCCCCACCTGAGCGGACTCCCGCAAGGGAGCCCCAGCGTCATGCTGAAGATTTGGCAGAAGCAGGGGTTGATTTCTGCTCCTGTGATCCCGGAGACGCAGCAGCCTTTTTTTCTTTTCCCCTTCCTCTACCCGCAAAGAAAGGGGAACCTTTACCGTTTTGTATTTATTGGGCTGCAAGGACTGCATCTGAGAGTGATGTGTCTTTTTCGCCGGCACAGGAGCATAAGGCAAGAATGTCGACTTACCTGCGGTAGCCGCATACACTAAAGCATCCAACCCATCTCCAAATAAGGCCTCACCTTTATACGGGAGAGCCTCCATATTTCTTTTGGAATCTGCGTCAGGATTCCATTGGCGAATCCACATCGCCCTCCTTGCTGAAATAGCCATGGTAGCAGCTTTTGATCCCAAAAGCCCAATACCTTTCATGGCCTCTAGCATATGTGCAGCAGCATCTTTGATATGACCCAACGTTAGGAGAATCTCGTCTTTATCTATTGTGTCAATCTCAGATGACAAGTTTTCAGACCATTTTTCAATAGCACTACTCACCCACGCACAAGCAATGGTAGGTCTGAGTAGTGTCCCATTGGCCACATAAATAGATTTTAACGTAGTCTCTAACTTGCGGTCTGCCAGCTCCTTTAGGGAAGCCGTCCCAGGCGCAGGGAGAATCCCCTTTCACTGTCTAAAACCGGGGGGTGACTCCCACCTTTTCCTGTCCTCTGCCGGGAAAGGATAAGCTACCTGAATTCTTTTGGGAATCTGAAATTTCTTTTCAGGGTTTACCCAGACTCCCTCAAAGAGAGTGTTCAGCTCATGAGATGGAGGAAAAGTTACGGTAATTCTTTTTTCCTTATAAAAGTAAGCCTTCTCCTGAGGTAAAGGTGGGGTTTCTGTAACTTCTAAGACCTCCTTTATGGCAACAATCATGTACTGAATGTTCTTCGCTAATTTTGGATCTATTCCTCTGGAATCACTAGTGTCGACACAGGAATCAGTATGTACTATTTGTGCAAATGGTCTTTTATGTGACCCAGAGGGGTCCCCTGTGGATGAATAAGCAGAATTATTAAAAATCACATCTTCGACTGATTTTCTCCAGGTTTCTGCATGAGACTCAGACTTATCCAATCTCTTATTGATATGATTCACACTATCACGTAATTCTTTCACCCATTCAGGCTCGTGGTGTCCCGGCAGCGCCACCACATTACAACTCTGTGTCCCTAAAATGGCTCCCTCAGGGGAAGAGCTCCCTGCCTCAGACATGTCACACACGTGCACAAACACACCACAGACACTCCGGGGCTTATAGGGGACAGACCCACAGTAAAATCTGTCAGAAGGACACAGAAAGGATTTGCCAGTTCACAACTCAGCGCCAATATAAAATACCTGTGTAATCTAAAATGTCCACAGAGACCTGTAGCGCTTTTACAATGTTAAATTATATCATACAGCACCAAAAGCACTGTGCCCCCCCTTATATACACCCAGATACTTGGTTCAGTAGTGGAGGAGGAACAGCGTTTCTTCTCCTGCAGCCTGTGTGGAGAAAATGGCGCTGAGCAGTGTGCTGGCTGACTGAGGAGGAAGCCCCGCCCCCATAATGGCGCGTTTCTCCTCAGCAATTTCAACACTATATTTTTTATACTGGCGGGGGCTAGGACTGTGCCTCAGCATCTTAGGTCCCCTTTTAGCCAGTTTTGATTAGGTTTCATGCTGCCCAGGGCGCATAACCCCCCCCCCCCCCCGCGCGCCCTGCTGTGCCTGTGTAATGGGTAGCATGGCGCGCAGCGCTCCCGCCCACCGCGCGGTACCTTTTAGCCATCATGATGACTGAAGATCCTCTCTTCTGTACACTCACCTGTCTTCTGACTTCTGGCTCTGTAAGGGGGGTGACGGCGTGCTGTGGGAGTGAGCGCATAGCCGCAGCTAGTGTTCAGTACCCTTCAGGAGCTAATGGTGTCCTGTCAGCCAGAAGCAGAGCCATGAAACTATTCAGGAAGTTGGTTCCTACTTCTTCCCCCTAAGTCCCACGAAGCAGGGAGACTGTTGCCAGCAGCCTCCCTGAAAATAAAAAACCTAACATAAGTCTTTTTAGTGAAACTCAGCAGAGCTCCACTAGAGTGCGACCAGTCTGCCTGGGCACATTTTCTAAACTGAGGTCTGGAGGAGGGGCATAGAGGGAGGAGCCAGTTCACACTCTGAAAAAGTCTTAAAGTGCCCAAGGCTCCTGCGGAACCGTCTATACCCCATGGTACTGAAGTGAACCCCAGCATCCTCTAGGACGTATGAGAAAATAATATAATTCAGTCAGTCATTCAGCAACACAAATACCTCCATTTGTAATACTTGTATGATGTTTTCTTATTCCTGGATGCTCCATTCTAATGTACCAGACAGATGGTAGTGGGGAACAGGGCTGGCAGACCACGATGTAGATAATACAATGCTGGATCAGGGCTGGAAGTAGACAACTATGTAAATAATACAACTATGTAAATAACAATGCTGGATCAGGGCTGGCAGAAGATCGATAACGTGGACAGCAAATCCTGGGTCTGTTTGACAGTAGAAACAATTTGACATAGCTGGGTCATGGCTGATGGCAAATAGGCAGAAATTATTAGGCAATGCTGGGTCAATGTTGGCAGCAGACAAACTCCAATCCAGGAATAAACCGAGGTCAACAATAGGAAAAGCCACCAGCTTCAAAACACAAACTGAGGGCCTGACTCGGATGTGGACGGAGTACCTATAGCTGCTGCTTACATAGAAGCATCAGCGATAGCGTGAATATGTTAATGCACCAGGAGGCGTCACGCCTTCTGCATGCATTACTGATCCAAGCTGCATCCTACAACGCAACATCAGATCATCTCCGACACCATTGTCGCTGTGTGACCCATGGGGTGGTGCACACCAGCCTCTACAGGTCCTACCAAGAGGCCAGGAAATCTCCATACTCTGACGGAGACCCTGGCCTCATCCCTCCCACGCAACGAGCGGCACCGCGCCCCCATTTTTAAAAAGGGAGCCCATCGCTGCCCCCTTCCCTGCCCTCCAAACAGCAGCTGACTGTATATTACTGACTGATACTGCACTGCTTCTGTGAGTGAAGTAAATTACACTTTTTAAATATGCGGGTAATTCAGATCTGATCACAGCAGCAACTTTGTTAGTTAATGGGCAAAACCATGGGGGGTAATTCTGAGTTGATCACAGCAGGAACTTTGTTAGCAGTTTGGCAAAACCATGGGGGTCATTCCGAGTTGTTCGCTCGTTATTTTTTTCTCGCAACGGAGCGATTAGTCGCTAATGCGCATGCGCAATGTCCGCAGTGCGACTGCGCCAAGTAAATTTGCTATGCAGTTAGGTATTTTACTCACGGCATTACGAGGTTTTTTCTTCGTTCTGGTGATCGTAATGTGATTGACAGGAAGTGGGTGTTTCTGGGCGGAAACAAGCCGTTTTATGGGAGTGTGTGAAAAAACGCTACCGTTTCTGGGAAAAACGCGGGAGTGGCTGGAGAAACGGAGGAGTGTCTGGGCGAACGCTGGGTGTGTTTGTGACGTCAAACCAGGAACGACAAGCACTGAACTGATCGCACTGGCAGAGTAAGTCTCGAGCTACTCAGAAACTGCACAGAGAAGTCTTTTCGCAATATTGCGAATCTTTCGTTCGCAATTTTGATAAGCTAAGATTCACTCCCAGTAGGCGGCGGCTTAGCGTGTGCAAAGCTGCTAAAAGCAGCTTGCGAGCGAACAACTCGGAATGAGGGCCCATGTGTACTGCAGGGGAGGCAGATATAACCTGTGCAGAGAGAGTTATATGCCCTACACACTGGCCGATTTTTGGAAAGATATGAACGATCTCGTTCATAAATGAACGAGAACTCGTTCATATCTTTCAGTGTGGAGGCTCCAGCGATGAACGATGCGCGTCCCCGCGCTCGTTCATCGCTGGTCTCCCGTCGGCTGTGCATGCAGGCCAATATGGACGATCTCGTCCATATTTGCCTGCACTTCAATGCAGCCACGTGACGGGGGGAGTGAAGAAACTTCACTCCCCCCGTCACTGCCCCCCCGCCGCCGGGTCACTAGTCGGCCGTATCCGCCGTCGGGCAGCTCGGCGGCGGATCGGCTAGTGTATAGGGCCCCTTAGATTTGGGTGGGTTATTTTGTTTCTGTGCAGGGTAAATACTGCCTGCTTTATTTTTACACTGCAAATTAGATTTCAGTTTGAAGAACACACCCCACCCAAATCTAACTCTCTCTGCACATGTTATATCTACCCACCCTGCACTGCACATGGGGGGTCATTCCGAGTTGATCACTCGCTACCTACTTTTAGCAGCCGTGCAAACGCATAGTCGCCGCCCACAGGGGAGTGTATTTTCGCTTTGCAAGTGTGCGAACGCCTTTGCAGCCGAGCGCAGCAAAAACATTTTGTGAAGTTTCGGAGTAGCTCTGGACTTACTCAACCCTTGAGATCACTTCAGTCTTTTTGTTGCCGGAATTGACGTGACGTCAGACACCCGCCCTGCAAACGCCTGGACACGCCTGCATTTTCCCGCCCTGCAAACGCCTGGACACGCCTGCATTGGTCGCTATAATTGGCTGTCTCCCAGAAAACGGTCAGTTGACACCCACAAATGCCCTCTTTCTGTCAGTCACCTGTGCGAATGGAATCTTTGCTAAATCCATCGCCCAGCATCGATCGTCTTTGTACCCGTACGACGCGCCTGCGCATTGCGGTGCATACGCATGCGCAGTTTTGCCATTTTTTTTTACCTAATCGCTGCGCTGCGAAAATCGTCAGCAAGCGATCAACTTGGAATGACCCCCATGGTTTTGCCCATTAGCTAACAAATTTGCTGCTGCGATCAGATCTGAATTAGGCCCAATATTTGTCTCAAACTTGACATGTGTTTGCCCTGGAAGTTAAGTACTCAATATCCCAGGCATTTGTGTCGTTTTTTGTTTTGTTTTTTACATCTATCTGAATTAATAATGAATTTAGAGATTTCCATTACCATTTTGTTACATACTGTCTCCATAGAAAAGTATTAGGACAGCTCCTGTGAAGGCTGGAAGGAAGGATATATTGTATACATTGTAGGGATACTTAATTCCGCCCTTAATCATACATGTTTGTATATTTCCACCCAGCACTGGAAGATCGGCAGTGTGGCTGAATTGGGTTACGGTCGTTAGGTCAACACAAATTAGGTCGACCACTGAAGGTCAACAATGCCATTAGGTCGACAGGTCAAAAGCTCGACATGAGTTTTTCACATTTTTTTTTTTCTTTTCATTTTTTGTATTTTTTCATACTTAAGGATTCACGTAGACTACGATTGGAACGGTTATCTGTGCCGAGTGAAGCGAGGCACCTTGCCCGAAGTTCGCTTGCCAGGCGAGGGGACACGGTGCACTACCCGCTGAATCTCTAGGTCTGCCAGTCAACAGTAGCGATGGACATCAGAAACCAATGGTTTCCCAGCTGGGCTGGGGAGAGAGGCTGCTGCTGTCAGATGAAAGGGGAGGGCGTTAGACCCAGGTATATGCGAGGGGCAAGCCGAAGACATAGGGCCTGATTCAGCATGGATTGCAAAAGCAAAATCTTTCTGTAATGGGAAAAACCATGTGCACTGCAGGGGGGCAGATGTAACATGTGCAGAGAGAGTTAGATTTGGGTGGGTTATATTGTTCCTGTGCAGGGTAAATACTGGCTGCTTTATTTTTACACTGCAATTTAGATTTCAGTTTGAACACACCCCACCCAAATCTAACTCTCTCTGCACGTTACATCTGCCCCACCTGCAGTGCACATGGTTTTGCTTATTAGAGAAAGATTTTGCTTTTGCGACCCATCCTGAATCGGGTCCATAGAGTGGAAAATTTGCATTTTGTGCTTCTGCTTTGGAATTGACTCCAACTCTACATGAGCTCCATTTACTTTCTAGTTTATTTATGCAAATTATTATCATAGAGTGACGTGAAATATAGGTCCTGGGTAATCATTATATGCCCTATTCTGAGTTGGATGCAAATGGACTCTCAAAATGTGTCTGAAACAAAGACACATCTGTGTAACCTATTTAGAGTCGGTATCAGTCACAAATTTTGATAGGAGATATAGACTAAGACACCTATCTCCTTTTCTAATAAAAAATTATCACTGCCCGGTTGGGTTATTCATTTCCTTCCTATGTACCTGTGTGCTATTTATGAGGGGTAGGGGCACAAGGGTCATCACACCTACAACACAGACCACAGGGATTTCTTCAACCTGACCCTTGTTCAACCGGATATCGGGTGGAGGCACCACCAAGCTACAGTTCAGAACCAAACTTGGTTTTCCAACTGATGGCAGAGATGCAATGACTCTCCATCATTGATGGTATCCTGTCAGCAATGGTTTGGATTTGAGCTTAGGACTTGATTCCAGGTCGCACAAAGTGTTGATGCTGCATTCATCACAGTCACATAGCGCTATTGTCCCGATTGTTATCGCTCAGAGACACAGAACAGAATGGGAAGCACGGTCTGTTAAATTCAGTGAGTATTCCTGGGAGGTAATAGAGGAATGGCTAAGCAGATGCGGGTCGCTATAAGTGGCTGTGTCCAGAGACGCACAGCTGCTCACATGTGAGGTTATGGTAGGACACGTTTTAATGGAGCGTATGGTGGTGCGTCTAAACACATGGAACGGAACACAATCACCAGCACCAGGAGAAGGCGTCTCAGTATTAATGAAATCAGTTGCGGCATTAGTATAAAACTCAGCCACTTCTGCATGTGACTCAGAATCAGCTCTTAACCCCTCCCCCTTTTGTCACACAACTAAGCCCCACCCCTGAACATGATTGGTTTGTGGCAAGCAGTGCCTCATAGCAAGGATGGCCATTGATGGGTGCAAACCATCGATTGTTCTCTGTCGATAGTTTAATGTCATCAGTGTTAACCACCAATAATTATCCCCACAACTACCCAAATACAGGTTAGCAGGTGTTACACTTCATTGTACTAATCTCACTCTGTCACATAGGGATGGCCATCGACCATCAATGATTCCTAATCATTGATGGTTTATTGCCAATTTTGAATGCTTTCACCATCGATGGGAAAGACCCAGATTGATGGCACAGCATAAACGAATATATATATATTTTTTTTGCAAGATGCCGGAACACGGAGCATAGCTCCACCCCCAACACCAGCTAAGCCCCTCAAATAACAGGGATGACCATCGGTGAGTGAAACCATTGATGGTCTCCCATAGCATAGTTGGTGACCATCGATGTCCACTCACAATTTCACCATCGATGGCAAACACACCGATGGCCATCCCTACTGTCACTATATCTGCAAATACTAGTTTGATTTTTACCAAATGCGATGAAATGGAAATCGTACACTATATCTGTCTTCATAGCATAATGCTCCTGATTCAGAGGTGGGCGCAGTGCTGATGTTTTCACCGTTGAGTGATTAAATGCTACTGCGCAATAAAGTCCTCATAACCCCTACAGTGTATATGTACAATTGAGTGTATGCAGAGACCGATGTTGTGAATGGAGTCGCAGGCATTTGGGCTGGCGGCACAAAGCCATGGGCTTTCCCAGGTGGTGGCCTGAAGTGAACGCAAAAATAAGGCCATCTCATAGACGTGATATGACCTTAAATGGGGGTCCAACGCTGACGCCACTGTTGGGAAAGCGCAGCAGAGGTTGTTCTTCCTCAGGCAACTAAGGAAGTTCAACGTCCCACAGAAGCTCCTGCTCCTCTTCTACTCCGCGATTGTGGAGTCTGTACTGTGCTCCTCGATACTCGTATGGTACAGCTCCGCCAGCGCGAGGGACAGATGCAGGCTCCAAAAGGTGGTCAGAACCGCAGAGAAGATCATCGGAGCCGACCTTCCCTCAGTCCAGGACCTGTACTTGTCCAGAGCTAAAAAGCGGGCAATGAAGATAGTAAAAGACCAGCTACACCCCGGCCACAGCATGTTTAACTTGCTTCCTTCAGGCAGGCGTTACAGGGCTGTCCCCGCCAGATCCACCAGAAGCCTCAAAAGTTTCTTTCCCCAAGCTGTCCGCCTGCTGAACTCCTGAACATTGACTGACTAGACGTACATGTAACTAACTTGTGTCCCTACGGTATACCTATCTGTGCGACTTTACTTGCCCCCCACACACACACACACACCTGCTTACCTGTTACCTACTTGGCTGTTGTATAGCAAACCGAAGACAAATTCCTAGTATACGCAAGTATACCTGGCCAATAAAGCTGATTCTGATATGGGAGTGTCACGGGCCACAGACGCCATGTTTCGAGGAATTTCCGGAGAGAACCTGCCATAGGTTGGTGCATGTAGTGACGGTGAAAGCAATAATGCGCTGACGGAGGAGTGTTTACAACCGCCGGTAGAGATGCACTGTCCACAAGCACTGAAAGTGGGCATCTCAGGTCTTGCACAGTCCAGGACAAGTTAGTACCCATGGAGAATGCCGAGCGCCTGAAACTAGCATTTGCATATAACAGCCGCAGCGACGCCGTAAAATGTCACAGCCTGGCATGCATTGGTGACCACCTCTGAATCTAGCCCAACAAGAGGTACAGGGCGCCATGGCCGTCTAGATTAAAACTGAGCGGAATTATTAATACTGAACTAAAACTGAGCTTTAGATATAGCTGATTATATATATACATATATACATATATATATATATATATATATATATAATAAGAATTTACTTACCGATAATTCTATTTCTCGTAGTCCGTAGTGGATGCTGGGAACTCCGTAAGGACCATGGGGAATAGCGGCTCCGCAGAAGACTGGGCACAAAAGTAAAGCTTTAGGACTACCTGGTGTGCACTGGCTCCTCCCCCTATGACCCTCCTCCAAGCCTCAGTTAGGATACTGTGCCCGGACGAGCGTACACAATAAGGAAGGATTTTGAATCCCGGGTAAGACTCATACCAGCCACACCAATCACACCGTATAACTTGTGATCTAAACCCAGTTAACAGTATGATAAAAGAGGAGCCTCTAGAAAAGATGGCTCACTACAACAATAACCTGATTTAGTTAACAATAACTATGTACAAGTATTGCAGACAATCCGCACTTGGGATGGGCGCCCAGCATCCACTACGGACTACGAGAAATAGAATTATCGGTAAGTAAATTCTTATTTTCTCTGACGTCCTAGTGGATGCTGGGAACTCCGTAAGGACCATGGGGATTATACCAAAGCTCCCAAACGGGCGGTAGAGTGCGGATGACTCTGCAGCACCGAATGAGAGAACTCCAGGTCCTCCTCAGCCAGGGTATCAAATTTGTAGAATTTAGCAAAACGTGTTTGCCCCTGACCAAGTAGCTGCTCGGCAAAGTTGTAAAGCCGAGACCCCTCGGGCAGCCGCCCAAGATGAGCCCACTTTCCGTGTGGAATGGGCTTTTACAGATTTTGGCTGTGGCAGGCCTGCCACAGAATGTGCAAGCTGAATTGTACTACAAATCCAACGATCAATAGTCTGCTTAGAAGCAGGAGCACCCAGCTTGTTGGGTGCATACAGGATAAACAGCGAGTCAGATTTTCTGACTCCAGCCGTCCTGGAAACATATATTTTCAGGGCCCTGACAACGTCTAGCAACTTGGGAGTCCTCCAAGTCCCTAGTAGCCGCAGGCACCACAATAGGTTGGTTCAGGTGAAACGCTGAAACCACCTTAGGGAGAAACCGAGGACGAGTCCTCAATTCCGCCCTGTCCGTATGGAAAATCAGATAAGGGCTTTTACAGAATAAAGCCGCCAATTCTGACACGCGCCTGGCCCAGGCCAGGGCCAACATCTTTAAGTGGTTCAAACCAATGTGACTTTTGGAACCAAAAAACTACATTGAGATCCCAAGGTGCCACTGGAGGCACAAAAGGAGGCTGTATATGCAGTACCCCTTTTACAAACGTCTGCACTTCAGGGACTGAAGCTAGTTCTTTCTGGAAGAAAATTGACAGGGCCGAAATTTTAACCTTAATGGACCCCAATTTCAGGCCCATAGACACTCCTGTTTGCAGGAAATGTAGGAATCGACCCAGTTGAAATTCCTCCGTCGGGCCTTACTGGCCTCGCACCACGCAACATATTTTCGCCAAATGCGGTGATAATGTTTTGCGGTTACATCCTTCCTGGCTTTGATCAGGATAGGGATGACTTCATCCGGAATGCCTTTTTTCTTCAGGATCCGGCGTTCAACCGCCATGCCGTCAAACGCAGCCGCGGTAAGTCTTGGAACAGACAGGGTCCTTGCTGGAGCAGGTCCCTTCTTAGAGGTAGAGGCCACGGATCCTCCGTGAGCCTCTCTTGAAGTTCCGGGTACCAAGTCCTTCTTGGCCAATCCGGAGCCACGAATATAGTGCTTACTTCTCTCCATCTTATAATTCTCAGTACCTTGGGTATGAGAGGCAGAGGAGGGAAAACATACACTGACTGGTACACCCACGGTGTTACCAGAGCGTCTACAGCTATTGCCTGAGGGTCCCTTGACCTGGCGCAATACCTGTCGAGTTTTTTGTTGAGGCGGGACGCCATCATGTCCACCTTTGGTTTTACCCAACGGTTTATAATCATGTGGAAGACTTCTGGGTGAAGTCCCCATTCTCCCGGGTGGAGGTCGTGTCTGCTGCGGAAGTCTGCTTCCCAGTTGTCCACTCCCGGAATGAATACTGCTGACAGTGCTATCACATGATTTTCCGCCCAGCGAAGAATCCTTGCAGCTTCTGCCATTGACTGCTTCTTGTGCCACCCTGTCTGTTTACGTGGGTGACTGCCGTGATGTTGTCCGACTGGATCAACCCGGCTGACCTTGAAGCAGAGGTCTTGCTAAGCTTAGAGCATTGTAAATGGCTCTTAGCACCAGGATATTTATGTGAAGTGATGTCTCCAGGCTTGACCATAAGCCCTGGAAATTTCTTCCCTGTGTGACTGCTCCCCAGCCTCGCAGGCTGGCATCCGTGGTCACCAGGACCCAGTCCTGAATGCCGAATCTGCGGCCCTCTAGAAGATGAGCACTCTGCAACCACCACAGGAGGGACACCCTTGTCCTTGGTGACCGGGTTATCCGCTGATGCATCTGAAGATGCAACCCCGACCATTTGTCCAGCAGGTCCCACTGGAAAGTTCTTGCGTGGAATCTGCCGAATGGGCTTGCTTCGTAGGAAGCCACCATTTTTCCCAGAACCCTTGTGCATTGATGCACTGAGACTTGGCTCGGTTTTAGGAGGTTCCTGACTAGCTCGGATAACTCCCTGGCTTTCTCCTCCGGGAGAAACACCTTTTTTTTGGACTGTGTCCAGAATCATCCCTAGGAACAGAAAACGAGTCGTCGGAACCAGCTGCGATTTTGGAATATTGAGAATCCAACCGTGCTGTCGCAACACTACCTGAGATAGTGCTACACCGACCTCCAACTGTTCCCTGGATCTTACCCTTATCAGGAGATCGTCCAAGTAAGGGATAACTAAAACTCCCTTCCTTCGAAGGAGTATCATCATTTCGGCCATTACCTTGGTAAAGACCCGGGGTGCCGTGGACCATCCAACGGCAGCGTCTGAAACTGATAGTGACAGTTCTGTACCACAAACCTGAGGTACCCTTGGTGAGAAGGGTAAATTGGGACATGAAGGTAAGCATCCTTGATGTCCAGAGACACCATGTAGTCCCCTTCTCTTGAATTTGAACCTCTGCATGTAAGTGTTCAAAGATTTTAGATTTAAAATCGGTCTCACCGAGCCGTCCGGCTTCGGTACCACAACAGTGTGGAATAATACCCCTTTCCCTGTTGCAGGAGGGGTACCTTGATTATCACCTGCTGGGAATACAGCTTGTGAATGGCTTCCAAAACTGCCTCCCTGTCTGCTTGTAAAGCCCCAGCGTCATGCTGAGGGCTTGGCAGAGGCGGGAGAGGGCTTCTGTTCCTGGGAACTGGCTGATTTCTGCAGCCTTTTTCCTCTCCCTCTGTCACGGGGCAGAAATGAGGAACCTTTTGCCCACTTGCCCTTATGGGAACGAAAGGACTGCGCCTGATAATACGGCGTCTTCTTATGTTGAGAGGCGACCTGGGGTAAAAACGTGGATTTCCCAGCTGTTGCCGTGGCCACCAGGTCTGAAAGACCGACCCCAAATAACTCCTCCCCTTTATAAGGCAATATTTCCATATGCCATTTGGAATCCGCATAACCTGACCACTGTCGTGTCCACAACCCTCTTCTGGCAGAAATGGACAGCGCACTTACTCTTGATGCCAGTCGACAAATATCCCGCTGTGCATCACACATATATAGAAATGCATCTTTTAAATGCTCTATAGGCAATAATATACTGTCCCTATCTAGGGTATCAATATTTTCAGTCAGGGAATCCGACCACGCCAACCCAGCACTGCACATCCAGGCTGAGGCGATTGCTGGTCGCAGTATAACACCAGTATGTTGTGTAAATACATTTTAGGATACCCTCCTGCTTTCTATCAGCAGGATCCTTAAGGGCGGCCATCTCAGGAGAGGGTAGAGCCCCTGTTTTGACAAGCGTGTGAGCGCTTTATCCACCCTAGGGGGTGTTTCCCAACGCACCCTAACCTCTGGCGGGAAAGGATATAATGCCAATAACTGTTTAGAAATTATCAGTTTTTTTATCGGGGGAAACCCACGCTTCATCACACACCTCATTTAATTTCTCAGATTCAGGAAAACTACAGGTAGTTTTTCCTCACCGAACATAATACCCCTATTGGTGGTACTCGTATTATCAGAAATGTGTAAAACATTTTTCATTGCCTCAATCATGTAACGTGTGGCCCTACTGGAAGTCATATTTGTCTCTTCACCGTCGACACTGGAGTCAGTATCCGTGTCGGCGTCTGTATTTGCCATCTGAGGTAACGGGCGCTTTAGAGCCCCTGACGGCCTATGAGACGTCTGGACAGGCACAAGCTGAGTAGCCGGCTGTCTCATGTCAATCACTGTCTTTTGTAAAGAGCTGATACTGTAATTCCTTCCAACAGTTCATCCACTCAGGTGTCGACCCCCTAGGGGGTGACATCCCTATTACAGGCAATTTGCTCCGCCTCCACATCATCTTCCTCCTCATACATGTCGACACAAACGTACCGACACACAGCACACACACAGGGAATGCTCTGATAGAGGACAGGACCCCACTAGCCCTTTGGGGAGACAGAGGGAGAGTTTGCCGGCACACACCAGAGCGCTATATATATATATACAGGGATAACCTTATATAAGTGTTTTTCCCCTTATAGCTGCTGTATTGTTTATACTGCGCCTAATTAGTGCCCCCCTCTCTTTTTTAACCCTTTCTGTAGTGTAGTGACTGCAGGGGAGAGCCAGGGAGCTTCCCTCCAACGGAGCTGTGAGGGAAAATGGCGCCAGTGTGCTGAGGAGATAGGCTCCGCCCCTCTCTCGGCGGCCTTTTCTCCCGTTTTTCAGTGTAATCTGGCAGGGGTTAAAATTCATCCATATAGCCCTGGGGGCTATATGTGATGTATTTTCGCCAGCCAAGGTGTTTTTATTGCTGCTCAGGGCGCCCCCCCCCTAGCGCCCTGCACCCTCAGTGACCGAAGTGTGAAGTGTGCTGAGGAGCAATGGCGCACAGCTGCAGTGCTGTGCGCTACCTTGGTGAAGACAGGATGTCTTCTGCCGCCGATTTTCCGGACCTCTTCTTGCTTCTGGCTCTGTAAGGGGGCCGGCGGCGCGGCTCTGGGACTGGACTCCATGGCTGGGCCTGTGTTCGATCCCTCTGGAGCTAATGGTGTCCAGTAGCCTAAGAAGCCCAATCCACTCTGCACGCAGGTGAGTTCGCTTCTTCTCCCCTTAGTCCCTCGATGCAGTGAGCCTGTTGCCAGCAGGTCTCACTGAAAATAAAAAACCTAAAACTAAACTTTTCACTAAGCAGCTCAGGAGAGCCCCTAGTGTGCACCCTTCTCGTTCGGGCACAAAAATCTAACTGAGGCTTGGAGGAGGGTCATAGGGGGAGGAGCCAGTGCACACCAGGTAGTCCTAAAGCTTTACTTTTGTGCCCAGTCTCCTGCGGAGCCGCTATTCCCCATGGTCCTTACGGCGTTCCCAGCATCCACTAGGACGTCAGAGAAATATATATAATGTGGTGGTTTAAATTAGAAAATTAATTTGACTGTGCTGTATACTCAGGTTGTGAGGAGCTCTGTGGGTCCCCAGTACCAGTATTAGCGTGAAGGTTGTGGAGCACCTAGTAGCTCACAGGGGTGTGGTTCATTGGGTCAACCCTAACTAGGTCGACAGTCATTATGTCGACCACTATTGGTCAACACTGTCATCAGGTCGACATGAGTTTTTTAACAACAAAAAACTTGGTGTCGTTTTCTTCATAAAGTGACTGAGAACCCCAATTAGTGCACCGTGTCCCCTCGCATGGCTCGCCATGCTTCGGGAAAGGTGACTCGATGCGCTCGGTACAGGTTACTATTCCCAGTCGTAGTCCATGTGGATTGTAAACTATGAAGAAGTAAAAAAAAAAAATTGTGAAAAACTCATGTTGACCTTTGCCATGTCGACCTAAATCAACCAATAGTGGTCGACCTATTGACAGGATACCATCTCACAGGATGTGTGTGATCTGCACTGGCCCCCAGCAATTACAGTGTGAACGGCAGGGCCCCGTGTGTCCCGTTACAGGGTGAATGAGCTCTGTTGGCTCAACACTGCAAGCCAGGGCCACGCACGAACTCGAGTCGTCAATCCAAGACAGTGACGGCAGACCTGCGCCTACTAACCGTGACGTCACGTCGACCCCGCTCTCGCGAGATCTGCGAGGTAACAAACCATCCCGAGAGCCTTTGCGTTTCCTCTTTCCTGCCAGCGCCGGAGAATGGGTATGTCATGGCGGCTATCTGTGTGTCCGGGGCTGAGTCGCAATCCGCCTCCATCTACCCGCTCCCGGGCTGCGGGGACCCGCTCACCGCGGGGGGAGGTCAGCGTGGACCCGGCGGCTCCCTGCCGGGGTGTATCGGTGTGAGATTGCCCGGCTGAGTGCGGGGCCCCGGGGGCCATGGTGTCCGGTAGTGTAGGCCCCTATACCCTGCCATAGAGGCCGCTGGGCACTGGGGGTCTCCTAGCAGGGCTGGTGTTGCACAGCGGCCTCTATGGTAGCTGCTCCCGGGCTCCATGGTGACAGTAGCACGCTGCAGCCTTACTCCGTGCCCGGCTCTTGTCAGCTACACTGATGTTCTGTGCATGGGGAGGCGCCCCCACCAGGTACACTCTTCCTCTTTCCTGAGACTCTGCAGCCCACTCTCACACACCCACCCACATGCACCACCTGTACCCCCACATCCTGAGGCCTAGCAGACAGCAGCTGTGACCCCTGCACACTAGGGACCCTGCAGGCACCCCCTGTCCCACTACATCCTTATATTATCTGTCTGCACTCCATTGACCCTGCAGGCACCCCCTGCCCCCCCAACATCCCGATATCATCTGTCTCTGCACTCCAGGGCCCCTGCAGACCTCCCCACTGTTTCACAACATCCATGGAGCATCTCTGTACTCGCACATCCAGAGACAATATCCATTCTGCAAATCCTGGTATCCTGCAGGCACCCATGTATATCTACATCCACAGATCCTGCAGGCACCCCATATATGACCATATCTAGACACTCGCCCACATCCAGGGACCCTGCATTCATGCACTGTCACTCCAAGTCCACTTCTGCACATCTGGTGACCCCACTAGTGTCCAACTGGCAATATTCCTATATGACCGGTTTCCAGACAACTGCGTTGTGCAGGCTATGTAGATGATAACATAGTCATATACTTAATGTAGATGATAAAGAATTGCGCACTGGATCTGGCCTGATAAACTGCTTTCTTTGCTCACCTGTATCTCTTTGTTTCTGTGCTATAGGTATCTCA